>NC_044031.1:439634273-439951773 GCF_901765095.1 Microcaecilia unicolor | reverse complement strand
GGAATAGGCTCCAAAATACTACATCCATTTGTTCACTATCCCCGGAAAAGGGTGAGAATGAAGAATTTAATTCCTTTGTAATAGTGGCTCACCGGGCCCTTGGTGACACATAATGGTGTAATTGCAAATAAGGAAACCGATAAATGATATGCTAATGATAACATTTCTTGGTAGTATCATAAGGTAAGAGAGAAGGTTCATTATCTTTCAATAAATCAGAGAATCTAGTAAAACCATTAGCCTCCCCCCCCCCCCCTCCATCACTTATAAACCCCATCTATCATTCCTGGTGGAAAATCTACATTATCTACAATATGGAGATACTTGGAACAATGGCAATGAAGGCCAAAATGCTTAGAGAGCATACTCCAGGCCCAATGCATTGATTTTAGCAGTATGTGGTTACACAAATAAGAAGTCAACTGTCATACCCTGGCATGTAACAAGTAAAACAGAGACAGAGATCTCCCCAGAAATCCCTCCAAAGAGAGATCACAAAAGTGAAAAGAGCCACATAACTAGGCACAAACATATCACAATTGACAAGGAATATTATAGGTTCTTAAATCTGAGAGGTCCAAACCACCATTTCCCCATCACAGTTACAAATGCTTGAAAGCTAATCTTGCCTTCTTTGTATGCCATAAAAAGAAACTGACATTTTTATTCCACATATGGACATCTTTAGGTCTCAATAATATTATAAGATGCTGAAGAGTATACCTCCATTTTGGTAAAAGAATCATCTTTATCAACTGTATTCTACCCCTTAAGGACACTGGTAAACCTGCCCACCTATGACATAGGTCCCTAGTTGCCTGAAGCAGTGGAAGGAGATTGTGAGAGTAAAGAGTGGACAGGTCTCTGAGGATTGTCAATCCTGAATATCTCATGTGCGCCTCAGCCCACTTCAGCTGAAAAGGCCTAGTTCATCTGTACTCCAGATATTTGATATTTCAGACTTTTCAGCTTTGTTCCACAGACCCAAGAGGTATCTAAACTGGTCCAACAAAGTGAGGACCAGTGGGATAGATTTCTGAGGGACCGTGAACATAGCCAACAAATCATCGGCAAACAAAGCTAACTTGAACAAATGGGAACCCACAGGAATACCAATGATGTCCACATTCTGGAGAATTTTTTTGTGCTAAGGATCAATGTAAAAGGGGAAATTAAGTAGGAGAAAGAGGACAGCACTGGCAAGTCCCACGATCAATAGAAAAGTACAAGGATAAAACCCCATTTATCAGAATCTGAGCCAAGGGCTGTTAAAAAGTATACCCCCCACAATCTCAAATCAGCACAGTACTTCCCAAAGGTAAGGCCACAAAACTGTATCAAAAGCCCTCTCAGTATCAAAGCTCACCAACACGGCCTCAACTCCCTTAGTACTCACTCATTTAATAGCTGACAACAATCACTGCATATTTACTACGGCATTATGATCCTTTACAAATGCAACTTGATGGGGGGCCACCGACATCGGTACTATAGAGGAGAGTTGACTGGCTAAATGACTGGCATATAATTTCTGATCTGTATTTAGTAATGAATGATTCTATATGAACTGGTTAAAAGGGGATCTCTACCTGTTTTTAGGATAGGAATGACAGTTGCCATACACATGGAGGGGCATAATCGAACGAAAACGTCTATCTCCATGGGCGTTTATCTCCGAGAACGGGTCCGTGAAGGGGCAGACCGAACCGTATTTTCGCAAAAAATAGACGTCCATGTTTTATTTGACAATTTGTGAGATGGGCGTTTTTGTTTTTCAGCGATAATGGAAAATGAAAGCGCCCAGCTCAAAAACGAATAAATCCAAGGCATTTGTTCGTGGGAGGGGCCAGGATTCATAGTGCACTGATCCCCCTCACATGCCAGGACACCAACCGGGCACCCTAGGGGGCACTTTTACAAAAACAAAAAAAAAGGTAAAAGAGCTCCCAGGTGCATAGCACCCTTCCCTTGTGTGTTGAGCCCCCCAAATCCCCCTCAAAACCCACTGCCCACAAGTCTACACCATTACTATAGCCCTAAGGGGTGAAAGGGAGCACCTACATGTGGGTACAGTGGGTTTGGGGGGGGGGGGGTTGGACAACTAAGCATTAAGCAGCACAATTGTAACAGGTAGGGGGGGATGGGCCTGGGTCCACCTGCCTGAAGTCCACTGCACCCCCTAACAACTGCTCCAGGGACCTGCATACTGCTGCCAGGGAGGTGGGTATGACAGTTGAGGGTGAAAATAAAAAGTTGTGAAACATCATTTTTTTGTGGTGGGAGGGGAGGTCATCCCCGATTCCCTCTGGGGGTAATCTGGTCATTTAGAGCACTTTTTGGGGCCTTATTCGTGAAAAAACAGGGTCCAGGAAAAGTGCCCTAAATTCTAGCTACAAACGCATACTTTTTTTCCATTATCGGCGAAAGGCGCCCATCTCTGTTCGGGTGATAACCATGCCCCGGTCCCGCCTTCACCACGCCTCCGACACACCCCCGTCAACTTTGTATGCTTCCGCGATGGAGTGCAGTTGTGAGATAAACGTCCATCTCCCGATTTAGGTCGGAACTTGGGCGTTTTTCTCGTTCGATTATAAGCAGGATAGTAGGTGGAAATACTCCCTTTTCAAATGCTTCAATTAAAACTGCCATTAAAGTGGGTACTACCTGATGTCCCAAAATTCTATACATTTCCAAGGGAAGCTCATCAATCCCATGGGTTTTATTTTTGGATCCAGGGGAGCATTAAAGAATTCTAAATCCTCCTCTGTCAACATAGGCAAATTCAATCCTGCAAATGGGGGTATAATTTTTCTCCTTCACAGAGGGCACCACATATACAAAAATTGTGAAACATGTGACAAATATCAACACTTTTGTTAAGAAGATCTTCCCAAGATCTTTTTCAAGACTGGAACAAAACAGGGGTCACCCACAGAGTGCACCAATCTACCTCGACAAGTCCCTATCTTATTGCCATATTGGAAAAATAGTGACAGCCTCTCTGTAAAGTATTAAGCGTTGGCTGATGTCACAACTCATTCAACATACATTGGATAGAAAATAATTTATCTTTATTCTCGTTGGTCATATTATACACCAGATCATGCTGTGCCTTCCACAATTGAGTGTGCAACAACAAAATCTAGCGATTCAAATGTTTGTATCAATATTTCATATATGAGACTATTTCTTCCCTTAACACAGCCTTCCCAGTATCCCAGAAGAATCCAGGAATAGCTGTATTTTGGCTGTTTGTAATACCAAATGTTTCCTACTTATCAATTAGAAATTTATGAAAATCCTCATCTTCTATGAGCCCACAGGGCATGCGCTATAAAGGCAGTTGATCACGCCTATCCAGATGACAATCCATCGTAACCCCCTCTGATGCAACTTTCTGTTTCTGTACATGCAAGCGCATCAGAGGAAATATTCCAGATCAGACAATAGGCAGCATCTGTGTATCACTGCTGATTGAAAGACATGATAAGGTAGACCTGGACTGGGGGGAAGGGGGGGGGGGCGGAGAAGGGAGAGAAGCTGGACAGGAGGAGAAAATAGGAGGAGTGATGCATTCGTGTGGACTGGTGACAAGAGAGGGGTGCAAAACACGCTTTCACGTCATCTGAGCAGATAAGGCAGGCTTTTGGCACCCTTGAGCCTTGATGCCCTGAGCCAGTGCCTCACTTGGTCCATGCCTTGAGGCAGCCCTGCAGAATTACAGCTTGAGAGGTTGATTACAAGCTACAGAATTAATTTCCCACTAGATCTGTTAACATATTTTATTGAGTTACTGAAGGTTAGTGACTCCCACAATAAACTAAGATGTGGTACAGTGGAGAAGTTATGAAATTAGCTACTGTTAAGATTTGTTATTTTACCACTAACTCGTGCTATTTTTGTTGCCAATAGCGTGGGTTAACAGTAAAATAATCCATTTTAACAGTAGCCCACATTGATAGCATCCCCCCAAAAATGTGATATTTACCTCAGCTTGGGGGGGGGGGCACTTTAAATGTGGGCTACCTTTGAGACATGGTATTTTATCACAACTTGTACTATTTTAGAACAGGCCTCATTTTATATAATGAGACCTAGTTACTAATAACCCAACTTAACTGTAAAATAGTCCATCTTAATGGTAGCCCACATTGATAACACTCCCCTTAGTAACTCTCCTCCTTGATGACAGCTACTCTTTAAATGTATTGCTTCAAATTTATATTTTTCTACCTGATACAGGTTGCCTGAGATTTTACAATGAATCGCTTACAAATGTTCAACTTCAAAAATGATCATAGTCGTGAAACTTAAGAACTAAAACTATTTCATCTATTTGAGGAATCCACAGAAAATGAGAGTTTAAAGGACTGGTGATAATTATTTTTCCAGAAAGAATATGGTATTTTTAACCTCCCTGTAACTTTGGCATTAATGAAAAATGCTTAAGTTCTACATATTTGCATCATTAAGAAAGGGATCATGTATAAACATGACTAAAGTAGTTTTGTACCAATTGAATGGCCTTGTTATTTAAATATAAGCTGCATGGTTTCACTTTGTATAATTTAAGGAAGAATAACATTATAATTTTTATGTTCACTTTTTCAAAGTCTTTAAAAGAATGACAGTAGTACACAAAGCAATTCTACAAAATAGAGTGATTCTAGCTTGATGCAGAGACAGATCTACAAAGAAATAATAAAGTTGCATTGTTTGGCAAACCAATTTTATTTTTTAAGAAACAAGAGACTTATCCAGCTAATACCAGTTGTTCCTATTCAAACAATATGAAACTTTATCAAGTTTGTGAAAGCTACAATCAACGTTTGAAGCAGAATGCTGTTATGTACTTAATGCTTTTTGCAGTGTCTTTGCCAATTTAATGGGAAGAATTCCATTTCTTAGCCTTAGCAATTTCAGTAACTGGCAGGAAACATTTTTCCATTTAGAGTAATTAACAGTGAAATGAGACAGAGGTACTTGACAGTAAAATATAGATATTTGCAGGAGATGGGAAGGCGGTAGAACGAGAGGACATGAAATGAGGTTGAAGGGGGGCAGCCTCAGGAAAGAGGTCAGGAAGTATTTTTTTCACAGAGAGGGTGGTGGATACTTGGAATGCCCTCCCTCGGGAGGTGGTGGAGATGAAAACAGTAACGGAATTCAAACATGCGTGGGATAGGCATAAAGGAATCCTGTGCAGAAGGAATGGATCCTCAGAAGCTTAGCCAAAATTGGGTGGCAGAGCAGGTGGGGGGGAAGAGGGGTTGGTGGTTGGGAGGCGAGGATAGTGGAGGGCAGACTTATATGGTCTGTGCCAGAGCCGGTGAAGGGAGGCGGGAAGTACTGTTGGGCAGACTTGTACGGTCTGTGCCCTGAATAAGGCAGGTACAAATTAAGATAAGGTATACACATATATTTGTCTTGTTGGGCAGACTGGATGGACCGTGCAGGTCTTTTTCTGCCATCATCTACTATGTTACTATCACATAACATGTATTACCAGTTTGTCTTCTTAACATGTATTATTTACCCTAGCACATGATAATGGGATGCAATGCTTGCAAATTCATATTTTAAAAACCCTATTATTATGCAAATAACATATTGCAACTTGTATTATTCTAGGAACAATCCCCCCAATATTCAAAGGCAGTTAACCGTACAGGATCAGCACCTGGCCGGTCAAATGCCTTCTAGCTGACTCTCCGCTAATATTCTGCGGAACATGGCCGCTGTTTATATTGGGCTATATATTCAACCTGGCTAGCTGTTATATTGGGCTACATATTCGGCTATCCGCCAATTTTCTTGCACATCATCACTAAACTTTAGCAGCCATATTTGGCAGTCCTATTTTTGGCGCTGAATATTGGATTTGCCAGTCAAAGTCAAACCAGCCAAAAGTAAACTGGATATTCAGTGCTGGTCACCGGAAATGGCCCACCATTGAATATTTGGTTTTAGTGCCAACTATGGGAGTTAGCCCGGCTAGCTCATGCAGTCTGAATATCAGCCTCAATGACTCCAGCTCAAAGCTGGTATTATTTTTCCTGCTCAGGAGCACTGGGCTGCTAATAAATGGTCTGATGTTTTCAGTACCAACTTAATGGGGCTAGTGTGGAACAAAAAGACACATGGAGGGGCATTTTCGATAGAACGTCTAAATCAGAATTTGGACGTTTTACAAAAACGTCCAAATTCTGAACAAGAAAGAAGGTCATTTTCGAAAAAGATAGACATCTATCTTTTGTGTGCAAAAATGCTATGGACGTCTTGTGATTCGGACGTTTTGTGATATGGGCGTCCTTTTTTTTTGGTCCATTTTTGAACAAAAGACATCCAAATGCACGACATCCAAAACAGAGGAGGAGTGGCTTAATGGTTAGTGTAGCAGGCTTTTCTCCTGGCAACATGGGCTCAATTCCCACTGTTGTTCCTTATAACTTTGGGCAAGTCAAATGCACAAGGGACATTTTTGGATATCACATCTAAGTCTGAATTTGGATGTTTTTTTTGTAAGGTCATTTTCTAAAAAAAAAGTCTATCTTTTCCTTTTGAAAATGCTGTTTGGAAAAATGTTTTGTGATTTGGAGGAGTAAGGGGAGGTGATCACTGATTCCCTCCAGTGGTCATCTGGCCATTTGAGGCACCTCTTGTGTGGAGTAGCACAATGGAGGGCAGGTATTAGGTGGATCCAGGTACTAAGAAAGTTTTGAAATCAAAGAGTACTACAGATTGTGAAACAAAAAATATTGTCTATTGTATTCATTGCCCATGTGATCTTATTTACATAGGTCGGAGTAGTAGGTCAATTAGGGTCCGCCTGATGGAACACAAGTCTCGAATAGTTACACAGAATCTCCAGGCTCCCTTGGTGGAACACTGGATGGAGAAGGGTCATGGTGTGGATGATATACAGTGGAGGGTTTTAGAGAAGGTTCACCATCGGAGGGAAGGGGGGGTCAATAAAGAGGCTATTGAACTATTGGGAACAGTGGCACATTTATTATTTGGATACTGTTAGCCCTAAGGGGCTTAATGCTGAATTGGAGTGGGGTTCTTTAATTTAATTATGTTAAGTTCTGTCCAATGGGGGCCTGGGGTTCCAGATATGTCATCAGGGTAAAGTAAATAAAGGGTTTAGTCAGAGACGCCGCCGCCATCTTGATGGGAGTGATTCCTTTGATATATTGATTGAGCTGGCGCTAGAACGGCGTATGGGTAATTATGAATATTTGAATTTTTTAATCTAAAATGGGCACTGGGTGGGGGTGGTTAATGTATCACTCGTGCACAGTGAGATTGAGATAGTTTTGTGTACTTGTTTTTTAGGGGAAGTCCTTGATAAAGTCTAATGGCGAAACATGTGTGTCGGACAGCGTAATGCCCCAGTCCGAAATATTTCTAAACATAAGTACTTTAATATATATTTACAAAAGAAATAATTAAGCCGATGAAGAAGTTAGTGCTGTGGAAATTGCTCTAAAAATTATTGTGGGACAATCATGCACTACTGAGGCAAGAGATGTTAATTTTGAAAGTCTTTTGAAATATATGTGTGGTTAAAGTGGGGAGTTAATCTGGACCTGTTAAAGTGGATATAATTTTACTGAAAGGCAGCTATGTGAAAGTTGGGAAAAGAGCCCTGGTTTAAACCTAGTTCATAAAGGCATCATCAACTGAAGGGACAATATAATCCAAAATAAGGAAAGGTCATATGTGTTTGCTCATTTTCAGAAGCAGGAAGCTGAGATCGATGGACCGGTGGTCTGATGCAGCATAACACTTCTTAAGTTCTTATAAATCCAGATGTCTTTAAAGGGCATTAGAGAAGGATTATTATGTGAAAAGCAGTCAAGGACACATGCAGTTTTATTGCAGATGGATCACACTATCAAGAAGACTGCAGTAAAAGAAGAACTTATGAGTAGCAGGTAAGAAGAAAGTTGAATTAAATTAGATGAAACCAAATCAAATCAATTCTTCTATACTGCTAATATTACCTTTCCATGGTTCAGTGCGGTTTACATTTTAAATTAATTGCAGTCAGTTTAGAATAGATGTTACAACTTTATTACCAATATATAAATGTATAATACAGTATATGGTAAACAGGAATTTGTGGTTTAAAGGCATATCAAGCAGAAATCTAGTAACAAATACAAGATAAGCAACAGCAGGCAGAAAAAGTAGGAAAATCCATAAACAAGTGAAACATATTTACTAAGAATACAGTGCAATCTGCTTAAGTGCAAGTGTCTGGGACCAAAGAAATACATGCAGTTAACCGGAGTGTACACTTAACTGTTGTGACCAAAAGAAGCTTGATATCTGATAAACATATGTACAGTACTGTTTATTATATGTACAGTATACAGTCTCCGTTAACTGACGTTATATAGTCTCAGTTAACTGACGTTAGACTTACTTGAAGTAATCAGTCATAGTCCTCTGTACACTCTTGTGTCTGTGAGTTCCATAGACTACGTCTGCCAGATGGTAAAAACTGCCTTAGCACTGACATCCAGTGGCCTCCAGATAGGCCCGCACGGTATTGAGACTCTGCAGCACTCTTGCAAAAGTGACAGGAGGTTGTTGAATTTCATTAGCATGTGCCTCATTGCTCATTTTATCATCTGTTTCATCATCAGCCATTGCCTGCTTGTAGGTGCATATCTCAACATCAGTGCTGTCGTCAGCTGTTTGTAGATTGTAATCAACAGCTACGTAGTGATAAAACTCTTCTTCAGTAGCACTGGCTGGGATATCAATAGCCTGTTCATCTGACGCGTTTGCAACAGCTGCATCAGTTTTGTCCCTCTCCACATCCCTAACAAAGCTTGCCTGCTTGTAGCAGTTCACAATGGTTGCCTGTGTAACATGATTCCAGGCTTCTTTCTGCATATGTAGGGAATCCAACAGTGATACATTACAAGCCAGTTCAACAGCACATTTATCCTTGTCAGTCTGGTCATCCATAACGCTCATCAGATGACATAGCACAAGAGCCCGATAATGTTGTTTGAAATTGGCTATTGTGCCCTGATCCATAGGTTGGATCAGAGAGGTAGTGTTTGGTGGCAGGAAGACCACCTTGACGTTAGACAGCCTGACATCATCACTGTGTGCAGCACAATTATCACAAAGCAGCAAAATCTGACGCTTATGTGCCCGCATTCTAGTGTCTAACTTCTTTAGCCACTGCTTCCAAATTTCCACAGTCATCATTGAATTTGCATTAGCTTCGTATGACACAGGAAGTCACTTAACATTCTTGAAGCAACGGGGCTGTTTGCTCTTTCCAATGACGAGTGGTTCCAAGTTCTCACTCCCATCCATATTGCAGCAAAGGAGGATCGTCAGTCGGTCCTTCGACGTTTTACTTCCTGTAGTTTTGGCTTGTTTGAATGCAAGTGTTCCATCAGCAATCATTCGCCAGTAGAGACCATATTTGTCAGCATTGAAAGTATCACGAGGTGCAAACTCGTTCAAGATGGTAGGAAGAACTGAAACAACCCAATTTTCAGCACCAAAGTCATCAGCATCTTATTTCTCACCATGCTGTTTCTTGAATTATATGTTGTTCCTCTCCTTCCATCTTTCCAACCATCCAACAGTGGATTTGAATTCATTTACTCCAAGACCACTGACAGGAAACTGTCTGCTCCTGACTTGAGAAAACCATCGAAGAAGAGAATCTTCTACATCCTCAGCTTTTCCCGCCCGTTTGTGGATTTGTATTGTTTTGCCAGTCTTCCAGAAGCTGGTCTTTCTGCTTCAAGATATGTGAAATTTGACTGGGATTGACACCATATTCTTTAGCAATAGATGCTTGACTTTGTTTGTTTTCTAATTTTTTAAGAACATCTATTCGTTCAGCCAGAGTTAAAGTCTTACAGTTGTGCAACGACAACGACGACGACTCCAGTGTACACTCTAACAACATTCTTTCGCTTATTCTGCCTGTGGCAGTTAACCAATGAGATTTCAAATTTACCGCCCCTTTGTCACGCGCAATCACCTTCCATATTCTGTGCATGTGCTTATGTGGAGTCTTTCCTGCAGAGGGGTGGTCTTAAACCATGCATATAAGCGAATCTTGCAGTTATCAGTGGGTCGCTAAACCGAAGTTTGTCCCCATAGAAATTGATGGCGCCCAAAACGGGACCAAAGTACGGCATACAGTTAAACAGAGCATGCACTTATCGAACGTGCACTTAAATGGAGTGCACTGTACTTTATTAATCATATTCTTACTAAAATGCACCAAATTAGGTAAAAACAGAATTAAACCAGTTAGAACAACTCAAAAGAAAATTAAAACAACAGTGAAACATATTGCAGACCTCAATGGAAAAAAAAATAAGCTAAACCACTATAAAACAGAAACAAAAATAAAATAAAATTAACAATACAGTCAAAGTATACCCTTCCTGTTCTGATCATTCATAAAATATAATCTCCCAAATCCCAAGTAAATCCCAGGTGAACAGAGCTAGCCCTAACTCAATAGTGAGCTATACTGTCAGTCTTAATTTAAATGGAAAAATTGTAGTAAGGGATGTAGTGTGCACCTTTAATAAGTTAAATAGAAGTAGATGTATATAGAGTAGGTAGGATAGGGTATGAGTGGAAAAGGGAGATTGACTAAAGATAGCAGTTTATTGAGTAGCAGGTAAAAACTGTGGGCAAGGGAGCGTATGGAGAGAATTGTGGTGATTGGATAAGGGGTGGGTAAGAAGGTGAATGACTAAATAGAAACAGTGGGTATATGTATTTTTTGTAGGAGGGAGTGGATAGTGAACATAGGAGCCAACTGTTCAAAAGTATTGTTTGTGCTAAACCCAATGGAAACTACCTCTTCCTGGACACAGTCAATGAGTCTGTTCAATATCAGGGGTGCTCAAGAGCTGTCTCCTATGACAGGGCAATGTGTATGTGTGTGAAGAATTTTCTTAACCTCTCTTTCTTTGGGGTTGTTGAGACTTTTGGGTTGTCAAAGTGGGGGTTGGGTGTATAGGCGGTGTGGGAGATAGATGGGGTGAGGCAATCACAAATTTGGACAGGGAAAATAAAAGGAGCAGTTAGGGATAATGTGATGATCTCTGCTCATGTGTAACACTGCCACAAGTAGAGGCATGGCTCTGTGTCACTACAGGTACCACAGAGGTTGATGTCATGATAATGCTATTGATAAATCAGGTGAGAGTCAGTTCATTACTGTCTAGCTAAGTGGGGTGAGAAAAGGCTGTACTGGGAAGGGGCATGTTGGGAGAATATTTTCAGGCTTAAGTCTTTTTGAAGTTGTTCTACATTATTTTGGAATTAATAAAGCTGAGCCCATGTATTTTGCCATATATGACATCATTATCTCATTTTGTTATTTCTGAGTAGGAGAAAGTTTGGTATGGGCGTTAATACAAGGATTAGTGTGATGATGTTAGGTAGAATAGGGAAGATATTTCTTTCAGTGGAATGGAAATACTGGAATGATGACCCACACGGTGAGAAAGAGAGAATATTCTAGCAAAATATGTCTTTACAGAAAGGGTGGTGGAGGAATGGAAGAGTCTTCTTGTGGAGGTAGTGGAGACAAAACAGTATCTGAATTCAGTAAAACATAGGTTAAATACAAAGTATCTCTGAGAGAGTAGAAGGAACTGTAAAATCTGAACAGCTGGTGTGACTGGCAGATGTGATAGGCCATTTAATCTTTTTCTGCCATGTCCTATGTTTCTATGAAAAACATTTTAAAGGCAATTCTGTAAATTTGTGCCTACAGGTAGGTGTCAAATACCTGTGTATGTTACAGAATAGTAGCATATACATGGATAAGAGGCACCGCTATTTTTTTTAATAGCCTGCAATATCTCATAGTTGATGCGGGTTAAGAAAGAGAAAAAGAAACTGAACAATTCAGGAATCACAATATTGTACAAATAATGCAAATATACCAATAGCAATCATTTCTTACTAAAATTCTGAAACAAATATATCTTCAACAAACATGTAAAATGTATATAACTTGAAGCTTGCAGTATTAAAAGAGAAATATTTTTTCTCAATTTAGCAGCTTGATAGGCTAATAAAGAGTCTATCATTTTTTTCCTAAATGTACCCTTTAAAGATGGGAATGAGAACAAAAACAAATATTACATTCTGAATTGGACAGAACAATTTAACAAATATGAAGGAGTTAATTCATACGATACTTTATACGTCAAACAAGACAATTTAAATAAAACCCTGGCTGCCACCGGTAACCAGTAAACGTTAGAACAGTAGAATATTAAATGATCAGAATGTTTTAAAGAACACATCAATCTCAGTGCAGTATTTTGAATCGTCTGCAATTTTCACATTAATACTTGAGAATATCCCAAACAGATAATGTTACAAAGGTCTAAAGAACTTAGTAATAAAACCTAGACCAACAACATAAAATATTTATTAATACAACACAATTTACACAACAGAAAAAAAAGCTTTCTGGACTACTTTATTAACGTGAAGCTCCAATGTACAAGTTGAATCAAAAAACGCCGCTAAAATCCTTACAGAGGGGGAAAAATATACTTTCATTTATTAATTATAATATGAGATTCCTTTGGCTCCTTGGAGCCTGTAATAACAACAACTTTATCTTTTCCGTATTTTACTTTAACTTATGGACTGACATCCAACATTCTACTGTACCAAATATTAACTATATTGTACATAATTCTTTGGACACTTCTGATTAGATACGAAGAACAATCAACCACATAACTAAATGACTTTATCCCAAGGTTCTCCAGTGTAAATTCCAATGAATGTACATATAAATGAAACAATAATGGGGATAATTGGGAACCCACTCACATTACTCCAGCTACCTGACAAATTGGTCAAAAGTTTAACTCTATATTTCAGAAGAAAGCCCTGAAGCCAGGATTTAACAGACCCCAAAATTCCTACAGCACCAAGAATCTGCAGGAGAACTTCAAAATCTACCAGGTCAAAAGCATTAGATAGATCAAATTGAATAAGTAATATTTTCTTCTTTTCACTAAGCCACAGTCATACTAAATGAAGTATTATGCCCACTATAGTTTCCTACTGAATTTTGAGTGAAATCCTGATTGAGAAGAATGAAGAATATGCTGCTGTTCTAAGGATTGAGCTAATTGATTAGCTACTATCCCCTCCATTAATTTGGTAAATAATGGTATTGAAGCAATATGCCTGTACCCACATATGTGCTAGCCACAATTCTATAAAATAGACACATTTTCATTTTAGCATGTACGTGAAAGCACAGCTTTCACATGGGTAGAGCAATTTGTGACTTTATCAGATACACACTTAACTTACACAATATTGTAAATTACATGTAAATGTAATGCCAGCTATTGACATGGTGTAAGTGATTGCAGATAAATGTTCACACATAACCTTATTCCCATATTCTATAACAGCATTGTAGTAGCATGAGCGAGGATGCGCCTGGAGCCTTGATTAATCATAGCCAGACAGCTGGTTAACAGTAAAGCAAAGCAGTTTATTGATATACAGGGTGAGAGAGGTAACCTATTCCTTCATAGGTGAAGAAAAATAAACATCCAAAATGTCAATCTTTTATCTCAAGGTCTCTCCCTTAGGCCTGCTTCTGCAAGACCATGGCATATACTAGTCTGTCTCTCAAAAAGGCTATGTAAACAGCTTGTCTCTGGCCAGGAGACCAAGAGTTCAAGTTCTTTCATTATTCAATATAGTCAGGCCTAACCTAGCCCCTTGTTCCAAAGTTACAATTTCCAGCAAAGTTCCAAAATTATTTTGGCCTACCTAAGATAAACTTGGCCTTAGTGGAGCTTCTATCTCTGTGGTAGAGGCATAGGGTGGATGATTTAATTTCACTCCTTGAGGCCTCCCTGTTCTATTCTAGCCTAGGGCTTTTAACCTCCAGCATAGCTGATCACTTCTCCTCTAAGCAGATTAACTCTATCTGCCTTAACGTGGTTCAGTTCTAGCATCAGTGAAGGAGCATTTTTAATAAAAACCTGTCTATGTACCAGTCACTCCATCACAAGCACTTACCCATGTAAGTGCTTTTATAGAATACAATTTTGGTGCTAATTTTGTGACATCCCATTGGCACCCTTTACTGAATTGCCCTCTGTTAGTAACCAGATATATATAATTTGCTCTTCAGACTATGATGGGACCCATATTCTGTAACTTACAAAAACTAGCATATCATAGAAAGAAAATGTATTTACATTACTGGAACTGTACAGGTGTAAGTTGGCTCAGTTGATGATCAATTACAGTGACTTGTTTACACCATAAGTTGAAATTAGTTAATACCCACACTGTTATAATAAATGTCAGTTTAAATGCTCTGTGGCAATATAGCAATTTCCTCTGCATAATCAGAAACTTTCAGTGAAGATGCATGGATCAATCTAGTGCGTGATCCAAATGGTCTCATTTTTAATTCAGAAACCTTAGTTTTTGTCATGTTTTATGTTTCAGTCACTAATTGCTGTGCATAATAAAAGAATAGGAGAGTTAGATATTCCTTTTAATGTAAAATCTGAGGAGGGAAAATACCATCTTTATCATTAATAGCATGGGCTTTATAATTAACTAAATCTCTAGTATTTAATCATTTTTGACTGGTAATTAGAGCTTCCTTTTAAAGATGATATGAAATTCAATCACAGCTCTAGGTAGTGAGAACATTTATTCTGCTATGTGTAAATGTGAAATGATGAAAGTAGCAGAGTAACTCAATTTTTTTTTTTGCCAGAATATACCACCTCATTTTTCCTGTTTGTTAATCTACAGTTTTATTCCTAGTCCTAGTTCAACAAAAATTAGTTTCACAATATTATAAATGAATGACCACCATATTTACTATTAGCCATGCCCTTATTTTAAAAACTAAGGGCTGTAAGAATGATACAATCACCGCTAGGTGTAGTAGAATAGAAATGTGTAACAACTAATTTATAATCTGCATTCTGGAATTATTATATAAAAAACACATCACCAAATGAGCGATTCTGAATTCTACCCCTTATCTATGTTTATTCTACCAGGCTAACAACAGAGAAGAAATGGAATAATGGAGTCTATTTACATAAAGAGATAAGAACTACATGCAAGAGTGATTTGCACACAAATGAATAAAGACAGAAGCACCTAAGCTATGAACATATAGTAAATCACAGATTAAAATTACAGAATATTAGGTTTTTAAAGCATAGATTTAATCAAACACATATTCTTAAACTACTCAGGCTGTGCTGTATAGATGAACATTTGTGAAGATCTGATGAAAGAGTCAAATCTCTCCTTTTTCCTCCTGCTTATCACTTTTGATGAGCTGAGCTGATGCCTTTATACCATTTGGTTATCAGAACTTTTCTGGATAGCTTGATAAGACTGTGACAGGTGATTGGCTGGTTCTTTTTGTTATAATTTCAGTGACCTCAGGAATATATTGTCACATTATTTCTGGAGCATTTCTTAGAATTTAGGCTATAAACAGCCTTAGATCAGCTTGACCATATTGTCCACATTCCTTACATCACTCAAATGATGTCACAGGTACTTTTCTTCCAACATACAAGAACTGGCAGAAAAGTAAGGCAAAGGCTATTCAAAGTTCATGCCTGGACATGACATAGCCGAAGTCTCAGTTTTCCTGTAGCATAAGCAGTACATAATTGGATTCTGTAGCACAGGTGCACACTTAGTCATGCTCTGCAATGCACTGATTAAATGTGATAGGGACATATACCCCTACAGGGTCATAAATATGAAGCTGTGTAAAATGTTACATTTTAGCATAATGAAATTTACCACTGAAGTCATTATGCTCTGTTAGTAACTACACAAATATCCTTGAATGCCTAGACCCAAATCCCGGAGAATACCCAGTAGATCGATCATGGACCAACTTTGACATGCTGTCATCAAAAGAAATCTCATATTGGCTAGGAAAATACGCCAAATCGCAATGCAAATTAGACATCTGCCCTAACAGCCTAATAAGATCCGCACCCAAACAATTCAAAACAGACCTCACGAACCATATAAATTACAGGCTTCAAAATGGACTCTTCCCCACGGATAAAGGAAACATCCTGCTCACTCCATTACCGAAAGATGCTAAAAAAAGCACAATGGACTTAACCAACTATCGACCAGTAGCATCCATTCATCCGCAATGAACGCATTCAAACAAGCAATT
Source organism: Microcaecilia unicolor (assembly GCF_901765095.1). Classification (NCBI taxonomy): domain Eukaryota; kingdom Metazoa; phylum Chordata; class Amphibia; order Gymnophiona; family Siphonopidae; genus Microcaecilia; species Microcaecilia unicolor. Next base: position 439,935,527 of record NC_044031.1, on the reverse strand, counting down.
GTGACTGGTAATAACATCCTCCTCCTGCAATTCGACATGTCCAGTGCCTTTGACATTGTTAACCATGACATACTAATACATATACTAGAATACTTTGGAGTAGGAGGTACTATTCTCAAATGGTTCAAAGGATTCCTGACCACAAGATCATACCAAGTAACAACGAACGAGGACAGATCACTACCATGGATACCTGAGTGTGGAGTCCCCCAGGGATCCCCTCTCTTACCAACACTATTCAACCTAATGATGATACCTCTAGCCAAGCTACTAGCCAATCAAAACCTCAACCCCTACATTTATGCAGATGATGTCACAATTTACATTCCATTCAAACATGATCTAAATGAAATCTCAAACGAAATCAACCAAAGCCTCCAAATAATGCACACCTGGGTAGATGCATTCCAACTAAAATGTAACGCAGAAAAAACAGAATGCCTTGTACTCACCTCACAATATAACTCAAAAAACTTCAACACCATAACCACACCATACTGCTCCTGTCCGGTCTCACAAAACTTGAAAATTCTTGGAGTCACCATTGATCGAAACCTCACTCTCGACACCCACATGAAAAACATGACCAAAAAGATGTTCTACACCATGTGGAAACTTAAAAGAGTAAAACCTTTCTTCCCGAGATACATCTTCCGTACCCTGGTACAGTCAATGGTAATAAGTTATCTAGACTACTGCAATGCACTGTACGCCGGATGCAAAGAACAGACAATCAAAAAACTCCAAACTGCCCAGAATATGGCCACCAGACTCATATTTGGAAAAACTAAATATGAAAGTGCAAAACCACTAAGAGAGAAACTTCACTGGCTCCCACTGAAGGAACACATTGCATTCAAGATCTGCACAATTGTACACAAAATCATTCATGCAGACGCCCCAATCTACATGCTAAACCTCGTCGACCTACCTCCCAGAAACGCCACAAGAACATCTCGCAAATTTCTCAACCTGCACTACCCCAGCTGCAAAGGACTGAAGTACAAACTGATGCATGCTACTACCTTCTCGTACATGAGCACTCAATTATGGAACGCAATACCCACAGACTTGAAAACAATCAATGAAACAACTATCTTTTGAAAATCTCTGAAAACATTCTTCTTCAACAAGGTCTACAATGAGCACCTATAACCTCACTAAGCCACCTCACCAAACCACTTAATTATGAAAGCTCACCTTATACAACTATCCTAATCACTCCCTTCCTTCTTCCCTCTTCCCTTCCTCGATCACTACACATTACTAATTGTATCTGATATCCTGATATGACAATGTCAATAAATCTATGTAAGCCACATTGAGCCTGCAAATAGGTGGGGGAATGTGGGATGCAAATGCAATAAATAAATAAATAAATAAATAAATAAATAAATAAATAACATGTGGGCCCTTCTACTAAAGTGTGATCACTTTTGCAAGTACAGTTCATTTAAAGCAAAAATGAACATGTAGTCCTTCAGATTCTATAAATAGTGCTTTAAACTGTCAGGCAAATTTGGGTACATACCCAATTTGTGCACACACTTTAATTGAATAATGAACCTATTAGCACTGATAATTAGGTACTAATTGCTCCCTTTAAGACTGTTATGTGTATGCGAAAATATAGTTTTCCCTGGTTTACAGATAAGTTGAGGTCCTTAAAGCAAATGCTTAAAAGGAAAGAGTGTGAATGGCAAAAATGTCCAAAAAATGTCTGTTTGATGGAGTATCGAATGCATTTGAATACCTATCAGCAGGAGAATTTGATGGCAAAAAAGTGTTTCTATGCTGAAACTATTGTTAGAGCATCTTCTTCTCAACAGTTAAGAACTTAAGTTAAGAACTTAACTACTGCATCTTCTGTGTTACATCTGTGTGATATTTTGTGTCAAGAGTTTGCTGATTTCTTTCAAAAGAAAGTAGTATAATTTTGCCTTCTGAATAATCTAACAGTGTGAAGTATAAGTGGTTGGACTTTTCTACAATTTCAAAGGAGCAAGTTATGGCTGTGATGAGCAAGTTGAATCCTTCATGTTGTTTCTTGGAATAGTTCTCCCACAATTATTAAATCTTTAAAAGCAGGCTTGTTTAATTCTTTATCTACTATCATGAACAAGTCACTATCAGAGGGGATAGTCCCTAGGACTTTGAAACAGGTGGCTGTTTGTCCTTTGCTGAAGGGTAGATCACTTGATACTCAACAAATTGGGAACTATCGACCCAACCTCAAAATTGAAATTCTTTGCAAAAACTTTGGAAAGGCTTGTGTTGGATCAATTACATGATTTCCTTGATCTGAATGATTTGATTGATGTTTATCGATATGGTTTCAGAGCTAAGCATTCTACTGAAATGCTGTTGATTCATGTATTTGATTTGATACATAAGGAATTTAATTGGGGTGAGGAATATATAATGTTTTTTCTGGATACTTCCACCACTTTTGACACAATCCACCATGAAATTTTACTTAGACAGTTATGTTCTTTACGCATTCAAGGAATGGACTTAGAGTGGTTTCATTCCTTTCTATCTGAGCATTATTTTCAAGTCTGTTTGGGTAAGGAGAACTCATCTTGGATACCAATTACTGTGGGTGTGCCGCAAGGGTCTGCTCTTTCGCCAATTGTATTTAATATCTACTTGATTCTAATTTGTTGTGTTCTCTCTGGTATGGGTGTGCAATACTGCCTTTATGCAGATGATATTCAGTTTTTCCTCACAGTAAAGTGTTCTGTCTCTGACACTGTCTTTTTTGAAGATGTGCTTCTAGAAGTTAGGATCCTGGTTTAGCACCATTGATTTGTCCACTGAATGTAAGCATCTTAGAGTTCTATTAGACTCTAAGCTAACTTGAAAATTTCAAATAAGGGGTGTTATTTGGAAAGCCTTCTTGAGGTTAAAATTATTAAGACATTTCAGGAATTTATCTGAGGTAAAAATCCAGACAGTTTTGCAAGCTTTGGTATTATCTGCTGTGGATTACTGTAACTCACTGTACTTGGGCATCTCTAAATCAATGATTCATTCTCTTTGTGCAAAATTCTGCTACTAAGCTTCTGACAGGATTGTCAAAATCTGATCATATTACATCAGCTTTGAAGGACTTGCACTGGGTTCCTGTGCTTTATAAGATTAGGTTTACAGTGTTGACCTTGATTTTTTAAGGCCTTGAGCAATTATGCACTCCTGGCATTAGCTTCTTCTTTAGGATTGTATCATCCATCTCGTACTTTTCATTCTAAGGATAAACCTTTATTGGATATTCCTTCCATTAAGTATGTTAGACTTGAAACTAATCGGTCAGCAATGCATCAGATTGTAAGCATATCTATTTGGAATTCTTTGCCTGTGAACATATGTATTATAACTTCAATCCTTCAGTTTAGGAAACAATTAAAATAATTTCTTTGTGCCCAGGCATTTTCAGTTTAGCTTGAGTATTAGGCTTGCAGCCACAAATTTCTAGTCATGGTAAGGGGAGTTCATTTGGTGATCCTTTGTTGTAGATTTTGTGTCTTTTGTGTCTTTTATTTGTATGTTCCTGATGTACACTGCCTAGGATCAATGGACAGTATGGTTTAGAAATATTTCAAATAAATAAATAAATAGTGGCAGTCTCATGGTACTATTGCTAAGGGTCATCAAGGCTGCAAAGACACAAATTCAGACCCCTCAGATAAGCTCCAGAAGAGTCGAGGGTGGCAGAGTATAGGGCTCTGGGAATGTGTTTGGGGTGCTGCGATATGATTGGGTAGTATTGTGCAATGCGAGGTTAAGATTGGTTTGTGTCAGGGGGTGTGGGAGTGTGACTGGGAGATTGGACCTTCAAGGTGAGCCTTTGGCATGTCCCTAGGATATGTGTGGAGAAAATCAGATGGGAGGTAAACTGAGATCAGGTAAAGTGCTGCTGCATAATCTGCAGTTGCATAATCTGAGACCAGTTAATCCAACTATGTGGAAAATAGTTGTTTTATCTGGTCTCAGATTATCCCAGGAATGTGTGGGTAAATGAAAAGATGTCTAAATTTGTAGGGTTATTGATTGGATTGGTACTGATGCATAACCTTTTAAGATCTTATTGTCTGGACCTGTATTGCAGGGTGGGATATATCATTCAGATATTGACCAGGATATATGCTTGTCTTCCATTCAAGATTTGTTGTATGCAAGATTTCCACCATTATTGGTGGGAATTGCTAGTTCAGCCATCAACCTGTGTTGGACTTTCCATTAAATTGAGGGGTATTTAATAGAATAATCACTGGGCTAGAGCCCATGAGCATAACTGGCATGTGCATTTGGGTAGAGGGAGGGGTAGTATAGTTTGTATTTGGTATAGTTTTCATGTCACAGGCTATGAAAATTAAGGAGAATCATCCACAGGGTACCTATAATACCATATTATAGCTAAGTCATAATCAACTAGCTGATTGATCAAGCACGGCTGTGAAAGGATGAGTTATGGAAAGGTCTGAGTGTAAACAGCCAATTATGAGAGATAGAAATTGGTTATGCATATGTTGGTGAGATGTTAATAAAAGCTGTGGCTGATTTTGGCCACCATTCACTGAGGGACCTTTTCAGTAAAGTGCAGTAAGTTTTGCAGTTACCGCATATTTAACTCCAAAAATAATGTGCAGTACCTACAAAATTTGTGCAGTAAATGCAGGGGTATGCCCTGCAAATATCTTGCATTTACCATACAAGGCACACAGTTAATGCAAGGGTACCATGTTTCATGCCTGGGCTGATAGCATTGGTCCTCTTTGTTATTGGACCAAGTATGTAATGCAGACCTGGGTGCTAATGTTAAAAGATCTGTTTATACCTTATTAGGCACTACCTGAATACCCTCCCAATGCTATGCTTTCTATATGCAAGAGGTGCTCAATGAATACAACATTGGGAATTAATGAATGGCTTTTATTTAGCTCAGATTAAGAGGTACACAAATTAATAAACACATGCAATTAAGATATGATTAAAGAAATATGTAGGAACGCCCCACCTCTGATGAGATGGTTAAATAAACTGTGGTATATACGTGAAATGGAGAGACTTCGGGCTGTGTGTAGTCATGCGGAGACAATGTGGGAGGCGATATGGGAGTCTTTTCTGAAACATTGTACTAGCTAGGGGGAGATATGTCGGGGGGGGGTGGAAAGAGGGGCGGTTGAAGGTGGGCGGGTTAGATGGGTGAAGAGGTAGGGGGATATGGGTATTCTGCTAAAACTTTATAAACCAGGGGTCAATGTTTGAGACTTTGGCAACATTGAAAGTTATATTGTTAACAGACTGTTTATATGTTAATGGAAGGGGTCTTTATGGGGGTTATTTGTTTGATCTAATTTACATGACTGTATGCTGTCTGCCTCCTGAAGTACTTTATTTTTTTATAAAGAACTTATTCAATGCATAATAAAGACTTCATACAAATTTTTTAAAAACAAGAAATATGTAGAAACTTACATGCTTGAGATGTATGGCAACACATGGTAAATGAAGGAAACAAAATGGCCGGCCTGTCCGAAAGACGGCCAAAACGTGGCTGCCGTGCAGCGCGAGGTAGCGTTACCATCGAGGATATCGGAACACGTGGTCAGTGAAGAAAACAAAATGGCCGGCCTCTCCAAAAGACTGCCAAAACGTGGCTACCGTATAGCATGAGGCAGCGTGACCCGCAAGGCTGATCTGATAGCCGGCTAGCCACACGTGATAAAAGAAGACGGCCAACACATAGCTGCCGTGCAGTGCGAAGTAGCCGGCTACGCGGGAAAAACCGAGGTGAGCGGCAAAAGAAGGAAATTTTAAATGGAGAAGGGCATACAGGAGTGTGCAAGAAAATGTTAGTACATAACTGCTCACCGTGGTATTGGGCGTTCCGGTACTGCCGCGCCGGTCGTTAATGCGAAGGGCGCGGCACCGCGCCACAGGAAAGGGAAATGGGAGAAGCGGCAAAATAAATGGCGGCCAGGAAATCAGCTGATTAGATAGCTGGCTAGTAACGCTATAGGGAAAACAAAAGGAATCAGCTGATTTGAAAGCCGGCTAGAAATGCGATAGGGAAACAAAGAAAAGCAGGTTTTACTGTGTGGGGAACCACTTTGGAAACTCCCGCGCCGCTCTCTGCCCGTGATGATTGCAAGATGGATGGCTCTGTGGAAAAAGCAAAATTTTTAAAAAGGCGCGACACCGCTATACCGCGATCGCGAACAAGGAAAGGGAAATGGCCGGCTTTTGTGAGAAATGGAGAAAATAAAAAAAGGGAGGGAAATCAGCTGATCTGATAGCCGGCTAATACCGCGATTGAAACTCCCGCGCCGCTCGCTGCCAGCAAGAGGCTCCCTAGCCCTCGTTGGCAGCTTTTATGCTTTCCCCTGTAGCCCTGCCCCTTCCGGCTTCCCAACCAACGACAAGGGGGTCTCCTGCCACGTCATCTCAATCGCCGATGGGGAAGCCGGAAAGGAAGGGTCGCTCTGACGCAGGAGCTGCTGGGCAGCAGCCGCCATGTTATGTGCGGCTGCTGGGCATGTCCCTCGCCGGCCTACCTAAATATGTAGAAACTTACAATCTCTGTGCTTTACTAAGATGTTATATTTAATGTTTCCACAAAGACTTTGCTAGTTGTTGTCAGGCCAGTACTGTTCCAAAAAGAGTCTGACTTTAAAACAGAATATCACTGTCTAGCATTTCTGATGTTAGCTCAATCTGAATAAGAATGTCTCACCTTTTCCTAGGGAGAGATCCTGGGTTCCCCCTTCAGAGAGACATTTTCCTCCATGGTATATCTTTCAGTCCCTCTGCTGGGCTGGAGTCCACGATTTTTCACATATCACTCTCTCCACTCACTCTCTCTCTCCCTCTCTCCCACAGAACCATTCTCTCTCCCCTTTCTCTGATAGGCCTATCAGAGGGGAGTCTCTACAGACCTACCCTCTGGCCACCCCCCCATAGGCAAGTATAATTGTCCAAGATCATTGTGATACTACCGACCTTGCATCATGGTTCTTCTGTACCATGATCTCACCTAGAGTAAACAGTCCTGCTCCACTCTGGACAGCTAAGAAGCAAAGTCTAATTTAACTTAACTTCCCTATAGCCTATAGGGCCAAAACTAACCATAACATTAACATGTGGCTCTGGCATCACAATAGATCAGTATGCCCCGCCCCCCAATTATGCCCTGCACCTCTGATCAGGCCAACAAGCCCCCTCGCACATCTCCCTGACTCCCAGTCAAGCTAACAAGCACTCTTCACATGTTCCTGACTACCAATCAGGCCAGCAAATCCCCCCCACACATCTTTCTGATCCCCAGAGCACAAAACCCTCACCTGATTCAAGAAGCCCCACCCCTCAGTCATTAAAACATTTCTACCACAATTCTACCCTCCCCCTCCTCCTACCTCACCTTCCTCGGGACTTACTCAGGTGTCAGCATTGGTGGTACATTGGTGCCAGACAGCAGTGATCCTTCTCTGCTTCTTCCTGGGTTGATGTCAAAATCCAAAATGGTATCAATGACCCTTAACAGTAGGACCACTGCCATTCCATACCACTCCCACATTAGGCAGCCAACTTGACATGTTTAAGCAGGGTTTTTTTGAGGGGGTACTTGGGGGTACTGAGTACCAGCACCTTTTCCATTGTCTGCTAAAACAGACCCATGGTCCCCAAGTTTTAATGAAAGAGCTCAGGCTCTACATACCAATTCTGCCTTGTCATAGATTATGTGACTGATTGCAGGGGTCTGGCTATTGTGGGGTGGGTCCCTCAGTGATCACCCCACCCCTGAAGGGTGGCCTGGCATTTGAGTGCTGGCACCTTTTTTGCTAGAAAAAACGCACTGTGTTTAAGACAAAAGCCCCTGTTTTAGCGCAGTAGACAGTAGTTCAAGTCTGTGTTACTGTCTACTGCACTGATAATGTCACATTAGCTGGTTAATGCAGCTTAGTAAAAAGCCCCCTGAATTATTTGAGGCCAATATTCAAAACGATTTAAATGGCCCTTTGTGTTTTACTTTATCATGGAATAGGATAGATAGGGACAGAGAGGGGTATAGATGCCTAAGTTGAGAAAAAGGGCTCCTAAAGAAAAAATACTTTTTTTTAAATAGGTAAATTTCTTTCCTGGAATATATTTTTCTGTGATTCTGATTTTATGATATATTATAAACAATGCTCTTTTTTTCAGGTTACCTTTTCAATCACCTTCTTGGACAGCTCTCTATTAAAGTATGTTATATTTGCACTCATAACATAGTTAGTGGTCAAATTGCCACACAGTAAATACAAAGTCTATGCATGCATTCCCCGCATACTCCCATAGAGTTACTGCACAGAAAATAATCTTTTCTGCATGATAAGTGTACTGACAACATGGATGCACCAGTAGGTAACTTGCACCAACTGCAATGGACAGTCCATTCTCCACCCATAACTGGTCCGTTACGCACCCTATTACAGGCTGCCATGCCAAGTGTTAACAGCTTAAATTGGATCCTTTGCAACATTGGTAACCAGTGTAGTTGTTTTAATACTGAGGAAACATGAGAAAATGTTGGAATTCCAGCAAGGACATGAGCCGTTGTGTTCTGAGCTATCTGCAATGCCTGCACACCTGAAGTTGACATTCCAGCGTACAGGGCTAGAATAATAATGGATATACTAATGGATTTGGTATGCACTAATAATTAGTGCATACAAAATGCTTCATAGCCCATTGTATATCTATGAGCTACATTGCACCTAAAACTAATTCATTACTGTGCATTAAATCTGTTAGTGCACCTTAGTAAAAGGACCCCTTAGTTTCTTTGCATTTCCTGCCACTGTTATTTTGGGGTTAAATCTGATGTCTGAATGTTGCTTTCAATACGAACAGTGCACAGGAGTATTTTCTACAAATTCTGACATGTGCTGATAAATGATCGCTGTCACTAACACAATCTCATGCTGTCAGCACAATTAATGCTTTCTCTATACTCACTGTGCACTGCATGAATTAGCAACAGCGATCCAGCTGCACCATGTTGATAGCACCATTGATGCGTTAATGCTCGCAGATGAACATTGCAGTAAAACAGCACTCCAACATCTTGTAAATCATCTATGTTCTCAGAGAAATAATCCTTCTCCTTACCTCTATAATTTATTAAGGCTTGTTACAAGTTCCCTTTATTTTAACGCTCGGGTCATGGCAGCAAAGTTAAATCAGATACTTTTCTAAGTAAAAGGAAACTCAAATAAGAAAAGATTTTAATTAAGCAAATCAAAGTGTTAAATTAGAATAATTAAACAATTATTAAATATTTAAATAAATTTTAGGAGAAATATATTGTAATACGCATTCATGTATTATTATATTTTAAAATGATACCTGGTTTAAAATTGTTAAAATGGATTATGTGATGTGCAAGGTGGTGGAAGCAGCAGCTCCGACTGCATCACATTTAAGACCACTCATAAAACAGAATGTTATTTAAAGATAAAATAGTGAATAAAAGGACAGATTTATAACAAAAATGCGCTAGAAATTACATTGGAAACAGCAAAGAACGATATGAAAAAGGCATGACCTTCCAACCTGTAGTGATTTAAAAGGAGGAGATAGAGGCATATTACAAAGGCAGTGGTCAATGTGTCAAGGGGGGATTCATCAAGCAACATTAGGCCCTTAAGTTGCGTTATTGGACCTTAACATGATTTAAAGGGCCCTAACATTGCCGGAACTAAAATAGCACAGTGATATTTAAGTCACTGTGGGTTAGGTAGTAATGAGATGCAAAATATGCAAATATATATTTTGCATCTCATTACTATGCAAATACCCTAATGCAACTTGCGATGATATACCAAAAGGGAAAGGGGGGAAATGGGACTTGATATACTGCCTTTCTGAGGTTTTTGCAACTACATTCAAAGTGGTTTACATATATTCAGGTACTTATTTTGTACATGGGGCAATGGAGGGTTAAGTGACTTGCCCAGAGTCACAAGGAGCTGCAGTGGGAATTGAACTCACTTCCCCAGGATCAAGGCACTAACCACTAGGCTACTCCTCCATTCCACATTAGGCCCAGAAATCATAGTAAAATAACCCCATCTTTTTGCAGGGGTTATTTTACCACCCAGGAGCATTGAGCTGCAGATCTACAGCCCGATGCTTCTGGGTCACAAGGAGAGGTTCCCCCCTATTCATGCCTGCACCCCCAACCAACGTCCCCAAGCATAAATCCCACTTACCCCCCAGGGGCTACCTGTTAAATAACATTGGTGGTCCAGGGGGCAGAGTTAGAAAATGGTGACAAGTGTGCACAGTTGCTAGATCTGAAGACCACCCTGGCTAAAAGAGAAGATAAGTTGGAGGACATAATAATCCTTCTTGGAGGAGCAACCTGAGATTACTTGGCCTCCTAGAGGAGATATCAAATGATGGACTTGGGAACATCCACTACTTATTCCTGGAATAAACAGCATAAAATCTATTTTAATCTTTATGGATCTTCCCAGGTACTTGTGACTTGCATTGGTCACTGTTGAAAATAGAATACTGGACTTGATGGACTTTCAGTGTGTTCCAGTATGGTGATGCTTATGCACTTATGAACTACCCGGATAGTGGATCTCAAACTTGTCCTGGGGGAATCACCAGCCAGTTGAATTTTCAGGATACAGTGAAACTTCGGTTTTCGTTGACTTCGGACTTCGTCGGTTTCGGTTATCGTCTATTTTTTTCATGAAACTTTCATCTTGGTTTTCGTCAATCGCCTCGGATTTCATCGGCATGACCACACAGCTAATCTTGTGTTCTCACGTGTCGTTCTTCTGGGGCGTTGTTTCCGGTTGTGGGATCACACTGCTGCTGTTTTCGGATCCCAATTGGAGGGGCATAATCGAATGCAAACGCCTATCTCCATGGGCGTTTATCTCCGAGAACGGGTCCGTGAAGGGGCGGGCCAAACTGTATTTTCAAAAAAATGGACGTTTTTGAGCTGGGCATTTGTTTTTTTTTGCGATAATGGAAACTAAAAACACCCAGCTCAAAAACTTCCTAATCTGAGCCATTTGGTCATGGGAGGGGCCAGGATTGGTAGTACACTGGCCCCCCAGATATGCCAGGACACCAACTGGGCACCCTAGGTCAGTGCAGTGGACTTCAGAAAAAGCTCCCACATGCATAGCTCCCTTACCACGGGTGCTGAGCTTCCAACCCCCTTCCCCAAAACCCACTACCCACAAATGTACAATACCATAGCTCTTAGGGGTGAAGGGGGCACCTACATGTGGGTACAGTGGGCAGGTGGGGAGATGGGCCTGGGTCCACCTGCCTGAAGTGCACTGCGGTACCCACTAAAAGTGCTCCAGGGACCTGCATACATGCAGGCCTCTAGGAATTGTTGCTGCTGTATAACATTGGCACACCAGTTACACAGTAACATAGTAACATAGTAAATGACGGCAGAAAAAGACCTGCATGGTCCATCCAGTCTGCCCAACAAGACAAACTCATATGTGCTACTCTTTGTGTATACCCCACCCCGACTTGTACCTGTCCTCTTCAGGGCACAGACCGTATAAGTCTGTCCAGCACTATCCCCACCTCCCAACCACCAGCCCCGCCTCCCACCACTGGCTCTGGCACAGGCCGTATAAGTCTGCCCAGCACTATCCTCGCCTCCCACCACCGGCTGGCTCTGCCACCCAATCTCGGCTAAGCTCCCTAGGATCCATTCCTTCTGAATAGGATTCCTTTATGTTTATCCCACGCGTGTTTGAATTCTGTTACCGTTTTCATTTCCACCACCTCCCGTGGGAGGGCATTCCAAGCATCCACTACTCTCTCTGTGAAAAAACACTTCCTGACATTTTTCTTGAGTCTGCCCCCCTTCAATCTCATTTCATGTCCTCTCGTTCTACTGCCTTCACACCTCCGGAAAAGGTTCGTTTGCGGATTAATACTTTTCAAATATTTGAACGTCTGTATCATATCACCCCTGTTTCTCCTTTCTTCCAGAGTATACATGTTCAGGTCATCAAGTCTCTCCTCATACGTCTTGTAACGCAAATCCCTTACCATTCTCGTAGCTTTTCTTTGCACCGCTTCAATTCTTTTTACATCCTTCGCAAGGTACGGCCTCCAAAACTGAACACAATACTCTAGGTGGGGCCTCACCAACGACTTATACAGGGGCATCAACACCTCCTTTTTTCTGCTGGTCACACCTCTCTCTATACAGCCTAACAACCTTCTAGCTACGGCCACCGCCTTGTCACACTGTTTTGTTGCCTTCAGATCCTCAGATACTATCACCCCAAGATCCCTCTCCCCGTCCGTACCTAACAGATTCTCCCCGCCTAACACATACATCTCCCGAGGGTTTCTATTCCCTAAGTGCATCACTTTGCATTTCTTCGCATTGAATTTTAATTGCCAAACCTTAGACCATTCTTCTAGCTTCCTCAGATCCTTTTTCATGTTTTCCATCCCTCCCGGGTGTCCACTCTGTTGCAGATCTTAGTATCATCCGCAAATAGGCAAACTTTACCTTCTAACCCTTCGGCAATGTCACTCACAAATATATTGAACAGAATCGGTCCCAGCACCGATCCGTGAGGCACACCACTACTCACCTTTCCCTCCTCCGAGCGAATTCCATTCACCACCACCCTCTGGCTTCTGTCCGTCAACCAGTTCCTAATCCAGTTCACCACTTCGGGTTGACACCTGAAGATTAATCTCTCCGAAAACGTCCGTTATTGGAATAAGCACGTTTACTCACAGTTAACTGCAGAGGTTGTGCCCCACTGGCAATGAGTCTCCCTGGTACTAAGATGAGCAGTAGGTCAGAGCTGGCAGAATGGTGTACAATGCCCTCTTTCAGCCACATTCATGGTAAGAACTAAGTTGTCTAATGTGGCTAACACAGGAAAGGGAACTAAAACTGGCTTACAAAAATGGCCACTACCGCATGGACTACAACAGGAAACACAACAGGGCACACTCTGACCCAGTAGGCAAGGGGAAAAGCACCATGGGAGAAGAGCCTACCAACTACCAACATCGTGAGACTGTAACACAAGCTAATGAAATCACGTAGCCCAATACTCTACACCCACCACAATGCAATGCTGGTGTGACCCTGTAGTGCACCCGAGAGCCACATCTGAACCAGGGAAAGGCTGTGAGAGGATCAAACACATTCTGCTGTCATGGAGGTGGGTACGGCATTTGAAGCTGGCATACAGGCTGGGAAAAAAGTTTTTAAAGTGTTTTTTTTGTGAGAGGGGGTTAGTGACCACTGGGGGAGTCCAGGGACGTCATCCTCGATTCCCTCCAGTGGTCATCTGGGCAGTTGGGGCACTTTTTTGGGACTTGTTCGTGAAAAAAAAGGGTCCAAAAAAAGTGACCCAAAATCGTGGTAAAAATGCCTTTTTTTCCCCGATTATCAGCTACAGACGCCCATCTCTCCTTGGCTGATAACCACACCCCAGTCCCGCCTCCGACACGCCCCCGTCAACTTTATTCGTTTCTGCGATGGAGTGCAGTTGGAAACACCCAAAATCTGCTTTCGATGATACCGATTTGGGCGCCTTTGCGAGAAAAACACCCATCTCCCGATTTGAGTCGAAATATAAGCGTTTTTCTCTTTCGATTATAAGCTGGATAGTGTCCTTATGGAGGGGGAACTCCCTTCCAAACAATAATCTTTGCTCCTCTCTCTCCATCTTCCATACACCAAGAAGAGTCTTCAGAAAGGTAAATTCCATGTTAAATGTTCATTTATTCTATACACTAGTCTTTTTTATTCATTTAAAAGAAAAATTGCTTGTTGCCTTGGTTTTTGTCGGTTTCAGTTTTCGTCAATAGTTTTCGGACGAATTATCGACGAAAACCGAGGTTTCACTGTATCTACAATTAATTTATCTCAAGAATATTTATTGTGGTTATACTGAAAACCTGGACAGGTTTGAGAATCACTTGTTTAGGGTACCCCAATACGAAGATTTGATTTGGCTTGGTTGCCCAGTGGTGAACCCACGATGTAAATTATCTCAATGAGCTACGATTAAGAAGTGTTATTTTACTGTTAACGCCAGTTATTAGTAATGGGGGTGAGGAGGGAAGAGGGTTATCAATGTTGGTTATGATTGACTGGTTATTTTATTGTTAACCTCAGTTATTAATAACTAAGAGCCCCTTTTACCAAGCTGCAGAAAAAGGGACACTTCCTTTCCTTTCCTTTCCTATATACATTGGAACAAAACTATTGTTATTTAGGACATCCTCTACGGAATTCTTTGCCACTAGACCTTTTGACTTGAACCTGTGTATAAAAGATTCTAAAAAGTTGTGATAATTTGGCTTTTTAGATAAGTTTTTAATTAGTTATTTTATTGTTTTATTATTATTGTAATTATTATTATTAGTAGTAGTATATTATTTTGAGTATTTACTTGATTTGGTCTCTTTTTTTTTTAATATCTTTGCTTACATTTAATTCCGTTCTGTTTGCTATCCATTATTCAAAGTCTGTTTGACAGTAACATTGATGTAAGCCTTTGTAAATAAATAAATACATAAAATCAGATATAGTAGGCTTTTCCCTGTCTTCAGAGTGTTTAAAAGTGAAGTCCATTACTTAGTAATGTACAGTAAATTAACACAATTGATTGATGAACACAAAATGAGATTGAACAGTAAATATGATTTATGGAGTTAAATTTTGTAGATTGCTTGTTGATTCATATTTTTTGAATAGAACATACATGGTAACATAGTAGGTGACGGCAGAAAAAGATCTGTATGGTCCATCTAGTCTGCCCAGCAAGATAAACTCATATGTGCTACTTTATATGTATTCCTGACCTTGATTTGTATCAGAAACAGGAAAAAAAACAACACTGGGCCCTCAAGACAGAGACAACGGTCATCCTTCAATCCAAAAACAACCCGACCCAACCCAACATTGTGAATTCCAGTCACATTGGGCTCACAGTATTTATGCGAATTATCATTCTCAATAACTGAGAGATTGGATAGAGAACATGTCTTAAAGCCATTCTAACTGAGAGATCGGACACTGAAATTGTCTTAAAGATGTGGCTTATGACCAATATTTCTGCTAGAGTTCCAACTTCTCTATTAATTAACATGAATTCCAGTCACAGTGGGCTCACAATCTTCAGGTCAAAATTCATAGTGTATAGCTGAGAGGTCAGAAACAGGATGCTTGTCTTAAAGACATGGCTTATGTCCAATATTTCTGCTGGAATTCCAACTTTTCTAACAAGATGAATTCCAGTCACATTGGGCTTACAGTCTTCAGGCCAAAATTAATAATCTATATCTGAGTGGTTGGATACAGAAGGTTTGTCATAAAAACATGGCTTGTACCTAATACTTCGGCTGGAATTCTAAATTTTCTAATAATTAACATGAATTCCAGTCATAATGGGCTCATAGTATTTATGCAAATTATAATTCTCAATAACTGAGAGATTGGCTACAGAACATGTCTTAAAGACATGCATATGCCCATTAGTTATGCTGGAATTCCAACTTTTCTAACAAGATGAATTCCAGTCACATTGGGCTTACAGTCTTCAGGCCAAAATTAATAATCTATATCTGAGTGGTTGGATACAGAAGGTTTGTCATAAAAACATGGCTTGTACCTAATACTTCGGCTGGAATTCTAAATTTTCTAATAATTAACATGAATTCCAGTCATAATGGGCTCAAAGTATTTATGCAAATTATAATTCTCAATAACTGAGAGATTGGCTACAGAACATGTCTTAAAGACATGCATATGCCCATTAGTTATGCTGGAATTCCAACTTTTCTAATAATATGAATTCCAGTCACAATGGGCTCAGAATCTTTATACCAAATATTGTCTACAACTGAGAGATCGGATACAGAATGTGTGTTAAAGACATGGGTTATGCCTAATATTTCTGCTGGAATTCCAGCTTTTCAATTAATTAACATGAATTCCAATCACAGTGGATTCACATTATACAGGTCAAAATTAATAATCTATATCCAGAAATATTTTAGGAGTTATTACCCTACAAATTAAGGGTTTTTTTTATCAAGCCACGAGGCAGTACTGACAGAGCCCATTCAAAGTAAATGGACTTTGTTGGTATTACTATACAAGGAGCCGCTAGCGCGGCTTGATAAAAAAGACCAAAGGGATTTTCTCATTTACTACGAGGTAAAACATTATTCTTTCAAATACACTCTTTACTCCTTCAAAATTTATTTTTAAGAGGAAATTTTAACATGTGATTCCGTTTACATTATTTTAGTTTGTTCAGAGATATTAAAGCTACTCATTGAGGTCTGTTAAAAAGTATGGTCTTCTATTATACTTTTTAAAGAATTTCTGTTTTTTTCTTATAATGAATTGGTTGATATATGAGGTTCTTACAGGTGCTTCTTTTGTTCTGTATAGAAACATCGCATTGTATATACCCTCTGATGCAGGCAGTAGCTGAAACATAGCCATATTAATTTTTATGTTATTTAATATGATTAATAAAGTGATAAGATATAATACAGCCAGAGACCCCCACTGGAATGGTGGAGGGCTGGGCCATGGAGCTCAGGCTACTAGAGACACTGGCCAAGTCAGAAATCTGATGGTTCACATAACTAGGAGCTTGCTGGAAAAGTATGGCCTAGTTTTTAAGCCTAAACTGAGACCTGAATGGCCTGAATTGGAAAAGTTAGGTCAAGCAATATGAAAACAAAATGGAGGATCTAAAATATGAAAATAAAATGGAAACTTTAATATCAGTTACAAAGTGGAATTTTCTCTAATCTAAGTTAGAAAAACAAGTTGAAAAACAAGTGCGTCATGCCAGGTGTAAGGAAATGATTGAGAAAGAGGGGGTGTCAACTTTCCAATTAAGCAAGATTGTGGTCAGCTAGTTTGGGATAAACAAGTTTAACATGGTAGCTTATGGGCCCCATTACTTAGAATGGAGATAGGAGAATATATAAGGCAGGAGGAATTAGGGCGTGTCAGAAGACCTTTTGACTAGCTACACGAAGTGCTGTCTGACTGTCCACCCATCTGCTTGTATTCCTGATCCTGCTGTATTATTGTGGTAAGATATAATAAAACTGATTATTCTTGCATCTTGTTCCCTTACTCTTTCCTATAGAATATTTAGAGACTTAGTTAAACTCTTGGGGTAAAATTGGCTAGTAAGATAATACCCAAGCCCACAATTATCGGTTGGGAGTCAGATAGCAGCCAAATAGATAACAGCCTTCAGGGGACCTTCTCTGGTAGATGGCTAGCTTGCCAGCTTACCACAGCTGGTCCTCATGGGTCTATCCAACCCTAGATAAAAACAAAAGGATGGACCTGATATTCAGAGGCATTTATCTGGGTAGGAGTAGCATCCACCTGGATATGTCCCACTCACTGGCTCATAGCAGGATTTTCAGCTGCACTTACCCAGGAAGTACTGATGAAAATATGGTAAAATTGCCTCAGCAATATCCAGGCAGTGCTGAGAAAGTCTGGGGTAAAGTATTGGTAGAGACAGGAATTACTCCCCCCCTCCCTTTTACAAAGCCGTATGGTAATGCTGACACAGCCCATTCAAAGTGAATAGGCTGTGTCGGCATTGCTAAGTGGTAGCTGCTGGCGTAGCTTTGTAAAAATAGGAGGGGTCAGTTAGCAGCAATATTTGGTCCTCTAACTGGATCACTATGCAAATAAAGAAAGGAGAGATATGTATATAGCATACAAGTCTAAATTCCCATTTTAGAAAGCCAGGATATACATATCCAAATCATGAATACATTCATATTTCAAAGTGGCATGGTCTAAAATATTCACATTTTAGAAAGGGAATTCACAAGTATATCCTCTGAGATCAACATCTGGATTTATAACTACTTCTGGAGATGTCCATGTTATATAAAGGTGCTCATTATGTACAGCGCTCTACTAGAGGGAAAAAGGGAGGTTGTTCCATAATCCCCCAGTGTTTTCTGTGCTTCCTGATAAAGATACTGGCAACTGATAACAGGATCTGTGACAACTTGGGGAAACAGACATGTATATACAGACACTGAAATATCAACATTTCCATTAATATTTTACATGTTGAAATGTACTTATCCATTCCTGCATGTATTTTAGAAAAGACCCTATGTCAGCAGATACTTTTCTACATACTACCAGAAAAGGACATGTCCTGACCTGGACATCTCAATTAGAATGTGTACCTTCTTTCTAAAATCTGCCTTTATATTCAGGCTATGAGCTATTCTAGAAGCATGTGACAAACCTTAAAGGCAGATACTTTGCAGATGGACATTCACATGGGTGGAGCATGGGCAGGCACACACTTCCATGTGTAAATTATAGAACAGTATGATTTACATGTGTTCTTTCACGATCTGGGTGCAAGCATTTAAATCATCTCTGTGGCTGGTTTAAAGGCTTATACATAAAATATAGGTATGCATTTGACCTTAGTAGGTACTTACTTTTCTTTACAGAATAGGCTCTAAGTTACTTTCAGAACATTAAATATAGGTGCTATTTTAGTTTAGGCTAGTTTCTTAAACTCTTGCTAGACTGCCTTTCCCAGCCAAATCAAAGTGATGTACAATCTAAAAACAGAC
The DNA here is from genome assembly GCF_901765095.1 of Microcaecilia unicolor. NCBI lineage: Eukaryota > Metazoa > Chordata > Amphibia > Gymnophiona > Siphonopidae > Microcaecilia > Microcaecilia unicolor. The sequence goes on along the minus strand of NC_044031.1, from coordinate 439,916,858 downwards.
ACATGTCCTGAATATTGTTGGGGGGGAGGGGGAGGTGGATAAACCTTTTTTGGTTGAAGAATGATAGGTATCTGATGTTTTCCTACTCTAAGGTTCACATTGTTCAAGCATGTAGTATTAAAAGACAATTGAGCACCAGTTAAATGCTACAGTAAACAACTTTTATTTTATATTTAGCGTACATCTTTCTAGTGGTAGTTTAATGTGAGTTACATTCAAGCACTTCACTAATCCACAGAGGCCTCAGAATCTAAGTTTTGTACCTCAGATAATGGAGGGTGGAGTGACTGGTCAAGGGCTACAAAGAGTGGGATTTGAACTATGGTGTCGTTGGTTACCATCTGGTACTCTGACCATTTTGCTACTCCTCATTTTATGTTTACCTAAATAATATGTAAGAATAACATATTTTAATTATTAAGAGTTAAGAAACGAAACTATGAATAAAAAAGTGAAAAACTAAAAGAGTGTGACTCCTTCTTTGATTACTCTTCACTGGCTCCCAGTTCAAGCCTGCAATTTTTCTTCTTTTTTTTTAAACTGGCTTGCCTGGTTTCTAAGTTGTTTGACGGAACTAGTCCAGAGTATCTTATTACCCTCCCTGTTTACAAAGCCACGGTAATGCCAACACACCCATACACTTTGAATGAGTAGTGTCGGCATTGCCGTGCGGCTTTGTAAACAGGGGTTTAGTCTACTTTCATTTCTAGCTAATAATCAAATTTCCAAATCCAGAGACCCATATCATTTGTTCTATCCGACCCTTTCTGGAGTGAGGTTTAAGAAGATTTTGGAAGGCTTATTTGTTATCCGGCAGTTCATATCTGGTTATCTCTGCCTCTATACATTTGAGCTTCTCCTTCGTATTATTGTTCCTGCAAGAATTTAAAAATTTATCTCTTTTTAAAAATTGGTTTAGATTAACCTGACTCTTATTCGTCTGTTTATATCTTCTGAACCTTTTGTCAGTGGGTGTTAGCGGAATATACAAGCTGAATTACATTACATTTTACATAAAGAGAATCTCAATTGACTAAACCTTTTAACATGAATTTATTGTTTTCTTTCTCAATCTCCAGAATACAAAACTGGGTGGGTTACAGATTTCATAATTTGAAACACTCAGTAGAGTTTTTTGTATTACCACTTCGCCAGTGTTTATTATCTAGGAATGACCTTTACCGTATTTGCTATCCCTAAAAAACCCTCATTCATTCAACCTTGTTGGTGAGGGGGTCCTGACCCTGGGGTAGTTTACTTTACCCTGCATTGCTAGCAAAATGGTAGGAGCTAAATGCAAACCTATAAATACATTAACAGTGGCAAGTGTTTTCTGGTGTGGAACTGAAGGATGACTTTGACAACATACTCTCTTTATTAATTTGTGACTGGGACTTAGAATACCAACGACCCAGACTAGGTCAAAGTGATGCTTCAGCACAATGTTAGCATATTTCTGGAAAAAAAAAGATAAAAGCTTTCCTATTCTCCCAGGTACTATATATTTAGCAACAGTTATGTATTCCTTCAGTCTTTGCTTAATGAGCATCATTAAATATTTTACTGCTTCTAAAACTAAATGGTAGTAAATTGTTAAAACAAATAGTGTTCACCTCAATTTACTTGACAATTATAGTTCTAATTAGTTACTGGCACTCCATAACCATATACCAACATATTGATATATATATTAAAATGATGCTTTGTGATGCACTTAATGGTTTAATTGTCCTCTGTGGTAGAACATATGCCAATCCCTACAGAAGGTATCATTTTAGTTGTTTACAACTTTGACTTGACTTGCACTTCTCATATCTCACCTTCATAGTTATTGCTTTATTCAAGCAGTATGTGCCAATACTATGTACCAGCACCATTTCGGTGATTGTTTTCATTGCTTTACCAGTCCTTAATGGAAACATATGGTATTGTAGTCTGGAAGCAAGGTCATGTGCGTAGTTGCCTTTGTAATGTGGGGCCCAGAGAAGCGTCCTTGATTTATACCTCTTCCCCCAAGCATGGTCCTGCCTGCAACATTCAAATCTGCACAGACCTACAACAGACAAGTACATTATAATCTGTCCCTGCAGCCTTCTGTGTTCTTCTATTATCTGTTCAATGGAGGTGAACTGCAGGGACAGGCAATTTGTAGTGATAAGGGAGAGAGAGATGGAGAGGGTGGTGGATGCTTGGAATGCCCTCCCGCGGGAGGTGGTGGAGATGAAAACGGTAACGGAATTCAAACATGCGTGGGATATGCATAAAGGAATCCTGTGCAGTAGGAATGGATCCTCAGAAGCTTAGCAGAAATTAGATGGCGGAGCAGGTGGGGAAGAGAGGTTGGTGGTTGGGAGGCGAGGATAGTGGAGGGCAGATTTATACAGTCTGTGCCGAGCCAGTGATGGGAGGCGGGACTGGTGGTTGGGAGGCAGGAAATACTGCTGGGCAGACTTGTACGGTCTGTGCCCTGAAAAAGGCAGGTACAAATCAAGGTAAGGTATACACATATGAGTTTATCTTGTTGGGCAGACTGGATGGACCATGCAGGTCTTTTTCTGCCGTCATCTACTATGTTACTATGTAGATATAAGCAGATGAAAAGGGGAAAGAGGAAAAGAAGGAGGCACTGGATGAGATAAAAGAAAGGGGAAGTAGAGGATCCTTAGGGCTGCTTAGGTTCTGAATAAGAAATCGGCTGGAAGATTAATTTGGATGATGTAGAAAGTGGTGTGGTAGCCACACAGATACAATTTACAAAGACACAATATTAAACATTCCAGTGCCAACCAGGATGCCACCTCTGTAGGGCAGCACTTCACAAATCCAGAACACTGCATCAATGATCTTATGGTAATAATACTAAAATAATTTTTTTAAACAATCCAGGAACGTAAGACCTTTGAAGTCAAAGTGATGAAATATTTTGACACTCACCAGACAGGACTTAACAAAGATCTGGGCTTTCTATCCCACTATAAACCATAAAATTATACTGCTTTGGCCCCACCCTTTTCCTTTGAGACTGTCATTGGAATGCTTTTGTGTTTCACTTATATATTCTGATATTTGTCAACATTTGCTTATTTCCAATCTGAAGAAGAAGTGTTACCTTCAAAAGCTAATCAAAAAATGTATAAATTTAGTCCAATAAAAAAGGTATCATCTTATTTTCTTTTCAATGTTTTGATGATATATAAACAAATCAGACATTTTATGTTTCAATTTTTATTTTGCTTTATGCATGAAACTGCAATGAAATTGAAACATTATAATACTCTTTGGGGAAATTACCTAAATGATTTATTCACATTGTAACACTTGACTAACTTCTATGTAAAATCTTCACCTAAGTTAGGAATATCAAGGCAGTTGTCCAATTTGCTACACACTTGTTAGCCAGCGCTTAGGTGAAAAGTGTTTTGTTTAGTGTTTAAACTCTAGTATATACTTGGTTCATATAATTTATATTTTCTACATTTAAGGCAAGCAAACAGGGCTCACTCAGGGGTGCCTCAAGAGTTGCTAATCCCCCTCACCATTCCCTAGAGCAATAGGTTGGTAACAGGTTAAGGTAGGCTATAGGTTGCCAGGAGGTGGGAGGATCAGCTAATTGATACCTTGCGAAGATTTGATGGGTGCCGATGAGGGTGCAAAATAGGGTTTTTAGCCTGCAGTAAGTATAGGCTTAGCAGGCAAATTTGTAGTGTTGGGGCAGAAGAGGTCAGTTTTTAATAGTTTACATCAGACAGATTCTTGCCAGGCCTATTTTTGATTAGAACTCTGCTAATTCATTTGTGAGGGGTGGGCAATCATTTTGGCACTGTGAAAGAGGTTGAACTTATTTGTCAGATGAAGCAAGATCTGTTATTTGTAAGCTGTTATCCCCCTGATTCAGTCTCAGATCATTCCTTATCTTCCATTTCCTCTTCCTCAGATGGAATGTACTTATGCTTATTTGCTTGCAATGCACCTTCTCCAGCCTCTTCTGCATGGTTATCTTCATAAGAACATAAGAATAGCCATACTGGGTCAGACCAATGGTTCATCTAGCCCAGTATCCTGCTTCCAGCCATGCCCAGTTCAAAAGTACCTAGGAGAAACCCAATTAGTAGCAACATTCCATGCTATCAATCACAGGTCAATCAGTTGCTTCCCTCAAGTTCATCTTAATAACAGACTATGGACTTTCCTCCAGGAACTTATCCGAACCTTTTTTAAAACCTGATATGCTAACTGCTGTTACCACATCCTCTGGCAAAGAGTTCCACAGCTTAAATATTATTAAGTATTTCCATGTAATTTCATTTGATGTCCCCTGGTCTTTGTACTTTTTGGAAGAGTGAAACATGGATTCACTGTTACCAGTTCTATGCCACTCAGAATTTTGTAGACCTCAATCATATCTCCCCTCATCCATCTCTTGTCAAAGCTGAATAGCCCTAACCTCTTTAGCCTTTTCTCATTTGGGAGGAGCTGAATTCCCTTTATCAATTTGGTTGCTCTTCTTTGAACCCCTTCTAATTCTGCTATATCTTTTTTGAGATACAGTGACCAGAATTGAATGCAATACCCAAGGTGATGTCACACAACAGAGCAATACAGAGGAATTATAATATTCTTTGTCTTTCTTACCATCCCTTTCCTAATAATTCCTAGCATCCTGTTTGCTTTTTAGGCTGCCACTGCACACTGGTCAGAAGATTTCAGTGTATTTTTACAATGACGCCTAGTTCTTTTTCTTTGACTGCTGACTCCTAAGGTGGACTCTAGCATCAGGTAACTATGATTTGGATTATTCTTCCCAATGCCCATAACTGTGCATTTGTCCACATTAAATTTCTTCTGCCATTTGGATGCTAAGTCTTCCAGTTTCTTAAAGTCTTCCTGCAATTTTTCACAATCCACATGTGTATTGACAACTTTGACTAGATTTGCGCCATCTGCAAATATAATCACTTCACTTGTCATTCTGATTTCTAGATCATTTATAAATATGTTGATTAGCAAAGGCTCCAGTATAGATCCCTGCAGCACTTCACTATTCACCCTCTTCCATTGTAAAAAAAATGGCCATTTAACCCTACCCTCTGTTTTCTGTCCAACAGCTAATTTCTAATCCACAGATGGACATTGCCTCTTACCCCATGACTTTGTCAAAAACTTACTGAAAATCTAGATACACTATATGAATGGCTCACCTTTATCCACAGGTTTATTCACACCTTCAAAGAAGCAAAGCAAATTGGTGAGGCAAGACTTCCCTTGGCTGAACTCATGCTAACTCTGTCCCATTAAACCATGTGTTCCATAATTTTATTCTTTACAATAGTTTCCACTATTTTGCCCAGATCTGAAGTCAGTCTTACTGATCTGTAATTTCCTGGGTCTTACTTGGAACCCTTTTTAAAAATCGGTGTTATATTGACCACCCTTCAATCTTAAGGCACTATAAACAATTTTAATGACAGGTTACAGATCACTAACAGCAGATCAGCAATTTCATATTTGAGTTCTTTTAGTACCCTGGGGTGTATATCCTCCAGTCCAGGTATTTATATTTCTTTAACTTGTTGATTTGGCTCAGTATGTCTTCCAGGTTCACTGAGATCTCTTTCAATTCCTCCACATCATCACCCTTCAAAACCATTTCCCTCACAGGTAGATCTCCTATATCGTCTTCCGTAAAGACCAAAGCAAAGAATTCATTAAGGGGCCCTTTTACAAAGGTGTGCTGAAAAATGGCCTGCAGTAGTATTGACATGTGTTTTAGGTGTGCGCATAATCATTTTTCAGCAGGTAGGCACATACATGGCTTAGTAAAAGGGCTCCTTTATCTATCTGCTGTGGCTGTGGCCTTGTCCACCCTGAGTGTCCCGTTTGCTCTTTCGTGATCTAACAGTCCCATGAATTCCCTCACAGGCTTTCTGCTTCTGATGTACCTGAAAAAGGTAATATTATGGGGGTCTTTTACTAAAGATTAGCTTGAGTTATCAGCAGCAGGGCCCATTTTATTCCTATGGGCCCTGGTGCAGATAACGTGAGCTAATCATTAGTAAAAGGCCCCCTATGAGTTTTAGCCTCCAATGTGAAGGAGTGGCCTAGTGGTTACAGCATTGGTCTTGCAATTCAGTGGTGGCCAGTTCAAATCCCACTGCTGCTCCTGGTGATCTTAGGCAAGTCACTTATCCCTCCATTGCCTCAGGTACAAACTTAGATTGTGAGCCCTCTTGGGACAGAGAAATATCCAGAGTACCTGAATATAACTCACCTTGAGCTACTACTGAAAAAGGTGTGATAAAAATAAATAAATGCAAGTTTCAGTGCTTTGCATCTAACTTGACAGTGTTTATGTTCCTTCTTACTTTCTTCATTTGGAGACTGGCAGTAAACATTGAGACACCCATAAGAATATAATGGGCATCTCAGCGTTTACCATTAGATGATTTTTACCGTGAGCTAAAAATGCTAATGTGACTTTGTAAAAGACCCCCTAAGCTCTAAACATGAGTTTAAAATGGAGGAAGAGTGACCTTAGTGTAGCAGTTGTCTCAGGGATCACTTGTAGTATATCAAGTGCTGAAAATAAATAAATAAAACCAACTTCTGCATAAATGCATAAAATTGGGTTGGGTATTTTCCATATGTACACTCACTAAACCATGCATTATTGAATTTTTAGGACTTTTCTGTGAAAGGGCATGGCCTGGGTGGAGAATGGGCATGGACTCATTAGCCAGCTAGTGGGTTATAATTACTGCATGCTGATTAATGCAGAGTTAATGAGGGAGCACTTAACACCTCCTAAATAGGAGAAAGAATATGCTCCTCCATTAACTAAGAACATAAGAATATCCATACTGGGTCAGACCAATGGTCCATCTAGCTCAGTATCCTGCTTCCAATAGTAGCCAATCCAGGTCACAAGTACCTGGTAGAAACCCAATTAGTAGCAACATTCCATGCTACCAATCCCGGGGCAAGATGTGGCTTTCCCCATGTCCAACTCTCAGCAGGTAGCGCATGCTAATGGTAACATTAATGCACAACCTGCAATAAAACAAAGTAGAGGGCATGCCCCAAAAATCTGGGTTTAATATGCAGTAAAATGCTGCATTAAAACACATTAAACCCAGATTCTAGTGCTCTTTAGTAAAAGGGCCCTACAGTGTTTTTTTACCTTTGTCTACTAGGAAACTGTAGCTCAATTACAAATCTGAAACATGGACATGAAGTGATATTTGAAAGAAAATTCTTCACAGAATTTATTAGAACCCCTTTCTTGATACAACAACTCACTCTGTTCTTGTTGAAGTCATTCTTAATCTTTTTTAATTTTACTATGAAAACAGTATGAAATATGTCTTAATTTTTGCATCAAGCTTAGTATAACAGATTTTCTTCTGTGCAACATATCATCTGTTCAATCGATGCATAATGAAATTCTAAGTAAATGCCTAATGCTGGCTATTGATTGAACAATTATGTTTCATTTAAGCTGGCTTGTTCTGTGCTCCTTCATTCAGCATGCTGTTCCTTTATCTGACATGCAATGGAGTCTAGTTGTAACTCCATTTATAAGAGCTGACACTTTTCGATTATAAATCAATTTTCCATCTTAATTGTATTGGAAAAATTGTTCTTCAATAACATTGTGCCCTTTTTAAGGACAGATATAGTATAGCACTTTAACATTTAATTAATCCTAGGTTTGTTGTTAAAAGAGCTGTCAAGGTTATAAAGGTGAAAAGATTGTCAATATTTCTGTATACTATAGCCATTCTTTCTATGAAATGGATTTTTAAATTTTGCTGCTAGAAATTGAATACCCATTATACAAGTTGCCTGAGAAGTTTGAGAGAAGAGGACATTTCTCTGATAAGTGAACACTATTTAGCTTGGTGCTTTGGGAACTTAAAGAATGGGGTTTAAAGGCGGAATTGTAGGTTAATGATAGGCAAAATATAAAAAGAAAATTTTATCAACTAATCTCCATAGTCTTTTCCACTTAGTTTTAAAAATGTTGTATCATAGCCTTAACAGATAGAATCTAGCAGGCACTGCAGGATCTAGTTTAGTATTAAGGGGGAATAAAAAGAGAGAGAGAGAGGGAAAAGCAAGCAGGACCTAGTTTAGTATTAAGGGGAGGGGATAAAAAAAGAGAGAAAAGCAAGCATTATTAACTAGCTGTCATAGAGGGGCATAATCGAACGGGGCACCCAAGTTGTCATCAGGGCATCCTTGCAGGACAGCCCCTGAAAGGGGGAGGACAGCCCCGTAAAGGGGTGGGGCAACCCGTATTATGGAAACAAGATGGGCGTCCATCTGTCGTTTCGATAATACGGTCGGGGATGCCCAAATCTCAACATTTAGGTTGACTTTAGAGATGGTCATCCTTAGGTAATTTTTGAGATGGTCGTCACTGGTTTTCGGTAATAATGGAAACAGAAGACGGCCAACTCAAAAATGACCAAATCCAAGCTATTTGCCATGGGAGGAGCCAGTATTTGTAGTGCACTGGTCCCCCTCACATGCCAGGATACCAACCAGGCACCCTAGGGGGAACTGCAGTGGACTTCACAAATTGCTCCCAGCTGCATAGCTCCCTTACCTTCAGTGCTAAGCCCCCCAACCCCCTCCCCAAAAAGCCCTCCCCACAACTGTACACCATTACCATAGCCCTAAGGGGTGAAGGGGACACCTACATGTGAGTACAGTGGGTTTTGGGGGTGTTTGGAGGGCTCACATTTACCACCATATGTGAAAGAGATGGGGGGTGGGCCTGGGTCCACCTGCCTGAAGTGCACTGTACCCACTAAAAACTGTTCCAGGGACCTGTATACTGCTGTGATGGAGCTGGGTATGACATTTGAGGCTGGCATAGAGGCTGGCAAAAAATGTTTAAATATTTTTTTTGGGTGGGAGGGGGTTGGTGACCACTGGGGGAGTAAGGGGATATCATCCCCGATTCCCTCCGGTGGTCATCTGGCCAGTTTGGTTACCTTTTTGAGGCTTGGTCATTAAAAAAAATGGACCAAGTAAAGTTAGCCAAACGCTCGTCAGAGCCGGCCTTCTTTTTTCCATTTTCGGCCGAGGACGCCCATCTCTAAATCATGCCCCAGTCCCGCCTTCGGTATGGTGCCGACATGCCCCCATGAATTTTGGTCATCCCTGTGACAGAAAGCAGTTGAGGATGCCCAAAAATCAGCTTTCGATTATGAGGATTTGGGTGACCTTGAGAGAAGGACGCCCATCTCCCGGTTTGTGTCTGAAGATGGGCATCCTTCTCTTTCGAAAATGAGCCTGCTTGTGTAAAACCCTTTTCCCATATTTTTAAACTGAAATTTTCTCTAGAAATAGGCATTTTTCCCATAGTTTTAAACTGAAACCTTTTCTAGAGGTAGAAACCAAAATGCCAAAAACTCTTGTTCTATAAGGCAGTTATTTTCTGTTCCTTGGCTGCAGGAGAGGTAGCACATCCAGCAACCTCAATTAAGTGTTAATTAAGGTTTGGGGAAGTAGAATACTTGCATAGGTTTTCGAGTCCGCTTCAAAGAGCCTGTTTAAAAACGCCCCCTTAGATTCAAAACTATATAAAGAGGAAAGGTCCCACTGAACTTTCTTTCTGAGAAGTTCCAAGAGAAGAGGACATTTCTTTGGTAAGTGAACACTATTTTGCTTTGTGCTTTGGGAACTTAAAGATTGGGGTTTAAAGGAGGAATTGTAGGTTAGTGATCGGCAAAATAAAAATATAAAAAGAAAATGTTATCAACTAATCGCCATAGTCTTTTCCACTTAGTTTTAAAAATGTTGTACCACAGCATTAACAGATAGAATCTAGCAGGCACTGCAGGATCTAGTACATAGAGGAGACCTACAGGGATGTTGTAGAGAAGTCCCACCTCCAGTCTGGCAGCCCCTGTGTTATCTTGGAGGAGGGAGGTCTCCTGGAAGGAGAGCATCACCCTGGTGAAGTAGGAAGTACTCCTGTAGCCAGGATCTGCCCACCAGGGGATGTACTATCCTCTTGCACTGAGGATATGTCTCCAAGTGCTGCCCGGGAGGGAAAGGTTAGGATAGCTGTTGTAGTTGGTGATTTGATCATTAAGCATATAGATAGATAGATGGGTGGCTGGTGGATGTGAGGATCGCCTGGTGACTTACCTGCCTGGTGCAAAGGTGGCGGACCTCGTGCGTCACCTAGTTAGGATTTTAGATAGTGCTGAGGAGGAGCCGGCTGTCTTGGTACATGTGGGTACCAATGACATAGGAACATGTGGGAGAGAGGTTCTGGAAGCTAAATTTAGGCTCTTAGGTAGAAAGCTCAACTCCAGGTCCTCTAGGGTAACATTTTCTGAAATGCTACCTGTTCCACACGCAGGGTCGAAAAGACAGGCAGAGCTCCAGAGTTTCAATGCATGGATGAGATGATGGTGCAGGGAGGAGGGTTTTAGATTTGTTAGGAACTGAGCAACATTCTGGGGAAGGGGGAGCCTATTCTGAAAGGATGGGTTCCACCTTAACCAGGGTGGGACCAGGCTGCTGGCGTCGACATTTAAAAAGGAGATAGAACAGCTTTTAAACTTGAAAAGGGGGGAAGGCCGACAGTCACTCAAAAGTGCATGGTTTGGGATAAGGTATCCTTCAAAGATATCACCAAAACAGGGGAGATAGGGTATCCTGATAGTGAGGTTGCAAAAGAGACCGTAGTAGATCAGGTGTCCTTAAACAAAAATAAAAATCAGACAAAAGATTGCAAATTAATACTGTCAAGTACTAAGCATGATGTAAATAGGAACAACAAACATAGTTTAAAATGTCTATATGTGAATGCCAGGAGCCTAAGAAATAAGATGGGAGAGTTAGAATATATTGCACTAAATGAAAAATTAAATATAATAGGCATCTCTGAGACCTGGTGGAAGGAGGATAACCAGTGGGACACTGTCATAACGGGGTACAAATTATATCATAGTGATAGGGTGGATCGAATTGGTGGAGGGGTAGTACTGTATATTAACGAGAGCCTTGAATCAAATAGATTGAAAATTCTGCAGGAAGCAAAACACTTCTTGGAATCACTGTGGATTGAAATTCCATGTGTAAAAGGGAAAAGGATAGTGATAGGAGTGTACTACCGTCTGCCTGGCCAGGATGAACAGACGGATGCAGAAATGTTAAAGGAAATTATGGACGCAAACAAACTGGGCAACACAATAATAATGGGTGATTTCAATTACCCCAATATTAGCTGGGTAAATGTAACATCGGGACACGCTAGGGAGATAAAATTCCTTGATGAAATCAAGGACAGCTTTATGGAGCAGCTGGCATAGGAGCCGATGAGAGAAGGAAAAATTCTTGACCTAGTCCTTAGTGGAGCACATGATCTGGTGTGGGAGGTAATGGTGCTGGGGTCACTTGATAATAGTGATCATAATATGATCGGATTTTATATTAGCTTTGAAGTAAGTATACATAGGAAATCAAATATATTAGCGTTTAACTTTAAAAAAGGAAGCTATGATAAAATGAGAAAAACAATGAAAAAAAAACTTAAACGAGCAGCTGCAAGGGTCAAAAATATACATCAGGAGTGGATGCTATTCAAAAACACCATCTTGGAAGCCCAGACCAAATATATTCTGCGTATTAAAAAAGGAGGATGGAAGATCAAACGACAGCCGGCGTGGTTAAAAAGTTAGGTGAAGGAAGCTATTAGAGCTAAAAGAAAATCCTTCAGAAAATGGAAGATTGAACCGACTGAAAATAACAAGAAACAGCATAAGGAATGTCAAGTCAAATGCAAAGCGCTGATAAGGAAGGCTAAGCGGGACTTCGAAAAAAAAGATTGCATTGGAGGCAAAAACACATTGTAAAATTTTTTTTTAGGTATATTAAAAGCATGAAGCCAGCAAAAGAATCGGTTGGACCGCTAGATGACCGAGGAGTAAAAGGGGCTATCATGGAAGACAAAGCCGTAGCGGAGAGATTAAATGAATTATTTGCTTCGGTCTTCACCGAGGAAAATTTGGGAGAGATACCGGTGCCAGAAATGGTATTCGAAAGCTGATGAATCAGAGAAACTGAATGAATTCTCCTGTATACCTGGAGGATGTAATGGGGCAGTTCTACAAACTGAAGAGTAGCAAATCTCCTGGACCGGATGGTATTCATCCCAAAGTACTGATAGAACTGAAAAATGAGCTTGCGGAGCTATGGTTAGTAATATGTAATTTATCCTTAAAATCGAGCGTGGTACCGGACGATTGGAGGGTGACCAATGTAACGCCGATTTTTTAAAAAGGTTCCAGAGGAGATCCGAGAAATTATAGATCAGTGAGTCTGACGTCGGTGCCGGGCAAAATGGTAGAGAGTATTATTAAGAACAAAATTACAGAGCATATTCAAAAGCATGGATTAATGAGACTTGCCTCACCAATCTACTACATTTCTTTGAAGGGGTGAACATTTCAGAGGAAATTGGAGTGTCATGGGATAGGAGGTAGTGTTATATTGTGGATTAAAAACTGGTTAAAAGATAGAAAACAGAGAGTAGGGTTAAATGGTCAGTATTCTCAATGGAGAAGGGTAGTTAGTGGGGTTCCCCAGGGGTCTGTGCTGGGGCCGCTGCTTTTTAACATATTTATAAATGACCTAGAGATGGGAGTAACTAGTGAGGTAATTAAATTTGCTGATGACACAAAGTTATTCATAGCTGTTAAATCACGGGAGGATTGTGAAAATTACAAGAGGACCTTATGAGACTGGGAGAATGGGCGTCTAAATGGCAGATGACATTTAATGTGAGCAAGTGCAAAGTGATGCATGTGGAAAAGAGGAACCTGAATTATAGCTACATCATACAAGGTTCGACGTTAGGAGGAATATTAAAGGGACCTAGGTGTCGTCGTCGATGATATGTTGAAACCTGCTCAGTGTGCTGCTATGGATAAGAAAGCAAATAGAATGTTAGGTATTATTAAGAAAAGAATGGAAAACAAAAATGAGGATGTTATAATGCCTTTGTATTGCTCTATGGTGTGACCGCACCACGAATATTGTGTTCAATTCTGGTCACCGCATCTCAAAAAAGATATAGTGGAATTAAGAAAAGGTGCAGAGAAGGGCGACAAAAATGATAAAGGGGATGGGACGACTTCCCTATGAGGAAAGGCTAAAGTGGCTAGGGCTCTTCAGCTTGGAGAATAGGCGGCTGAGGGGAGATATGATAGAGGTCTATAAAATAATGAGTGGAGTTGAACGGGTAGATGTGAAGTGTCTGTTTACGCTTTCCAAAAATACTAGGACTAGGGGGCATGCGATGAAGCTACAATTTAGTAAATTTAAAATGAATCAGAGAAAATCTTTCTTCACTCAATGTGTAATTAAACTCTGGAATTTGTTGCCAGAGAATGTGGTAAAGCTTAGTAGAGTTTTAAAAAGGTTTGGACGGCTTCCTAATGGAGAAGTCCATAGAACATTATTAAATGGACTTGAGGAAAATCCACTATTTCTGGGATAAGCAGTATAAAAAGTTTTGTACTTTTTTGGGATCTTGCCAGGTATATACTGTACTTGTCAGGTATATAATATACTGGAAGTCAATATACTAAAACAATTTTTTAAAGTTACAACAGTGCCAAAATGAAGCATGATCAGTTGATTAAAATGAATAAATACATAAATACCCTTTCATGGGATATGCCACTTAGCATAGTACCAGTCCATGCAACATTGTGTATACTTATCTCACCCCCTAAAAAGGCTGAGTCAGCCTCCATTATTTATTGGTGGTTTCTATCCACATCCATCCTTTGAGGGGAGGGGGGGGGGGCAAGAACTTGTACAGGGAACTAATGGTGGTGTGATATGTCACAAAAATTCTAAAAACTTGGGAGCAGCTTAAGAGTATATCTAGAGTGGCATCCAACTGTCCCTGACATCTTTTACTCCCCTAGTTCTTGCTTTTCATGTATTCATTTCTTTGGGCAAAGGGATTTTCACCTCAGAATGTGGGTCATATGGGAAGGTAAGCAAGATCCCTTTGCTGCACTATAGCAGATGTATTGATATTCATATGACACACTCAGGTAGAAAAAGTTAAGTAGTTAGGGCGATCAGGTACTTATATAAACTTGTTGGCAGATATGATCCTGCCCTCAACTCTCAGGCACTAATATCACACCTAATATTGTTTTTTTATAGAATAAACCCAAGGTATCAGTTGATGTGACTTAGGTAAAACCCTCAGATCTCCTCATCCATTAACAACTATGTTTAAACAAATGGATTTGGCGATATTAAACATTGTCAAAAAATTTATCTGGAGTCACTCTGTTACCACACCCAAACATTAATTCAGAACATCCTTGTCCAAATGAAAATAAATTTGATCCAATAAAGCAACTACCAAAAAGTTTCCATACTTAGGAGGAAAATTATTAACATGGGCTACTGTTAAGTCAAATTATTTTAGCACAGAATCTCATTGTATAAAATGAGACTGTGTACTAAAATAGCCTGACTTATGGTAAAATAACTTGACTTAATTGTAGCTCACTACCTCTTACTAAGGGGTCCTTTTACTAAGGTGTGCTGAAAAGTGGCCTATGCTGGTGTAGATGCATGCATTGGACACGTGCAGGTCCATTTTTCAGTGCACCTGCAAAAAATATGTATATATATATTTTTTTTTAGCCGAAAATGGACAAGCGGCAAAATAAAAATTGGTGCACGTCCATTTGGGGCCTGAGACCTTACCGCCACCCATTGACTTAGCAGCAAAGTCTCACACGTTAACCGGATGGTAATCGTCAGCACGTGTACAATGTTGATTACCGCCCGTTTAGTGCCACGTGCCAGAAATTTTCCAGGGCACATAGTGGGTGCACATAGAAAATGAAATTACTGCCCAGGCCACGCGTATGCAGCTTAGTAAAAGGGCCCCTACGTGGAACCCTGCCTGCACAGGATCACGTAACCCATTATTCTGCTAATTACCATCGGTTCAGTACATCACTTCATTCTCTACTAATTTCACTAAAAATGGCAAGTTAAAAATAGGTCTAAAGTTAGAATAATATTTTTCTTCCAGCCCTTCCTTTTTCAAACAAGGGTTGACTACTGCCACTTTTAAATAAATAGGCAACACCCCCTGATTCAAAGTTGCCATCTAACAAAGGAACATCCTTTGATACGATTCCCTCACTTTTCCCAATCCTTGTTTCCCTCACCCTGGAACTAGGTTGATCACTAGTGCTGCTATCTAATGCTTTCTTCAAATCCTCAAACTTTTGTGCAAATAAATCTAGCCATGTTGTCTACACATATAAGGGAAAACTGATCCTACTTAACTAACTGAGCTGAATCAAGTAACCCTCTTACTATTCAAAACTGATGGTACACTATCACCTTCACTAAAGGAACATGTGGTAGTCTTCCCTAATGCCCTTCCTTGATCTGTAGAGTGGTGGGGATCTTGTCTTCCTGAATTAGCTACTTTTCATCTTCTCAGGGATATTATCTTACCTCATAGAGCTATAGTAATAAGGTGGGCCAAAGTGGTGGAGGAGTAATGCTGTATGTTAAAATGTTGTTTATTTAGCTGGCACACCCATATTTAAATAAAGAAAACCCAGATAGTGTTTCTGTTCCAGAGGCATTGAAAGAGTCAGAATGTTATTTCCTTTTTAGTTATTTCAGGCAGGCAGTGCAGTTCAGAGGCTATGTTGCTGAATTAGATTTGTTCACAACTTTTCCAGTAGTAGCTCAAGGTGAGTTGCATTCAGGTACACTGGGTATTTCCCTGTCCCTGGAGGGCTCACAATCTATTTTGCACCTGAGGCAATGGAGGGTTAAGGGACCTTTTACAAAGGTGCATAAGGGCCTATGCACATCCAGCTTGTGCTAAACCATCATTACTGTCCGGCTTCCACGTACCCCGGGCAGTAATTCTGAATTTGGCATGTACCAAAAACACGTGGTACTAAATATTTTCTACTGTGTGGTGCTTACCTGGCAGTAAATGGTAGTGGGTGTGTGCTGCATGCCTACCTCCCGGGTAGCACATGAGAACTTACCACTAAGTCAGTGGCTGGCAGTAAGGTTTCAGACCAAAAATGGATGCACACCAATTTTTATTTTGCTGCACGTCCATTTTCTGGCTCATTAAAAAAAGGCCCTTTTTTCAGGGCACTGTAAAAGCTGGCCTGGCTCGTGTACTTCCACAAGCCACTTTTTGCAAAGGCTTAGTAACAGAGACCCTAACCAGCTTATTTTCAAAAGAGATCGCCGGCCATCTTCCGACACAAATCGGGAGATGGCCGGCCATCTCCTGAAGCCGGCCAAATCGGTATAATGGAAAGCCAATTTTGGCCGGCTCCAACTGCTTTCTGTTGCAGAACTGGCCAAACTTCAAGGGGGCGTTTCGCCAGGGTAGTGAAGGCAGGACGGGGCGGGACGGGGTGTGGTTATGAGATGGCCATCTTCAGCTGATAATGGAAAAAAGATGGCCGGCTCTGACAAGCATTTCACTGACTTCACTTGGTCCATTTATTTTCAGGAACGGATGACCTCCCCTTACTCCCCCAGTGGTCACCAACCCCCTCCCACTAAAAAAAAGCAAACAAAAAAACTTTTTTTCCAGCCTCTATGCCAGCCTGAAATGTCATACCCAGCTCCCTGACAGCAGTATGTAAGCCCCTGGAACAGTTTTTTAGTGGGTGCAGTGCACTTCAGGCAGGTGGACCCAGGCCCATCCCCCCCACTACCTGTTACACTTGTGGTGGTAAATGGGAGCCCTCCAACCCCCCCCCCCCAAAACCCACTGTACCCACATCTAGGTGCCCCCTTCACCCATAAAAGGCTATGGTAAAGGTGTAGAGTTGTAGGGAGTGGGTTTGGGTGGGGATTTGGGGGGGGGCTCAGCTCTCAAGGTAAGGGAGCTATGCACCTGAAAGCTATTCTAATTTTTTTTTTTTTTTTAATTTTTAGAAGTGCCCCCTAGGGTGCCCAGTTGGTGTCCTGGCATGTCAGGGGGACCAGTGCACTACAAATGCTGGCTCCTCCCATGACCAAATGCCTTGGATATGGCCGGGTTTGAGATCACCAGCATTAGTTTCCATTATGGGCAAAAAATGATGCCGGCCATCTCAAACCCGGCCATCTTTGACATTTGGCCAGCCCCAACTGTATTATCGAAACAAAAGATGGCTGGCCATCTTTTTCGATAATATGGTTCAGGACTGCTTTTTGCGGCGCCAGCCATCTAGATGGCCAGCGCTGTTCAATTATGCCCCTCTAAGTGACTTACCACTAGGCTTTAACTACTAGGCTCCTCCTCCACGATGCAGCTAGACCTCACCTTTCAAAAAAAAAAAAAAAGACCCAAGTCCAGAGTCAAACAAGGCCTTCAGTAAAGTGGCTACAAGCACCACACAACATACAGTGGGAAGGGGATATTTAATAAGAGCTTATTTATAGGAGTATATACTTATCCAAGTTAATATGTTTGAGTTATACCTACCAAAGAAGAAAAAAGATTTTTGGACTTGGATTGCTACTGGGTGACCTGAAAAATAGTTAAAAAAAAAAAAAGACAAGAAAAAAATCTTTGAATTGGAGGTACAATTACAGTGAACAATAACTTATGATAATTTTTAAGTATTGTCTTGACTTCTGTAAACAGCACATTGCTTTGTGTTACTCTAATTGAGTGGTAACAGGGTTATCTGCAATAGGAAACCTAAAAAAATATATAAAGAGTACAGCTGTATTCTATTTAAAAGCAATAATTAGTTTTGTAACACACAACTTTTTACTGAGTTTGAATTTCCACTCATTTAGCACTAAACTTTAAAAGAGTAATTACCAACGTTCTTATTGTTCAAAATCAGAAACAATTTGGGAATGCAATTAAAAACTTAACCAGCTTCACATCTGTCTGATCTCTGTTCCTTAAAAAGGAAAACAAAAATTATTTCTTATTTTATTTTTCCTCCACTTGTTTTAAAATTTGGGGACAAGGTTAGTTTGTTCATATAACTGTTAGACACTTGGTGAGAATCTATACATATAATTTAAATAAACAAAGCCTAAAACACCTCAAGGAGAGTCTCAGACATGTTGTCTACTTCTGATGTTTGGACACAGCAAGATATCATTCAGACGGGTCACAGGCGAGATGACATTGCTCAGTAAGTGGGAATATGGAAGAGGGTCGGGTATTTTTTTGGCCTTTAGGACAAAAAATGTAAATATACACTGTTCAACTTTATGTGTGTTATCTGCTACATGATACGTTGCTCTTGTAATCTGTTATACATTGGGCAAACAAAATGTGCCCTTAAAACCTGATTGACTGAACATAGATATTGTATTACAACAGCGAAGGTGTCAGCACTAATAGTGAATCATTGCATTAAATACCATCATCAGTTCAAGGATTTGAAGTGTATGGCGACAGAACAGATAACTGTAGGTAAATGTAGAGGAGACATTTCTAAAAGATTAAGACAGTGTAAACAACAGTGTAAACAACGTTGGATCTATAAACTTCAGACAATGTGGGAGAGAGATTCTGGAAGCCAAATTTATGCTCTTAGGTAGAAAACTCAAATCTAGAACTTCTAGGGTAGCATTTTCAGAAGTGCCCCCTTTTCCACACATAGGGCCCAAGATACAGGCAGCGTTCCGGAGTCTCAATGCTTGGATGAGGCGATAGTGCAGGGAGGAGGGTTTTAGATTTGTAAGATACTGGGCAACCTTCTGGGGAAGGGGGAGCCTATTCCAGAATAATGGGCTCCACCTTAACCAGAGTGGGACCAGGTTGCTGGCATCGGCATTTAAAAGGAAATATAGCGCGTGGTTCGGAACAAGGTATCATTCAAAGATATCACGACAACAGGGAATATAGGGTATCATGATAGTGAGGTTGCAATAGAGACTGTAGTAGACCGGTGTCTAAATAAAAAGCAGACAAAAGGTTGCAAATTTTATCACTGTCAACTGCTGAGCAAGATGCAAATAGGAACAACAAACATAGTTTGGAATGTCTATATGTGAATGCCAGAAGCCTAAGAAATAAGATAGGAGAGTTCGAATATATTGCACTAAATGAAAAAAAAAAAGATATGATAGGTATCTCTGAGACCCGGTAGAAGGAGGATAACCAGTGGGACACTGTCATACCAGGGTACAAATTGTATCTTAGTGATAGAGTGGATCGAATTGGTGGAGGGGTAAGCATTGTATCTTAAGGAAGGCCTTGAATCAAATAGATTGAAAATTCAGCAGGACACAAAACACATATTGGAATCCCTATGGATCGAAATTCTATGTGTAAAGGGGAAAAGGATAGTGATGGGAGTGTACTACCATCCACCTGGCCAGGGTGAACAGACATATGTAGAAATGTTATCAGAAATTAGGCAGACTAACAAACTGGGGAACACAATAATAATGGGCAATTTCACATCAGGGCATGCTAGAAAGGTAAAATTTCATGACAAAATCAAGGACTGCTTTATGGAGAAGCTCATATATAGTCCTTAGTGGAGCACACAATCTGATGCAGGAGGTAATGGTGCTGGGGCCGCTTGATATCAGTGATCATAATATGATCAGATTTGATATCAACTCTGGAGTAAGTACACACAGGAAATCCAATACATTAGCATTTAACTTTCAAAAAAAGGAGACTATGATAAAATGAGAATAAATGAGATACAGTATGTGACCACTTAATTGCAATCTTCCACTGTAACAAGGAGGTGGAGGATTATAAAAGGAAGTGGCACTGGCTGAAGTGTGAGGTACGGTGAAAGGCTGATGCCAACTCTCCCAGCTCGGACAACAGCAACCTCACCTCGCTTGAGCATATGTCTCATCGTCTCCTCTCCCAGGAGGCCATTCATTGAATTGGGAACCACGATTCATCAGCCCAGGCTGAGGAATCTGGTACGTTTGTGACATAACAGCTGTGAGGTCTCTTCTTTCTGTGTCACCCTCCCTTCCACAGACAGGGAAGGTATGGGGGCCTCAGTAATACTACTCCCATATGTATTCCTGGTTGTCTGGTAAGTGGGGGAGGGGGTAAGAAGGTACAACAAAGGACATGCTGAAAGTCTGTATAACAGGTGCCATTACCCAAAACATCAACAGGCAGTACCCTTTAGTGGTCAGGTCAGGAGCTACTCAGCTAGGTTGATGGAGGCGCTCAGTATCTGCCAGGTTTGGGTGCCTTCTTTCCCCCACTCCACTTTTACTCATCACCAACCAGTGCAGTTATCTGCTTTCCTCAGCTCTGTGCTCCAGTTACTGTGCCCTTTGCACCCCTTTCACTACCCTTCTTTTCATACCCACCTCCCTCTGTAGCTGTCTGCCACACTGTTCCCTCAGGTACACAATGCCCCATACTCCTTGGTTCCAGCAATGTTGCATACCAGGGCACACAACTTGGACTTGGCAGACAATGGGGTTCTTTCTGAGCTGGGATCCAGAGATGCACATGGAGGGCTTTGCTTGGGAAACCTGTAGAAGAATGGCAGACTAAAACAAACTTTTCATCAATGTTCCCTATGTAGGATGTGATACAAGGGTCCGAGGCAGAGGCAGGGCCCAGTGGCCGATCTAGCAGCTGCAGGCAGCACAGGTGGAGGGCAGCATGCCAGAATCTTCAGTCACACAAAGGGACACTTTGGGGGAGGCTGATCAGGAGCTGAAGAACACCTAGGATCTGCTTGCAGGAGAGAGAGAGAGAGAGAGAGAGAGAGGGGGGGGGACAGTCTCCCCCCCCCCCAACCCGGAGTATGCTGAAAAGGCACAAGAGGGTGGTGATACAGCTGAGGAGCTGTGGCAGGCTCCTTATAGATGGTCACACCAGTGGAGACAGCTCTCCATCTGGCCAACATGCTGCTGGCCCACAATGTGGAGCTCAAAGATTATTGGTGCCAGAAGCTGCAGTTGATGTGCGAGGTAGTAGAAGCACAGCAGCAATCTGTACAGCTGCTCCAGGGCCTGCAGAAAGCAGTGGCATGGATAGACCACCAACTAGAGGGCCTATATAAGCAATTGCTTGCATGCCAGGCAGCCCCCACATCCACCACAGGCCACAGCAGGCTCCTCCAGCTCCACTTACCAGCACAAGCAACAATAGACCTCTTCCCTACCACCATCATCGACCTCATAAGTGAGTGGAGCCTTGGATGGAGGCAAAATCCAGTACCTAAAAGTGGCCACAGGTGGGAATATCTGACTCCCATGCAAGCAGGCCATCCAGGAGTGAGGCTATAGGCAGGTGAGTCCAGACTTCCATCCTGTAACATGCACCCATAGAACCACAGGGCACTGAACCATCTCATTGGCCAGATTTTAAAGGGGAAGCTGAGGCAGCAGACATAAATGTGGATTCAGAGGGGACTAAGAGAACCCATGGGAAGAAACAAACACTTGGTCTGCTACAGCGAGGCCCAGGCAGCCACCAGCTGATCAGCCACAGGGTGTGAGGGGTGCAACTCTACAGGGATGGGATGGATAGGGGTAGAGGGAAGGGGAAGTAACCCTTTGCTTTACACTGAGGCCTTACTATGGTGTGTGTGTTTTGGGGGGAGAGGGAGAGGGCTATGACTCTGGGTATACATGCTGAGGAGGGGTAGGGAGACAGGAGTTGTAATTGGGGGGTTATGGTGGATAAGGAGAGAGATAGGGGTGTGTGGGGGAGGGGAGAGGGTGTGTATAGGGTGTGTGTGTGTGTGCTGGAGGGAGTGGTGGTGATGATGTGTTCACACAATAAATGAACATTACTTTCTCTAAAAAGTTGTCTGTATGAGTCTTTCCATGGCTCAGACCTCCAGCTGGCATGTAATCTGTTATGCTCTGTGGGTGGGTGGGGGGGAGGGGGCTCCTCATCTTCTTAGTCTTGGGCTTGCTGCTCTGGTTGCTGTGGCTCCTCTGGAATGGTCTGTCCTCTGTACTGGGACAGGTTATGTAGCATGCAGTAGGCCATAAAGATATGCACAACCTTTTCGGGCTATAGAGGATGGTGATGCATGTGTGAAAAAAGAACCCGAATTATAGCTACGTCATGCAAGGATCCACGTTAGGAGTTACGGACCAAGAAAGGGATCTGGGTGTCGTCGTCGATAACACACTGAAACCTTCTGCTCAGTGTGCTACTGCGGCTAGGAAAGCGAATAGAATGTTGGGTATTATTAGGAAAGGTATGGAAAGCAGGTGTGAGGATGTTATAATGCCGTTGTATCGCTCCATGGTGCAACCACACCTTGAGTATTGTGTTCAATTCTGGTCGCCGCATCTCAAGAAAGATATAGTAGAATTGGAAAAGGTGCAGCGAAGGGCGACTAAAATGATAGCGGGGATGGGACGACTTCCCTATGAAGAAAGACTAAGGAGGCTAGGGCTATTCAGCTTGGAGAAGAGATGGCTGAGGGGAGACATGATAGAGGTATATAAAATAATGAGTGGAGTGGAACAAGTGGATGTGAAGTGTCTGTTCATGCTTTCCAAAAATACTAGGACTAGTGGGCATGCGATTAAACTACAGTGTAGTAAATTTAAAACAAATCGGAGAAAATGTTTCTTCACCCAACGTGTAATTAAACTCTGGAATTCATTGCCGGAAAATGTGGTGAAGGCGGTTAGCTTAGCAGAGTTTAAAAAGGGGTTGGACGGTTTCCTAAAGGACAAGTCCATAAACCGCTACTAAACGGACTTGGAAAAATCCAAAATCCCAGGAATAACATGTATAGAATGTTTGTACGTTTGGGAAGCTTGCCAGGTGCCCTTGGCCTGGATTGGCCGCTGTCATGGACAAGATGCTGGGCTCGATGGACCCTTGGTCTTTTCCCAGTATGGCATTACTTATGTACTTATGAGCTTCTCTCTGGACTAATGTAGACATCTAACCTGTTTTTGAGCTTTCCAAATGCTTAATCTATGATGCCACATGTGGTCTGATATCTGCTGTTGTAGTCCTCCTCTGCCACTGTTTGGAAGTGCACTAGCAGGATTATGAGCCAGGTCTGTTGTGGGTATCCTCTCTTACCTTGGGGGGAAGCAGAATGAGAGACATGGATGTGCATTGACTGGTCTGGGTACCTTGCAGAGTTGGGCTGGGAATTGTGGGTTGCGGAGACACCTGGAGGGAGGCAGGGTTAAAAAATAGTGGGGGGAGGGGGTATAGGGTTGGCAGATCCATGCTATACTTACCTAGGAGCTAGCCACCAGTGATCTCCCCTCTGGTAGATTCCAGTTGCTATAATATGTAGGTGTCATGGGTTGAACCTGGGTATCTGGTACACATGTCTACAATCTCCCCCTGGGCATCACACACAACTTGCATATTCAAAGAGTGGAATGCCTTTCTATTCCTATAGGTGGTTTCTCATGCCCGGGGAGAGGGGGAAATCTGAGTGCAACATGTGTGGTCAATGATGCCTGTTACTGAGGGGAAGTGAGATATGGTAAAGAACTGAGCTATGTTGTTAGGCAGGATCTAGGGGGTGGGGAAGGTGATATAGTTTGAATTGTGGGTAAGAAAAAGCATCAAGGAACTGGGTGAGGCAGTTTGAAATGGTGGGCTGGGTCAGGCCTGCGTTCACAACTAGCACAGACTGGAAGCTACCAGTCACCAGAAAAGAGATTGAGGTGGTGACCTTGAGGTGGACAGGGATGGGATTGTTCCTACAGGTCCTGGGCTTCAGGAGGAGTTGTAGCTGGTCAAACAGGTGCTGAATGGCATCCCTGTCAAAGTGATATCTGGTGAGACACTGCTGGTCAGTAAGGTCCAAGAAACGGGTACAGGGTCTGAAAACTCTGGGATGTGGGTACCTCCTGTGGGGCCTCCCCTCTAAACTGTCCTCCTCCTCCAACATGTGGGCCACATCCCACTATCCACATGTGCAACCCATTAACCCCAGACACACCACTGTGCACATCTCTACCTACCTATTTAGTGAGTACCACCACCAACAAACACCACCTGACACTCACTCTCCCACCATTTACAAACAATCCAGTCACACATAGCACAAGCACACATGCAAACAGAGCAACAAGAATAGGCAAACAAAACACCAAACAGATAAGGGGGAACAATGGAAAGTGTGTGGGCTTGGGGACATTGAATGTTGGGGAAGGGGGAAGATATAGAGGAAGGGTTAGTTGTGTCTGGGGAGGGCTAGTGGGGGTGGGCGAGGAGATACAGAGGGGGTAAATCAGGTAATGTAAGAGTGACAAGGTTCAGACTAGGGCAGACAAACGGTAGCACAGCACTCATCAACTCTCAACTTTCTCTCAAACTAGCAATTCCTCCCCTCTCCAACTCCACAAATTTGCAAATGGGTCTAAAGACAGCTTTGCTCATAACCCGGACACTTTTATATCAGGTCTAATTCTGTACGTATTTTTTCCCGCCACGGGAAAACAGTTTTGCTATCAGTTATGGGCTGGAGACATTCATTCCTTAACACTGCCCAAGTCATGCTTCTGAAGTGCCCACTCTGGAGATGTTTTACTCAACATACTAGTGATTTAGACAATTTTTTCCCCTTTTGTTCAGTTATACACTTTGGACGTTTTTCTGCGAGAAATTCATCCATGTGCATTTTAGGCCATTTTTCTCTTTTGAAAATAAGTCCCATAGATTGCTTTTGGCAACCATTTGTGCTAACACATTCAAACAACTCAGGAATGGGCAAACAACAACAATCTTTGCCTGCACCCAAATAAAACAGAGATTCTCTGGGTACCAAACACAAATGGACAAATACCCGACTTTAAAATACCTTTTTGGAAGTATGAACTCCCCCTAAAATCACAGGTCAAAAATCTTGGGATATTGCTAGACTCATCACTCACTGTGATCCCACAAATTCAAACAACCTCCAAAAATTGTTTCTATCACCTACAGCAACTATGAAATCTCTCTCCATTCATTGAAAAGGCAAGTCTTGCCACAGGGGTCCATGCCATGACAACATCATGACTAGAATACTGTAATGCCCTTTACGCTGGCCAAACCAAAAAGAGTTTGTATCAGCTCCAACTAATTCAGAATACTGCAGCATGACTGATGGCTGCAAGTGACGTGACCACATCGCACCCTTCCTGCATAAGTGACACTGGCTACCAGTACCTTAAAGGATTAAATTTAAAACTCTATATTTGATTTTCAAGGTCCTCAGACAAATTGGTCCAGATTTCATAAAGAATAAGTTAGCCCTTTACACACCTTTAAGACCTCTAAGGTCCTCTCAAGGATCATCACTATCTGTACCCTCATCAAAAGAAATTGTATGATACTGCTACTTATCATTTCTACAGTGCTACTAGATGTATGCTGTTCTATCTTGCACTACTACTCAACCCCTTTATCTGTCCTCATGATGGTTAATATAGCATCATTGTGTAATTCTGAAAGGGCTGTCCTTTGAGCTCTTGATGAATCATGATGAAGTCATATCTTACTATCATCTAGCTGTTTTAAATCTTGCAAAGGTGAACACTGAAATGTGTTTAATACTGGATCTGTCAGCCCTAGTGGGCACCAGGTGGAGGGTAACCAATACTTGTGTAAAAACGTAGGTTCAGTCTGTTCATTGTTAGGAGACTGAGAAAAAAACTCTGACTCTAGCGAGCCAATAGGAGCCCTGGTCACGTGACCCTAGCCTCAGTATTTGAATAACAAAGCAGAAAGAAGAAGAACAATACATTCTGTGCCTCAAGGAATTCCAGCAACCAGGGAGCACTATTGAAAACGTGCTCTAATAAAGGCTCACCGACAACTCTCACCAGAGCAGCGGTATGGCCTCACTGTAATGGCTCACCACGTACCCTTACCAGAGCAGCGGTATGGCCTCATTGTAATGGCTCACCACGTACCCTTACCAGGGCAGCGGTATGGCCTCATTGTAATGGCTCACCACGTACCCTTACCAGGGCAGCGGTATGGCCTTATCTTAATGGCTCACCGACTACCCTCACCAGAGCAGCGGTATGGCCTCACTGTAATGGCTCACCACATACCCTTACCAGAGCAGCGGTATGGCCTCACTGTAATGGCTCACCACAAACCCTTACCAGAGCAGCGGTATGGCCATAACAGAAGATCAATGATTCTTTTTTTTTTTTTTTTTTTTTATATTTGTCTAAGTAACTATCAAAAAACAGCTCTGCAAACAAATAAATAGACCATGCAAACCCAGACAGAAAACTGAAACAGGGAGGGGCCTGGGCCGGTCCGGAGGGATTAAAGGAAAGCAAATTAGCAGGTAAGGTCTAATTTCTCCTTCCTTAGCATCCCTCCGGACCGGCCCAGGATTGGACTGATGGGACGTAACAAAGCAGTAGTCCTACGGGTGGGACCCCAGCAAGGCCGCAGTGAGTACCCGTGATGCAAAGACCGTCTCCTGCCAACAATGAACATCAATTCTGTAATGTATAGGAAAAGAATGGAAAGAGGACCAAGTCGCCGCCTTATAAATCTCTGCAGGAGGCATCAAGGAATACGCCGTGGATGACGCTGCCTGTGCTGTAGTGGAATGAGCATTACTAGCCTCCGGGACTGCCTTGCCTGCCGAGAGGTAGGCTGAAGGTACCATCTCTTTAAACCTCCCTAGATAACGTAGGCTTAGAAACCGAAAAAAACTCTTATGGTGACCAGCCACAAGCAAAAGACAATCCGAGCGGCGAACAACCTCAGTGACTGCGAGATATCGTTTAAGCACTCTCTTACCATGCAAAGCAAGCAATGTGTACTGCTTGTGTGTACTACTACTACTACTACTTAACATTTCTAGAGCGCTACTAGGGTTACGCAGTGCTGTACCGATTAAGAAAAAAGGACAGTCCCTGCTCCAAGGAGCTTCCAATCTAATGGGCGAAATGTGGAGTAGGGTCAGTCCCGATTTCCTGAGACCAATCCCAGAACAGGAAGAAACCCGACTGTGACAGATGAAACAGAGAGAGAGAGAGAGAGAAGGACCACTCGCTCTTTAGCAAACTGTAGAAATGGAGACCTGCAGAAAAAACTTGCAACTCCGAAACTCTCCTCGTGGACGCAATAGACACCAAAAAACCCCACCTCCTTTAGGGTTAAGTCCTTCAAAAAACAAGTTTGCCATGGTGCAAACGGAGGCCCCGAGAGAGCCGAAAACACCAGATTAAGGTCCCATCATGGAAAGATCAATCTGACCGGTGGCCGAAGGCTAACTCCTTTTAAGAAATGGGAAATGGGCGACTTCGGGAAGACTACCACCGACTTACCCCAAATCCGACCTATGAAACCGGACAGAGCTGCCGCCTGCATGTTAAGGGAAGAAAGAGACAGTCGTTCCTCAAATCCTCGCTGCAGAAAAACATCTGAGCCACGGAAACTCGAAAAGGAGCAATCCCAGCATCTGCACAGCAAGTCTCAAAAATTCTCCAGGTGCGAAAATAGTTGAGAGAGGTGGAGCGACGACGAGACCGAAGCACGGTGGAAATAAAAAAGAAAAACCCCTATGATCTAAACGGGCTCGTTCGATAAACAAGTCGTAAGACCAAATCGAGCCGGGGAAAGCCAGCCCTTGAATCAGCAAGGACTTGCATAGCGGAAGTCGAAGAGCAGACATCCCCTTCAGCCGCTGCAGATTCACGTATCAAGAGCGTGAAGGCCAATCTGGCAACACCAGAATTACTGGCTTCCCATGTTCCTCTATCGTTTGAAGGAAACGACCTAATAGAGGCTACGGAGGAAGCGCGTAAAGAAATTCGGAGGAACTTTGAGTTGAGTCTGTAAGCAAACAGATGGAAAACTGGAGTGCCCCAATGACGTACTAGCAACTAAAAACACCTCGATTGCTGAGAGTGCATTCGCCTGAATCGAGCGTGCGACGACTGGGAAAGTCCGCTTGAATATTGGTCAACTCCTGCTACATGCAAGGCTGATATGGCAGTGAGAAGAGCTTCTGCCTATACCAGGAAACACTCCGCCTCTTACCGGCACCCTGTCACCCTCTGCCGATTGATATAGGCTACTGCTGAGGCGCTGTCAAGCACTACCAGCCTTATAACCGGCAGAAAGGCAAAAGAGCAGGATACTACGCCAATAAAGAAGATGCACTTGAAGAAAGAAAGAGGACATGGATATAGTCAATCTGCAGTTGCCTGGCAGACCATGCAAAATGGGGGAAAGAATACTTGTCCCTTCCCAAAACCAAATTGATATTGTCTTGTAACAAGGTCCTATCCATTGTGAAATTAGTAGTCTAATCTTCCCCTAGTGCTCTTCCCAGGCCACCAAGCCACTGGGTGCCATTCACTGATAAATCGTCAGTCCAACCAGAGATATGCTGGAGCTCAATATAGTGAACCCCCTTCCCCCTGGGTACCTCTTACAATTATCCCACGTAATAGAGAAATAATGAGTTGCTATTTATTTACAAGATTTCAAATATGAAATTTTTTTTTTTTTTTTTAGAGCTGAGATTTAACAAGCTAAGCTTTAACCTGCACATCTGTGTGGAAAACCGGCTTCAAAATTGGTTAAATGTGAGGGTTCCATAAGGGACGGGCACACTCCTCTTACTGATCTCATAGCACTTACATTCCATTAACCGTCTTGCGCTGTGCGTACTGCCCTGAAAAGTTGTACTTGCAGTAGGGAGGTCAGTGAAAACCAAAAGTATGATGATCCACAATGCGTACACTTAATATAGTAGAAGTAACATTTTTTTTTTTTTTAAATAGAACACTTATAAGTGCTACAGGTTTACTAGTCTTGTGGATCATTCTTGCCTGGAAATAAGTAGGCTAAAGTACAATGCAGCTGACTAGAAAGTCTTGAACCAGAGTACATTTTTTTTTTTTTTTTTTTACTCGGGCAGCATGCAGAGTTGAAGAGATGTGCAAAATTGTACCAGAAGACTGCTTTTAATTTTCATAGATTTAGAAGGTGGTAGCCTAGACTACAATAAGTTGTCGTTATACTGCTCAACAAAATCCCTCTGAGTATTTCAATCTGAAAACTAGTACAGAACTTCCCTCAACTGCCTATACCAGAACCAAGGATACTTTTGCTGTTTGAATAAACAGAATTATGAGCATCTTGACACTCTGAGAAGGAGAGGGGAACAAAAGATGGCTTCAGCTTGAAGTAAAGTTGGAAATGTGCCAACAAATGAAGCATTGTGCACAGCCAGTGAATTGCCCAAAAACTATGTTCAATTGGTTTGCACCGTTTCTGTATTTTCTTTGTATTTTAAGAGCTATGAACATGTAAAAATAGAAGACTAGTATTACCGTTAAGACGTTGTAAATAGCTGTTGAAAGTAGCAGTGCTACTCTCCCTACTGTTCCTAAAGCTTTCCTGTGGGAATGTCCAGTAAAATAATAAAACTGGGGAAGGAGGAGGAGAAGGGAAATGTGAGCTTTTGTTAAAATGCATTGAAAAGAAAAACAAACTGCATTATTCTAAAATGACTCTCTTTACTACTTCGGAGGACATGGACCTGTGAAGTTCCAACAGAAAAAACATGCTTGTAACAGCTGCGTCCCAGTGTACAAAGAAAACATACAGCATGATAGGCTTAAAGAGCCATGACAATTTACACAGGGCTTTCCTGCCAAAAGAAAGCATTTCTTGTATAAAAACCGCTGCATGTAAAGCCATGCAAAGTATATGGCTTGATGGAAAAGTAATATTTTGTATAACAATTCTTTAAGCAAGCACAAAAATGCTTTAACCTATGCCCATCAGTCCAATCCTGTTAGTGCTGTCATCATCAAAGTATAATCGTAATCTTAAATTTCTAAAACCTTTGTATAAAAAAGGTGTAAAAAGAATCATATAATGAAGTAGGTACAAAAGATAATCTTAACTGTAATACTGATAATTGTTGAGTAGTTAACATTTTAGAGGACAGATTATGTGCTGCCTTTAATGTTTCAGCTGCTGTTGGCATGATCTGACTTGTCTGGACTGAGGTGGCAGCAGAGGCGATGGCGGTAAAGTGGAATTCTGAATTTGTAAAAATGTTGACCGTGTAGATCGAGCCCCTTGACCAATACGTTCTCTTGAGTTTACAAATGAAGTATCCTTCCCTGATAATTCACTAGCAATGTAAATTTGTTGATATTATGAGTCCTATGGGAATTACCACGTTCAAAAGACATGAATTGGATTACACCAAAGGACTTTGTAAACCCCAGGATGGACAAAAATTAGAGATGGTCTGTATTAGAAGGCATATGATACGGGACTCAGGAAACTTAATGTAAGAATATGACAAACCATGCTGGGTCAGACCAAGCTCCACTGAGCTCATCAAACTCTCACAGTACTTTGTGAGTTGCAATTGGAAATTCCCATGCAGAACCCAACATACAAATCCCATTCTTCTGTATCCTCCATGTTTATCTTCAGATGCTAGCTAAGCTAGGAGTAGCCATAGGCACCCGGTATAAGAGGCTTGGGGAGGCTAAGCCTCCCCAGCCAGAAGTACAGCAAGGGCGGGGCGGGGCGCAGCTCCCGCTGCCTTGAACATCTCCCTCCCTCCCCCCCGACTGGTGCGTGGACCGGGCGATCATTACCGCCCCCCTGACTACTGCGGTATTGCTCTCCCCCTCCGCTCTTGTCCTGTCACGTCGTCTTTGAACGTCGAGGATTCCTTCCGGTAGCAGCAGAATCGGCAATGATATAAGCGCTGCTTTCAGCCTGCCCCGGAAACACTCTCTGTACAGTTTCCCGCGTAGGAGGGACGCTGTCCAGAGAAGGCTTCTGGGGCAGGCTGAAAGCAGCGCTTACATCATTGCCGATTCTGCTGCTACCGGAAGGAATCCTCGACGTTCAAAGACATGACAGGAGCGGAGGGGGAGAGCGATACCGAACTAGTCCGGGGGGGGGGGGGGAGCGATGCATCATGCCAGCAAGCTGCCAGACCAAAGGGAAAGGGGGTGGAGAGAGGAGGATGTGAGGTGCTACATCTAAGGGGAAGAGGAAGGAAGGAAAGCAATGGCAGGAAATGAGAAAAGGGGGGTGGAGAAAGGAGTGAGAGTGATGGGAGCAAGAAGGGGAGGGAAGAGAAAGGTGGGATGCATGAGGAAGCTGGAGGAGAGAGAGAGAAAGTGAAAAAAGTGCAGGGGAGAGCCAGGGACATGCAAAAGAGCAGGAGAGAGTCAGAGAGAGATGGGGAGAGAAAGAGGGGGCATGGAAGAGAGCAGGGGAGAGCCAGAGAGAGATGGGGAGAGAAAGAGGGGACATGGAAGAGAGCATGGGAGAGCCAGAGAGAGATGGGGAGCGAAAGAGGGGACATGGAAGAGAGCAGGGGACAGCCAGAGAGAGATGGGGAGTGAAAGAGGGGACAAGGAAGAGAGCAGGGGAGAGCCAGAGAGAGATGGGGAGCGAAAGAGGGGACATGGAAGAGAGCAGGGGAGAGCCAGAGAGAGATGGGGAGAGAAAGAGGGGACATGGAAGAGAGCAGGGGAGAGCCAGAGAGAAGATGCTGGATTGAAGAGGAGAGAGAGATTAGTGGAAAGATGGGGAGAGAAAGAGGGGACATGGGCAGGAGAGAGAGAAGCTGCTGGGGAGAAACTGGGGGAGACCCTAGCTGTCAGACGGAGAAATGCTGAATGAAAGGAGGGAGAAAGAGGGAAAATGCTGGAAGGAGGGGGCAGAAAGAGGGAAGACACTGGATGTAAGGGTAGGGCGGGAAAGAGGAAAGACACTGGAAGGATGGGGATAGAGAGGACATGCTGAATGGAAAAGGGTCGAGAGAGAGAACTGTTTAGAAGGAAGGGGAGATAGAGGGAGACAATGGATGGAAGGAGAGGGAGACAATAGACAGAAGGATTGGGAGAGAGTAATGGGTAGAAGGATGGAGAGAGAAAGAGGGATGACACTGGATGGAAGGGTAGAAGAGAAAGACATGGATGGATGGAGGGGAGGGAAGAGAGGAGAAATGTTGGACAAGGATGGAGGGAAGGAAAGACAAAGGAAGTAGATGCACACGGATGGAGTGGAAGGGAGAGAGAGGAGAAATGCTGGACATGGATGGAGGGGAGGAAAGACAGAGGAAGTTCATGCACATGGATGGAAGGGAGGGGAGACATGCTGGATTTGGATGGAGCAGAAATTGCTGAATTTAAGGGCTGGATTGGAACACTTTGAGGGCAGATGCTGAAACTGGAGAAAGGATAGGGACAGGGCTACAGATGGTAGACAGGACGCATAAGGACACAGGAGGATGGTGGACATGTTGAGAGAAAAAATATCAAATGGAAAGAAGACACTGGGACCAAAGCGAATAGAAAAACTAAATGATCAGACAACAAAGGTAGAAAAAAGTATTTTATTCAGAATGTATGAACTGGAATATGTCAGCTTTTGGAAATGTGCATCTGTGATATTTTGCATGTAACTTTCAATTTTTCTAGTATTGCTGCATGCTGAGTCTGACTTCTTGAGGTAACTTTCCAGTTTTGCCTTCATATCTGTTGTGTCATGTGTTTTTCATGTGTAATCAAGGTGCAGTATTCTACTAGTGTGTAGTATTTACAGCCCTTTTTGTTTTGTTTTTTTTTGTTTCACTAGGTTGTGTACCGGTGTTTTAGAGCCCGGTGTAATTACAGTGCTGCTTTTCCACGCATAATGTTGTAGCTCATCCTGTCCTTGGAATTAGTGCTGTTATGGTTTGCTAAGGTTATGAGTGTGTTTTTGCACAAGTTTGTGTATAGTGTTTTGCAGTGGAGAGATTGTGTATTGGCATTACTGAGGTGGCACCAAAACATCGGAAAGGGTTTTAGAGCCTAAATCATGACACACTACCTCTTGAAGGATCTACATATAGTTGTTAATAAAAGGAGCTCATTGTGAACACTATCCACCCTAAAAGGGTGTTTTGTGGCTCTACTTGAGAATTGTGATATTATGATCCCTTGTTTCATATTGTTGACGGTCTGCATTTTCTATATGGGTGGTATATTGGTGTATTAGGGTCTGCCTAGTGTTATGGTACAGTAAGGTTCTGAGTGTGTTTTTGCACAAATTTGGGCATAGTGTTTTGCAGTTGAGCGATTGTGGTTAGTATATGCTTTGAGCAACCATTTTATTCTTTGACATATGATACATATCTAATATCTAAATTTAATAAAAGGTATTGTGACTATTTTATTTTTACTTATTTATTTGTTTTCTATGTTAATTGTGGCTATAAGCTCCGCCCCTGGCTCCACCCCTAACCCCACCCCCTTTAGCCTCCCCAAACAGTTGGGCCGCCTATGGGAGTAGCCTAGTGGTTAGTGAAGTGGGGAACTGAGTTTGATTCCCACTGCAGCTCCTTGTGACTCTGGGAAAGTCACTTAACCCTTATGCCCCTGGTACAAATAGTACCTGAATATAATATGTAAACCGCTTTGAATGTAGTTGCAAAAAACCACAGCAAGGCGGTATATCAAGTCCCATTTCCCTTCCCTATTTAAATGACAGATTGAAAAAAAAAAAAACACTGAAAAACTGACCTATATCCAGCACTCAAGGCTTGAGTTCCCACATCCCTGAAACATTTAAGGAGTAGCCTAATGGTTAGTGCAGAGGGCGGCAAACCTTGGAACTGGGTTCAATTCCTACTGCAGCTTCTTCTGATTCTGGGCAAGTCTTCCATTGCCCCTGGTACAAAAACTTAGATTGTGAACCCACTAGGGACAGAGAAAGTACCAGCATATAATAAATATAAATTGCTTTGATTACACCACAGAAAGGTGGTATATAAAATCCCATTACCAGTGTTTAATTTAGGGAAATACCTGTGGTCAATATTGTAATATGAAAAGAATAACAAATGTTATGGTGATTTAATTAAATGGCATTAAGACCTTACCCCAATTTTTGTGCACTATTGGTGCTAATTGGATTTAGTTACAATTTAAACATGTAGCTTTATGTGCAGGTCCAAAAGGGAACACAGGCATGGGAGGATGGGGGGCATTACCACAATTTATGCACTTTGTTATAAAATAATGGGTATCCACACCTAATGTAGGTTTGGGGGATTTAATCAAGGTTTCATTAGTATAAATGGTCACGCGTAAATGTAGTCATGGTTCCTAGCACTAAGGGCCCCATTCTATATATGGTGCCTAAAATTAAAGCACATTATGCATCTACATGAAGGCATAGTTCATGTGACTAAATCTATGCACGTCCATTTACACCATCAAAAAGCTGGTATAAATCCCTGCACGCAGATTTAGCGCACTAGCCCATATTTTATGACAACACATGTAGATTTTGGAACACCCATGAAATTCCCATTTCCACGCCTCTAAGTATGCCCCCTTTTTCTTCCATGTGTTTGAATTTAGATGCAGTACATTACAGAATACGCTTAGCAATGCATGCGCATAAATTCTAATTTTTGCCAATTAGTGCTCATTATTGCTTGTTAAGATCTGTTAACAATGCTTAACAGTTTGTTACAATAGTTATAGAATAGGCCTAAATTTACATGTGGAACCGCACGGAACTCTAGGCGTGCCATATAGAATCCGAGGGTAAGCACTTTTCTATAAAAGGCACCTAACTTTATGTGCCATTTATAGAATAACACTAAGAGCTTATCTTGGCACCAATTTTCTAGGTGCCATTTATAGAATTCAGTCCTCAATGTGTAGTTAGTGTTCACCATCAGGCAATTGCCTATTAATATATGCAAACCTATGTTATTATGTTTTCATAAATGTTTGGAGGGAGTGTGTCATTTGCAGGGAATGGGCATTCCTGTGTTAACTGGCTACTACAGTATGTTTAGCATAGGATTCTATATTGCATGACTTATGTAGTGTGCACAAATACAGATGCATTATGTATTTGTGCATACAACTTAATTACTTAACAAGCCAATCAGTGCTGATAATTGCCACTTAAGCAATTGTTGACACTAATTGACATTAATTCGAATTTATGCTTAGAACTGTCTAAGTGTATTCTATAACGTGCTGTCACAAAGTTATAAAGTTGAAAAGTGGGCGTGGCTGTGGGCATGGAATGGGTGGGATGTGGTGTTTCTAAAATTTATGCGTGTTATTATAGAATACACCCAGTCTGCACTTAATTTAGATGTTGGGATTTTCGCCAAGCTTTACTTGGCATGACTACCCGTACCTATTTTTAGTTACATAAACCCGTGCTCGGCATATTCTATATACAACATGGAAATTTAGGCTTTATAGAATACACCTATGCAAATTTTATTTCAGCACCAATTTTTTTAGGCATGATATATAGAATCTTGTCCTAAATGGATAACACAGAGTTAATGTGGGATCACTTAAGGCTCCTTTTACCAAGCTGCACACGCACCGAGGCTCCCTTTTACCGCAATGGGTAAAAGGTAGGTCTTCCGTTTTTGCAGGAAATGGCCATGTGGTAAGTGAAACACTTGCTGCACAGCCGTTTGGGGGGCGGGGAGAGCCCTTACTGCCAGGGCCGTGCGAAGGGTCTCTGGCGCCCCCCTGCAGACTACCAGTTGGCGCCCCCCCCCCCGCACCTGCCTGGCTCCAAGGCAGCGATTCCCCTCTCTCCCCTGCCCTCCCGCTCCCATGTAGGAACTGCCCGCCCTCTTCTCCCCCCCAAGATCCCGTTCCTTTTTTTTTTCTTTTAAATTTACCTTCCTCCGGCAGCGCAGCATCAGTGAAGGAGGCGGCGCTCCCAGTCCCGACGTCTCTAGCCTTCCCTTGTTCGCTGCTCACTGCCCCGCCTTCTTCTGACGTCATTACCCCGCTTACCGCATCGGCACGGCCCTGCTTACTGCCAGTTATGACATGTGCTGGGGGTAAGACCACCAGGCTGCTGCGGTAGCCTGTCAGTACTTCCTTTTTAGCTAGTGGTAAGCCCGCGTTGGGCTTACCGCCACTTTGTAAAAGGGGCCCTCAGTGCCTCCTAATTAATGGCCAGCCTGGATCACAAGTACCAAGAAGATTTAAAAAACTATACCCATTTTCTCATAGCTGATATCAAAGGATAAGAGATGGCTTTCATGAGTCTACTTAGCAAATAATTTTTATAGACATTTCCAAAAGAAACTTTTGCAAAACCTCTTTGGATATTTAGACATTTTTATTAATGTTCTGAAAGCATAGGATAAGTAGTAAGGAATAAATTTCCTTTACTGATACACAGATGCATGAAAATGATTATGCTGCTTGATCTGTGTATTTTGAACTTGTGTATCTGAGTGTGTATGAGGTATGACAGATTAATAAGCAACCTATCATAGTTTGATGCTATAACAGAATATTTACTCCAATATTTCAAATCCAGTTCAGTGAAGTTTGCATTGCTCAACAGAATAAAAGTAAATAAATAACATAAAATAATATGCCAATTTTATGTACAAGGCATAGAACTGAGAGTTATTGTGGTTGAATCTCATTTATTCAGTTGAGCTGTTTTCTATCTGGTAAGCAAAGAATTTGATTGATTCTGTAAAACACATATTATTTATAATAAAAATGAAAAACAATAGGAAACTATAGCAATGAGTTTCCTGAGAAAGAATTGGGTACCACTGATGAAAATGCATCTTCTTGTTCCCTTCCATATATTAGCAGAATGCTTCCAGCTGAACTAAAGATGAATATAGAATATTTCCAAATATAATATTTGGAAGGCTGACAGTAGCAAATTGCTCCAGGACTAGGATGCTGCTGTAATCTGATATTTCATTATCATACATCTGACCATTTTCTGAAACCTAATAAAAATGGTAAAAAAAAAAACATAGAAAAAGTTATTTTCTGAATTTTCACATTTCAGCACCTGCTTCTCACAGTTTTGTGTGCTTCACAGATTTACCAGTTACAATCAAAAGTACAATTCAAACTGATCCACTGACTATAGCATGTTAATTCCCAATCCATTTGACATGCAAAATGGAAGTTAAAAACTTTAATATTCAACAGCATTTATGTGGTCAGGCTATTAAGAAAAAAAAATCTGGTCATTGATCCCCTAATGTAAGTGCCATTTGTTTGTTAACATTCTAGAATATTCACACTTACCCTGGTGGAAGTGCTTTCCCCTTAATTCTGTAAAAGTCACCAAAAATTGCCCAGAATTGTGTGAACAATTTAATTAAATAACAAGCTAATTAGTGCCAATAATTGGTTTTTTATCAAACAATTATTGACAATAAATTTAATTGAAGTTTACAAGTGTAAATTAGGCACAGGATCCACCCCTAAATTTTACGCACAATTTGAAAAAGGAAGAATGGAAATGGGAGGGTCATAGGTGGAAAGGGATGTTCCTAACATGTGAGTTGTTATAGAATAATGGGGATATGTGCCTAATGTAGGCACATACATTTGAACCATGTTTCAGTTGGTGCACATGGCCATTCCAAAAGTTAGGGACAATTCCCAGGCATAAGAGCTATTTTATAAACTGCACCTAACTTTAACCTGGCTTATAGAATAGTGCTTTTTTCAGTGCTAATTGTTTTGGTAGTATATATAGAATCTAACCCTATATGTATGCCGGACAGTATTTTATAATGTGAGCATGGACGTTGTATAGCACATACCTGCAGCAATGAAGTCACAGAAGAATGAACATGGGTAGGGCATGGGTGTATCAAACTATGGCGTGCTTAGGTTGTAGAATACTATCATTTACATGCTAAAGAGCCACATTTAGGTGCACACAATTAAGCCTGTCATAGGCATAGTGAAAATGGGCACAACTAAATGTTTAAAAGACAAGCACAATATAATAAACTGCTAATGGTTTATCTGTTATTATTTCACTTTACATTTTTATATTAAAATGGCTTTTCTGCCTTAACACAGCAATAACATGCAAACTTTCCTGGATGTATATAATGCACTTCTATTTATAATTGATTTTATTTTATGTTTTGTTTCAGTTGTTAGAACTTGTGAAGCAGGTGGCTCTCTCTGTTGAAACACAGCCCTGTGTTGGGTCAGCTATTCATTGTGGTGCTTAATAAAGACGTTTTACACATCTGTTGGGTGTGAGATTGTCTCTGGTCCACCCTTACTCCTCTGCCTTGCTGTTCATTGTATGTAGGGGGTGTTCCTTTCTGTTTTATGCTCTTAAACCTAAGTGAGTATAGTGTGGCAAATGTTATTAAGATAAGTGGATTGGTATATGAAATATTTATAAAGAAGGACATATAATATTTGAATAATAGTAACATAGTAACATAGTAACATAGTAGATGACGGCAGAAAAAGACCTGCACGGTCCATCTAGTCTGCCCACGATAAACTCATATGTGTATACCTTACCCTGATTTGTACCTGTCTTTTCCAGGGCACAGCCGTATAAATCTGTGCAGCAGTATTTCCCATCTCCCAACCACCAGTCCCTCCTCCCATCACCGGCTCTGGCACAGACCCCGTATAAAAAGTCTGCCCTCCCCCATCCTAGCCTCTCAACCACCAACCCCTCTTCCCCCTGCCTCCCAATTTCAGTTAAGCTTCTGTGGATCCATTCCTTCTGCACAGGATTCCTTTATGCCTGTCCCACGCATGCTTGAATTCCGTTACCGTTTTCATCTCCACCACCTCCCGCGGGAGGGCATTCCAAGCGTTCACCACCCTCTCCGTGAAGAAATACTTCCTGACATCTTTCCTGAGTCTGCCCCCCTTCAATCTCATTTCATGTCCTCTCGTTCTACCGCCTTCCCATCTCCGGAAAAGATTCGTTTGCGGATTAATACCTTTCAAATATTTGAACGTCTGTATCATATCACCCCTGTTCCTCCTTTCCTCCAGAGTATACATGTTCAGGTCAGCAAGCCTCTCTTCATACGTCTTGGAACGCAACTCCCATACCATCCTCGTAGCTTTTCTTTGCACCGCTTCCATTTTTTTAACATCCTTCGCAAGGTACGGCCTCCAAAACTGAACACAATACTCCAGGTGGGGCCTCACCAACGTCTTATACAGGGGCATTAAAACCTCCTTTTTTCTGCTGGTCACACCTCTCTCTATACAGCCTAGCAACCTTCTCGCTACGGCCACCGCCTTGTCGCACTGTTTCATCGCCTTCAGGTCCTCAGATACTATCACCCCAAGATCCCTCTCCCCGTCCGTGTCTATCAGGCTCTCCCCACCTAACACATACGCCTTCCTTGGATTTCTACTCCCTGGAAGGCGTATGTGTAAGTGAGTATAGTGTGGCAAATGTTATTAAGATAAGTGGATTGGTATATGAAATATTTATAAAGAAGGACATATAATATTTGAATAATAGAGATTGTGAGATCATTAACAAAGTAAAACTTGAGAATTTAAAAATGATATATAAAAATTTAAAAAAATTGATGGATGGACTGATGATGAAATAGGTGTGTCATCTGTTTCCAAAAAAAGTGAGAAGCATTTCTCAATGGAAGTTCACCTCTGATGGTCCTTCTCTCAACTTTAAATTCTAAAAATCACTCATTGCAGATAAATTTGGCATTGTATGATTTAAATCGACTGATCTGCTGCTGTTAACTTTTGTAATTAAGTGGCCTTTTCAGTACTCAATAAAGACAGCCACCTGAGGCCACAGCCTCAGTTCACCTAATGGTAGGGCCACCACTGCTATAGATCAATCAATATGAGGTAAAGCAGTCAAGAACTGTGTCACCTAATCCAATGTTAGAAAGTCTAGATAACAGAAGAGAATGACTGACAAGATTGAAGGCTGCGGACAGATCAAGTAACTCTACATAGAGCCCTGTTTACTAAGCCATGTTATAGGCATGTTAGTAGGGTTACCATATGGCTCCAGAAAAAGGAGGACGGATTGAGCCAGCCGGGTTTTACTTCCATTGCAAAGCAATGGAAGTAAAACCCTGCTGGCTCAATTACTTCCATTGAAAGCAATTGCTTTCCATTGAAAGCAATGGAAGTAAAACCCGGCTGGCTCAATCCGTCCTCCTTTTTCTGGAGCCATATGGTAACCCTACATGTTAGCATCTTTAACACAATATCCCTATAGGTGCCTACACAGTTAGCTCATGTGCTAATTGTAGGCACATTAAAAACACTAACGTGCCTTAGTAAACATGGCCCTACAAGTACTAACTTTCCTGATTCAAGAATGGAATGGATTTCACTGAGGATAACAGTCCTATGTTTCTGTTCTATGATGTGCACTAAATCCAGACTGGCAGGGATGCCAAATAGAACAATTTTCAACATAAGCAAAAAGTTGTTGGAAGACAAATTTCTCTAATAACTTGGAAAGAAAGTTAAGACTAGAAACTGGACAATAATGAGTGGGCACAGACAGGTCCTGTGTTGTTTGTTTGATTTTTAATATTGGTAATATGACCACTTTTTCCATGAAAGTGGAACAATACCAGATGATAAACTTTGAGTTATCATATTCAATACAAACAGAATTAGGCCATGTTCAGTCAGTGTCAGCCAGGATGAAGGTATAGATGAAGGTATAGAGTCAGGTAAGATGCAGTAAGCCTTATAGATGTAAAAACAGAGCTCAGTTCTTGGAGAGTTGGAATTTGAAAGGAAGTCCTATCTCACAGTTAAAGAGGTATCATCTGAAGGAACAAGATTAGCTACCAGAGGGTTATAGGATACATCAATCTGGGAACCATCATTCAATGTACATAAGTTTCTAATGCTGGCAGTCTTAGAAGAGAAATGGTCTGCCAGTGCATCAACAGAGGGATGAGTTGGGTGACAATATTAAATATCATTTTTGAAGAATTAGTTGAGGATACAATAAGCTTCTCAAAATATGTCTTTTTGGCAAGCTTTATTTGCGAGTTGTAAACAGTACCATGGTGCTTGTAAACTTGCAATAACTTGAGTGTGTGGTATTTACACCAATGTCTTTTTGCCCGACAAGACTGTCTTTTCAATAGTTGCAGACCATGATGATACCAAGGTTGGTTTTGTCTGGGGGCACTGGGAATAGAGGAATAAGTGGAGCTGGAATTACAAGTGGTCAAGGATTCATTTCAAATACAAGTTTGATCATTGACAGAGCAATATGAAAAATTATTTGGAAACAATGTGTATAGAGAGGTAATAGAAGTGATAGGTTTAAACTGAGAGCAGGAGCAATCTGCTCATGTGGATTGTAATGAAGGTGGCATAAAAGGACAGATAGGTAGAAAAGCAGTAAGAAGTGATCAGTCTTGGGGAAATGCTCTGGTATAGTGGTTCCTTGGTTGTAATGAGGAGGATGTGGCTGTGATAATTAAATCCAATTTATGCCCAGTGTGGTGGGTAGGACCCCTGACTGACTGTGTGAGACCTAGGTCATTAAGATCAGTGTGGAAGATCCTCGTTTAGGGGTCCTCATCACCTACAACAAGAAGATCAGGAAATCTGTTAGACTGAGTTAAAAAGATAACCAACTAGTAGAAACAACAGATGGAGGGACATAGGAGACAACAACTATTAATGGATCAGGATAAGCAATTTTCAAAACAAGTATCTCAGGATAGGAGTATGCACTAGAAGAGAGCTCAGGTACAGGAAGAGATGAGCAAAAAATAACAGCTACTCTGCCCCATGATAACCCTATTGATATAAGTATGTCTTCTCACCATCATGCAATCAAGTTTTGGTGAGACAAAGAATGTCAATTTGTGTCTCATAAACCATTTCCAGAAGATCAGTCACTTTGGAACGTAGTGCTCTACAATTGAGCAGTTCTAGTTTACGTACATGAAAATCCAAGGTTTTGACAGCAGTTTTAGATAAACAGGGAGTTAACACACGTGGAGGGGCATAATCAAACATGAATGCCTATCTCCATGGGCGTCTATGTCCGAAAACGGGTACGTGAAGAGGCAGGACAGACCGTATTTTCGAAAAAATGGACGTTTTTCAGCTGGGCGTTTGTTTTTTTTAGCAATAATGGAAACTAAAAACGCCCAGCTCAAAAACGTCCTAATCTGAGCCATTTGGTACACTCGCCCCCCTGACATGCCAGGACACCAACTGGGCACCCTAGAGGTCAGTGCAGTGGACTTCAGACAACACTCCCACATGCATAGCTCCCTTACCACGGGTGCTGAGCCCCCAACCTCCCTCCCCCAAAACCCACTACCCACAAATGTACAATGCTACCATAGCTCTTAGGGGTGAAGGGGGCACCTACATATGGGTACAGTGGGTTTTGCAGGCCTCCCATTTACCAGCACAGGTAGGGGGGATGGGCCTGGGTCCGCCTGGCTGAATTGCACTGCGGTACCCACTAAAAGTGCTCCAGGGACCTGCATACACGCAGGCCTCTAAGACGGGTTGCTGCTATATAACATTGGCACAGCAGTTGACACCTGAAAACTAATCTCTCCGAAAACGTCCTTTATTGGAATAAGCACGCTTACTCACAGTTAACTGCAGATCAGAGGTTGTGCCCCACTGGCAACGAGTCTCCCTGGTACTGAGATGAGCAGTAGGTCAGAGCTGGCAGAATGGTGTACAATGCCCTCTTTCAGCCATATTCAAGGTAAGAACTAAGTTCTGTAACGTGGCTAACACGTGAAAGGGATCTAAAAGTGTCTTACAAAAATGGCCACTACCTCATGGACTACCAGAAACAAAACAGGGCACACTCTGACCCAGTAAGCAGGGGGAAAGCAACATGGGAGTAGAGCCTACCAACTACCAACATCGTGAGCATTTGCCACAAGCTAGTGGAATCATGGAACCCAATACCCTACACCCACCACAATGCATTGCTGATGTGACTCTGCAGTGCGCATAACAGAAAAGGTGTCACATTCACACGAGAGCCACATCAGAACCAGGGAAAGGCTGTCACAGGATAGAACACATTCTGCTGTCATGGAGGTGGGTACGGCATTTGAGGCTGGCATACAGGCTGGAAAAAAAGTTTGTAAAGTGGGTTTTTTTTGGTGGGAGGGGGTTAGTGACCACTGAGGGAGTCAGGGGAGGTCATCCCCGATTCCCTCCAGTGGTCATCTGGTCAGTTGAGGCACTTTTTTGGGACCTGTTCGTGAAAAAAAAGGGTCCAAGAAAAGTGACCCAAAATCGCGATAAAAACTCCTTTTTTCGATTATCAGCTAAAGACGCCCATCTCTCCTCGGCCGATAACCATGCACCAGTTCCGTCTTCACCACGCCTCCAACACGCCCCCATCAACTTTACCCATTTCCGCGACAGATTGCAGTTGGAAATGCCCAAAATCGGCTTTTGATTATACCGATTTGGGCGCCCATGGGAGAAAGACGTCCATCTCCCGATTTGGGTCGTAATATAGGTGATTTTCTCTTTTGATTATAAGCTGGTTAACCTATCAAATAGACGAGGGCCCGATCTAGACTAGAAACGGTGATGGATGATGGTTGGCATTAGAAAGCACATTTTGAAATTTAAATGTCAGCTGGTCTGAAGATGATAATGAAGTATGTCTTCTTGGAAGCCCTGTAGCAGGTATCAAGGTGGCTATTAATATAAAGAAATGACTAAAGATGGCAGAACAAATAGTAGGGGTTCCCGAGGATAATTATATCATGCTTGTATCAATAGAAATCCTCTCCAAATGAGTATATATCAGTAATATTTATACTTATTAAATTTGTATACTTTAAAAATATATTTTAGTTTTTTTTACATCTCTTCAATTTCATACAAAAAAAGGGAAGAAAAAGCCTCAACTGACTCCTTTAAGGCTAAAAGCCACATATATCTAGGAGTTCACAGCATCATCATAGGCTGAAAAACCTCCCCAAAATGTTTAGTGATAAATCATTTCAATTCAAAAACGTGAGCTTTTACTTAACCTTTAGCTTTCAATAAACCTGCTGACTCTTCTATGAAGCATTTCTATTCCACAACCAACCATGGCCAGGGTTTTGTGACCTGCTAAGGCCATTCCCAATTCCAAAATGGCAGCAACTACTTCCTGTGGCAACCTCTCTGCCATCTGAAGTTGCAGTCACCATTTTGGAACTGGAAATGGCCTGAACAGACTGCTGCTTAGGCCATGCCATTCCCGGTACCAAAATGGCAGCCACGACCTCCCATGACAGTCTTACAAGACTGCCACAGGAAGTCATGGGCACCATTTTTTCAGCACTGAGGAAGGGGGCAGGAGCAATTCAGGATGTTCCTGCCCCAAATACACCACTACACCATCAAAGCCTTCATAAGATAGGCCCTGGGGGGCCTACCATGGGGGGAGGTGGAGTAGGGCGAGAAAGGCAGAGTGGTGGGTGGTCTAGCAGGGTAGGACATGTTTTCTGTTAGGCTAGG
The DNA here is from genome assembly GCF_901765095.1 of Microcaecilia unicolor. Classification (NCBI taxonomy): domain Eukaryota; kingdom Metazoa; phylum Chordata; class Amphibia; order Gymnophiona; family Siphonopidae; genus Microcaecilia; species Microcaecilia unicolor. Next base: position 439,872,590 of record NC_044031.1, on the reverse strand, counting down.
TGGGGGGAGGGCTGGCCTGTAGCAGCAGCAGTAGTAGCAGGGGGCAGGGCTACAGTTTTGGGTTTCCTGATTTTGGGTTGGTTTCAGTGCTGAATCCAAAACCAAAACCAAAATTCAGTCAGCCTATGTCATATTGGAGGGGTTGGGAGTAGGTAGGTCCTTATTGGGGTTCAGGAGATAGGGGAGCTCAACCACAGCTTCTGCTGCTGCCCAGAATCTATATAGGTGTCGGCTGATATTCAGTGTCAGCATCCTCATTGATAAGCAACTAAATTTAAGACTGCTATTTATGCAGCTCTATTTGATCATTTATCTGTACTGAATGTCTGACACCTGCATAGCTCCCACCTCCTCCCCAGCTCCCTCTCTGGAATGTCCCTCTCCTGCCCACTTTTAATATGGTAGTTAGTACTGACATTCAGCCTCCCCTGCCAGCTTAAGTCACTTTGAATATCAACCCAATAATATTCTATAAGTTAAGTCAATAACAATGAGCCTGTCTAGACTCTGCCTATGTGTACTCCTACCTGTAAAATACATGCAATGCTAGATATATGTTGTATTTACAGAATAGCACATGCACACATACCATCATACACACCACTATTAAAACAATTTTCTTCCATAATAAGCATATAAATGTTAGACCCTATTTACCAGAAGATTGAAAGAATTGGCCTTTTTGCTATAACACTGCCAGTGGTAAGGACAGATCTATTGTCAGGAATTCCAGCAAGTGGTACCCACCAGGAACCACAAATACATTTATTCAAACCTATGATAACTTGGTTTTCAAGGACATTTCCACATCAGAGAAAAAGAAAACGAGGGCCTTCTTTAACATCACAAAAACACAGAATGAAGTGATTCAAAGACTTGAACAAGATCAATCCATTGTAATCAAGCCAGATGATAGATGTGGAGCTATGGTGGTCATGAATACACCAAATGGTGGTCATAAATACAAGAGCTGTTGTGGTCATGAATACAGGAGATTTTTGACAGCTTGAAAACCACACTTTCCAGACTTAGAGGTGATCCCACCAAGGAGATCAAGGCTAAGATCATAGGCGCCCGGTATAAGAGGCTTGGGGAGGCTAAACCTCCCCTGCTGCAGCAGGATGGATCAGCTGTGGAGTCCCGCTGCTTTGGGGGGTTTAAATTGTTGATTTATCTCCATCCTCACAGCAGGAGCTGCAGTGAAAGCCCATCTCTAGCCTTGTGTAACCAGTTGTAGAAATTGGTTTATGGTTTAATATCTAATATCTAAATTTAATAAAAGGTATTAATTGTGACTTTTATTTTTATTTATTTATTTTTTCTGTGTGTTATCAGACAATTATGGATTTAATCTCTACCCCGGCCCCACCCCTAACCCCGCCTCATTTAGCCTCCTCAAACAGTAGGGCCACCGATCGCCTATGGCTGAGATTGACTCTGTTATCAAGATAGCTGAGGTCAGTGGATTTCTGACAACTCAAGAGCTTGAATTTTTGCAAGTTAAGAATCTGTTATATCTGCAATATATATCCTCCCCAAAATACACAAATCTCGAACTAATCCTCCTGGCAGACCAGTTGTGGTAGCGATTAGATCGATTGTGGAACCTTTGTCTCTATTTGTTGACTGATTTGTGAGACCCATGGTCCCAAAAATTCCCTCTTATATCAGAGACTCTGCTGACATACTGCCTAAGGAATGCTTTTATCATTAAATTCCAGCAGAATTTATAGTTGAATTGGCAGCCATAGCCCTGCAGAAGATTTTTTTGTTTTTGTTTTGATGGTACTTTTTACCAATAAGTGAAAGGTACCGCTATGGGGGGGGGGGGGGCAACCATGGCCCCCTCGGTGACAAACCTGTATGTTGTAGCATTTGAAGACAGGTTTTTCAAACAAGAGCTATGGAATGAAGAAATTGTTCTATGGTGATGATACATTGATTTAGTGAACCTTCAAAGGTGAATTTCCATTGAGCAAAATACTTTCTCTTATAAATATGGAAGTAGGTATTGCACCTTATATCATCATCAGTCCATTTGTTTTTTCTTATTTGAAATCTTATTTGAAATAAGATACAGTCATACATAGGAAGGTTCAATATCTTCAAGAGGTGGTATTCCATATTTCTCAGGAGAAGTACTATAGAAAATTGGATGGTGATCCCGTGAAGTATTTAAAAGTACAAATAAAAATGATAGTTCAACCAAGGCTTGATGGGGGCATGTTTACAAAGAAGGAAGTGTCTTATTTGATGCAGTTACATCCTATGACTCTGTAAATTAATTTTGTTCCTAAAATGCATAAAAACATTCAACGTCTTCCTGGATGACCAATTGTTTTTACCAAAAATTCAGTACTGGAATCCTTATCAGTCTTACTAGATAGATCTTTAAAGCCAAAAGTAATTAGTAACATAGTAGATGACGTCAGAGAAAGACCTGCACGGTCCATCCAGTCTGCCCAACAAGATAAACTCATATGTGCTACTTTATGTGTGTACCTGATCTTGATTTGTATCTGCCATTTTCAAGGTACAGACCATAGAAGTCTGCCCATCACTAGCCCCGTCTCCCAACCACTAGCCCCACCTCCCACCACCGGTTCTGCCACCCAATCTCCGCTAAGCTTCTGAAGATCCATTCCTTCTGAACATTAATACCTTTCAAATATTCAAACATGCATGCGATGAAGCTACAATGTAGTAAATTTAAAACAAATCAGAGAAAATGTTTCTTCACTCAACATGTAATTAAACTCTGGAATTCGTTGCCAGAGAATATGGTAAAGGCAGTTAGCTTAGCAGAGTTTTAAAAAGGTTTGGACGGCTTCCTAAAGGAAAAGTCCATAGACCGTTATTAAATGAACTTGGGGAAAAATCCACTACTTCTGGGATAAGCAGTATAAAATATTTTGTACATTTTTGGGATCTTGCCGGGTATTTGTGACCTGGATTGGTCACTGTTGGAAACAGGATCCTGGGCTCGATGGACCTTTGGTCTTTCCCAGTATGGCAATACTTATGTACTTATGTATGTACTTATGTACATCTGTATCATATCACCCCTGTTTCTCCTTTCCTCCAGGGTATACATGTTCAGGTCAGCAAGTCTCTCCTCATACGTCTTGTAACGCAAATCCCATACCATTTTTGTAGCTTTTCTTTGCACCGCTTCAAGTCTTTTAAAATCCTTAGCAAGATACGGCCTCCAAAACTGAAAACAATACTCTAGGTGGGGCCTCACCAACAACTTATACAGGGGCATCAACACCTCCTTTCATCTGCTGGTCACACCTCTCTCTATACAGCCTAGCAACCTTCTAGCTATGGCCACCGCCTTGCCGCACTGTTTCGTCACCTTCAGATCCTCAGATACTATCACCCCAAGATCCCTCTCCCCGTCCGTATATATCAGACTCTCACCGCCTAACACATACGTCTCCCATGGATTTCTACTCCCTAACTGCATCACTTTGCATTTCTTCAAATTGAATTTTAATTGCCAAACATTAGACCATTCTTCTAGCATCGGCAGATCCTTTTTCATATTTTCCACTCCCTCCAGGGTGTCCACTCTGTTACAAATCTTGGCATCATCCACAAAAAGACAAACTTTACCTTCTAACCCTTAGGCAATGTCACTCACAAATATATTGAACAGAATCAGCCCCAGCACCGATCCCCGAGGCACTCCACTACTCACCTTTCCCTCATCTGAGTGAATTCCATTTACCACCACCCTATGGTGTCTGTCTGTCAACCAGTTCCTAATCTAGTTCACCACGCCGGGTCCTATCTTCAGCCTGTCAAGTTTATTCAAGAGCCTCCTGTGGGGAACCGTGTCAAAAGCTTTGCTGAAGTCTAAGTAGATTACATCTATAGCACGACCTTGATTCAATTCTCCGGTCACTGTTTTTCACTGTAATTAAGTACATGTAATACTGTAAATAATTTGAGTGTTAACCCATTAAAATAAAATCTCAATCATTTGTAAATGTCTGTCAAATTTTCCTCTCGCTTATTCCTTTTCTCTTATATTCCATATTCATTTGTTGCCATAATCATATATTCTTTCTGATCTTCCTATGCCCATTATCAAGAAAGAAGATGCATCAGGTGTTGATGGATTTAACTCAAGATCCAGCTACTCATAAACTGTCGTATTAGTTTGGGATTTTACTCTATCAATCAAATGTTGGATTTGGTTATTTTTATATCTTCTGACAGAAAATAAGCATCCATCAATGTGTTCAACTTTCAGTCAGTTCCAGATCAGCTCACTGCTCTTTTATAAAACTTTTCTGACAGAAAAACTCAGCAAAACATTAACTTTGAAGAAATGACAGGCTGCTGGCCAAAAATGTAATGATGATTTTTTTTCTTTAAAACTAAATCCAGGTTTCTTGTAAATTTTCCTCATAAAACATAGAGAACCATTGACCTTATTTCTGGCTGGATTCCCTCAAATAACTTTCTGAACATTTTCAAAATTTTGCAAAAATAACATTCACTCCCACACTAACTTCTATAGAAGAAACAATAATTCTCACATAGCTACATATTTTATTTTATTTGCAGTCATACTCTTACCACAGTTTGTCAAAAATACAGACATTCTTACATTTCCCACTTATTATCATTAGTGAAACATTTTTTTTTCTCTTCTCAAAATAGCTACATAAGAACTTAAGAGTAGCCAAACTGGGTCAGACCAATGGTCCATCTAGCCCAGTATCCTGTTTTCCAAACAATGACCTCAAACATATCACCCCTTAGCTGTCTTTTTTTCCAAGCTGAAGAGCCCTAACCTGTTTAGCCTTTCCTCATATGAGAAGAGTTCTATCCCTTTTATCATTTTGGTTGTTCTTCTTTGAACCCTTTCTAATTCTGCTATATCTTTTTTGAGATACGCCAACCAGAACTGAATGCATTACTCAAAGTGAGGTCGCATCATGGAGCAATACAGAGGCATTATATTATTCTTGGTCTTATTTACCATCCCTTTTATAATAATTCCTAGCATCCTGTTTGCTTTTTTGGCTGCTGTCATACACTGGGCAGATTTCAGCATATTGTCTAAAATGACACATAGATCTTTTTTTCGGTGCTGACCCTAGCATCTGGTAACTATGATTTGGATTATTCTTCCCAATGTGCATCACTTTGCATTTGTCCACATTAAATTTCATTAGCCATTTTGATGTCCAGTCTTTCAGTTTCCTAAGGACTTCCTGCAATTTTTCACAGACCATATGTGTTTTAAGAACCTTGAATAGTTTTGTCATCTGCAAATGTTATCACCTCACTTGTGGTTCTGATTTCCAGATCATTTTTAAATATGTTAAATAACACCAGTCCCAGTACTGAGCCCTGTGGCATCCACAATTCACCCTCCTCCATTGAGAGAAGTGGCCATAAAACCCTACCCTCTATTTTCTGCCAAAAATCCAATTCCTAATCCCCTGCAATCTCCATTGACCCTCCCTCATCCTCTACCTTCAACTCAAATGTGCATGCTGGTTCCTCCATCTGGTCCTCTTTGAAATTCAGACTAATGTCTCTCTTCATAAAACTATGGCTTCCATGAAAACCATATACTGCCTCTGTGATCCTTTTCCCTCCTGTTTCAAGAACCCAGAACTAGGTTTGCACCCAACCCTGCTGTCTTTAATTAATCTAAGTCTACCATCAGACTAGGTCCCCGATCTTTGGAAGCAAGCTGTTCTTTGTCCCATTTTTGAAGAAACCTATGCTGTACCCCACTATTCCCACCATTATCGTCCCGTTTCAAACGCATGCTACATGTCCAAAGTGCTAGAAAAAATAGTATTTACTCAACTTACATCTTTCTCCGAGAAAACTCTTGCCTTACATCCTCATTAATCTGGTTTTAGAAGTCATAATCATAGGGAAACTATTATGGTGGCTGTCATTCGTGAACTCCACTCTCACTTTGATCAACCTAGGGTTATATTAGCAATTTTCTTAAACCTGTCTGCAGCTTTTAACTTGGTTAATCACTCCCTCCTGCTCTTGCATCTAGCTTCCTTAGGAATCACTGGTTCACTCTCATGGTTCACCTCCTTTCTTTCAAATCACACTTTTTCAGGTCATTCTGACATCACTTCTAAGCAGAGGGAGTTGCACCAAGGAATACCACAGGGTTGGATCCCTTCTCCACTACTCTTCAATATTTACTTGAATACACTTGCTGCTCTTATTCAGTCTTTTGGAATTTCTGTTTATCTTTATGTTGACAACATTCTTCCGTTCTATCCCATATCCCCTGACTCCCCCTCTCTCATTCCACTAGAATATCAGTTAACACTTAACCCCGATAAAACAGTGGCCTGCTGGTTTTCTGGCACACCTTTCTACCTTCCTTCACCTATCACCCTGTTTGGTACCTCAATCTTACCGGTATCTAGCTTTCAATATTTAGGTATCATACTTGATTCCTCTCTTTCCCTCATTCTTACCTCAAATTTCACATCTGACGAAAGTTAGTTTTTTGGACTCTGGTCTAATACGAGCAATTTGCAACCTCTTTGACAGTCAACATTTACATACACTGGTTCTTTCCAGCTTTACTTCCTGTCTAGATTATTGTAATGTAGTTTATGCTGGTTTACACCATACTACTCTGAAGAAACTCCAAACACTTCAAAATACAGCCATTAGATTAGTGTATACTGTTCATCATTTTGATCACACTACGCCTTTACTGATACAATATAATTGGCTCTCCATCAAACAGCAAATCACATTTAAAATTCATATTCTCACTTTTAAGGCCCTAAGATTAGGCACTCCAGATTACCTTTCATCACTTACTATCTTCTACTGTCCAACTAGGTCTTTACGTTTTCTAAATGATCATCGTCTTGTTCTGCCAGCCCAAGATTCTCCTTCTTGGAATCTACACGTCATAGTGCCTTTTTCTTCTTAGCACCCCATACTTGGAATAGTCTCTCTCTGACTTTCCGTAGTAATCTCTCTTTCAGGAATTAAAACACAGAACTTAAAACCTGGCTTTTTCAACAGTGTGATTGAATTACCAGCTGTATAGGTTCAGGTTTGTCCACCTCCCTCTCCCCTTCTCTCCTCTCTTATTGCCCCTTCTTTTATTACACCCCTGGTGTTATTGTTTGCTTTGCTATATTTTAATGGAGTTACTTTCCTTTTTCCTTTTGCAGTCTGTACACTGCTCTGCTCGTCAGCTAGAGACAGCATAAAAAGTCCTGTACATAAATAAATAAATAAAATAAACAGAACATTGCCTGTTATCCCACGACTTTTTTTAATTTTCTCAGGAGTATCTCATGAGGAACCTTGTCAAAAGCTTTCTAAAAATCTAGATACAATACAATTGACTTTGTTTATTCACACCTTCAAAGAAATAAAGCAAATTGAAGGCAAGACCTTCCTTAGCTGAGTCCATGCAGGATCTGTCCAATTAAACCATTAAATATTATCTCCCTGTTTACTAAGCCACGCTAGTGGATAGTGGCGTGGAAACACCAACACAGCCCATTCACTTTGAATGGACTATGATGGCATTGCTGCACAGCAGCCACTAGGGCAGCTTAGTAAACGGGGATATATTTGTAAACTGCCTAGACCCACGTCAGAATAGGCAGTTTAACAAGTTCCTAATAAGCAATTATCAGTTAAGAATTCAATTTGTACAATGTACCATATTCTAAATTATCAAATGGAAGCTGCTCAATTCTTGCCATATATTGAAAGAGTGCTACATATCGCTTCACCACTGCTCATTTCCACAAAAGCAAATGCAACCAAATAACTTTAACAGTTTCTTGAATGCCACACTGTCAGATATAGTTCTCTATCCTTAGTCCTAGCAAAGGGGGAAAAAACAAAACAGTATTTTAAGTTTTTTTCAAAATGCATCCATTTCAAGATATACTGTAATTTATTTCCAAAAAAAAAGTACCTTCTTACCATTATTTTGCCTAAATTAGTGAGAGATTGAAGAAGGAAACTGATCAGAAGCCAGTGACTTTCTGAGTCATCAGGGTAGCCATCTTTTCTGAGTCTCTTCCTTGCATATTTTTTGTTTGGTTCCAAAACACATCTATAACAGTACTCTGAAGATCCTTACTGAAACATAAGACAGATAATTTCAAACATACAGTCATTTCAATTTTCTTCTCTCCTAGAACTACAGTGGGCTAGTTTTCCACTTCTTCCCTTTTGCATTGACAAGCAAACAATACATATCAGGCTTTGTAGAGCACCACTCAGAAACAAGAGGAGAAGTCAACAGGAAAATAAAACTGTGCATCCTCTTTTTTGTGCTCATATTATTTAATTCCACCTTAGTAAATCTGGATAATGTCACTGAAAATCTGGTTTTGGCCCCATCAAGTGGCACTTATCTGGATAGGAGGTGCTTCTAACTGAATGAGTGCTGCTGAATATCAAAGGCCATTGTGTTACGAAAAAATCTTTATTACGTTCTGATCCCCACTTTGTGTGAATATGCCAATCAGATCAAAGTACATTTCATGCAGACCATCTTTTACTTATTTCCTATTCTTGTGAAATCTTTATTGTGTGCTGGTCTTGTTCATATAATTCCAGGCTCAGCTGAGGAAATGATACTACTTAATTTGTTTCATAGTTATAATTCACTCAACTTGAAAACCGATATACCTGGAACACATTGTTGTTGTGAGAGTCTATCATGGCTCTAGTTCTCAATTCAGTTTTATATAGTCTATCAGCATCAGTAATATGTCCCCATAAATCTGTGGAGATTGTATAGCAGATATTGTGTTAACAGATTACTCACAGATAATGTTCTTAATTTTTTCAATAACTTTTGAAAGTCACAGTCACACTATTGAGTCATAATAATGATATTGAAGTGATAGCTTATTTTCCTCTCCCGAAATAGTAGATCTATATCCACTTTTCAGAAAACAACAGCATTAAATTTGTTACCACTTTTTATAAACAACCTTTCAAAAACTGGTGTTTGAAAGGTTGTTTATAAAAAGTGGTAAAAAATTTAAAGTGGTAAAAAATAGTTCACTTAGGTAACTCATTTTCAAAGCAGATGGATGTTTTAAAATGCCTTTAAAAAAAAGGTCCATCTTCTAAAAATGTCCAAATCCTGATTTTGGAAAGTCAGAATTTGGATGTTTCACCCTGCAGTTCATCCAAATAATAAAGGGGTGTGTTGTGGGAGTGTTTTGGGTGAGACTAGGGTAGGTACAAAAGTAGGACATACAATAGGGATTTTTGAATGTGAAAAAAAGTCCATGTATAAAAATAAGGATTTTTTTCTAATCTAGACCTGTTTCAGTCATATCCAAGTTACAAAATGTTGCTCTAATTGAGCAGTTGACCACTGGAAGGATTAAGGCATGAGCTCCTTAATCCCCTAGTGGTTGCTGTCTCTTTCTCTCTCCCTTGAAAATGAAACTGGAAAGAAAAACCAGGCCCTATGTCAGTTGCAGGCATTATAGCCATTCTGACTAAAGGAACAAATAGGTCAGAGGTGTGGCTTCCTAATCAGTGCAGTAGATTATGAACCAATGCACCTAGGTTCAAGTCCTACTTCTTTTTTTTTTTTTTTTAATAATAATTCTGAGCCTTCCAGAAACAGAAAAATTCCTACTATACCTAAATACATAAGATACTTGCAAGCCTGAAGGCTATTGAAGTGGTATACATTCAAGTAGAGCAGGTATTTTTAAGGTCCTGGAGGGATCACATTTACAAAAACAAACAAAAAAAAAAGAGTTATATTGGGGTTTAAACCTGTGTCCTTTGGTTTACAGTCCATTGCAGCAACCACTGGGCCAGAGACACATTCATATCCCTACTTTTTTGTCATTCAGAAGTTGGATATTCATTTTGGATATTTTCAGTGCAAAAACATCCATTTCACAGCCTTAATAGAACAGGAAATCTGTATGTTATTCCTGTTTGACTATGGCTGTATGATGGCTAGTTTTTTTGGACATTATAAGCAGGGATTTTTTTGGGGGGGGGGGACTTAGACTTTTTTTTTTTTTAATGTCCATCATAATAATACTAAATGGGTACATGATCCTGGAGTCCTTTTACTAAGCTGAATTAAGCACAAGTGCATGATTTTTGCAGCTTAAAATGCCTGCAATACACAGAAGGAAACACAGATCTTGTGCCAGGTTCAGGAATAGTTGGTTGAGATTTCATAACCTTTTTCTGATTTAAATGCCTCGGTTTTCTTCTTTTTTTTTTTAGCCAGAACAATAATATGCAACTTTAAAAGAAAGATGGGAGCGCTGTTCCTTCTAATCTGGGCAGGAGCCCTCCAACTGCATTGCTGCCAGTGGCAAGTGGGGCTTCAATATTGTACTTTCAATTGCTATGAACAGGCAGGTTTCCCGGAGTCCTGCTGAGCTTGCCTGTCCCTCACTAATGAAAATGTGATAGTGAAATAGCACCCCTGTGGTAGGACTGTAGGTGGAGTACTCCCACTCAGCTTAGAGGGAACAGTGGACATGAAGATACTTACCTGTACAGAAGGACCTTACGAGACTGGGAGACTGGATGGCTAAATGGCAGATGACGTTTAATGTGAGCAAGTGCAAGGTGATGCATGTGGGAAAAAAGAACCCGAATTATAGCTACAATATGTCATGCAAGGTTCCACGTTAGGAGTTACGGACCAAGAAAGGGATCTGGGTGTCGTCGTCGATAATACACTGAAACCTTCTGCACAGTGTGCTGCTGCGGCTAGGAAAGCAAATGGAATGTTGGGTATTATTAGGAAAGGTATGGAAAACAGGTGTGAGGATGTTATAATGCTGTTGTATCGCTCCATGGTGCGACCGCACCTTGAGTATTGTGTTCAATTCTGGTCGTCGCATCTCAAGAAAGATATAGTAGAATTGGAAAAGGTGTAGCGAAGGGCGACTAAAATGATAGTGGGGATGGGAACGACTTCCCTATGAAGAAAGATTAAGGAGGCTAGGGCTTTTCAGCTTGGAGAAGAGACGGCTGAGGGGAGACATGATAGAGGTATATAAAATAATGAGTGGAGTGGAACAGGTGGATGTGAAGCGTCTGTTCACGCTTTCCAAAAATACTAGAACTAGGGGGCATGAGATGAAACTACAGTGTAGTAAATTTAAAACAAATTGGAGAAAAGGTTTCTTCACCCAATGCATAATTAAGTTCTGGAATTCATTGCCAGAGAATGTGGTGAAGGCGGTTAGCTTAGCAGAGTTTAAAAAGGGGTTAGACGGTTTCCTAAAGTACAAGTCCATAAACCACTACTAAATGGACTTGGGAAAAATCCACAATTCTAGGAATAACATGTATAGAATGTTTGTACGTTTGGGAAGCTTGCCAGGTGCCCTTGGCCTGGATTGGCCACTGTCGTGGACAGGATGCTGGGCTCAATGGACCCTTGGTCTTTTCGCAGTGTGGCATTACTTATGTACATACTAATGGGTGCATTGACAGCAGCTCACTAAAGTATATTCAGTCACCCAAAGGCACACCTGCTTTATCCCACTGCCCATCCCAACTTCCAAGCCACAGTGCACATGAAAGGTCACCATGTCATCTTCTGTCCCCATGGTCACCTCAGTTCACACTGCACCTGTGCCTATGCACTGCATATCCCTCAGCCCCCCCCTCCCCTCCTCCCCAATATGGTTGTAGCACCTGTCACAATATGTCGTAAAAAATAATAATGTAGGTGACACCAAGAAGGCCCATAATCTAAACCCTGTCTCCACCAACTTGTGTTTTGCAGATGTTTTGGGATCTACAGGGACCATGAGTCGCTCAAGCACCAGAACAGGCACATATGCAGGGAAGACCTGGTCATAAAATGGTGCATAAGGTAGCACTTCAGGGCCCAATGTTAGTACCACAGACATAGTACCCCCATAACAGCTCTGTCCCAGATCAAAGCCTGAGTATGCAGCTACCCTCATTACAGTGTACCCACAGTCCCATATCTACTCGATTGTGTTGCAGCCAACCCCCAACCTATGAGATGACATGGAAAGGAAAGGGGAGGGGGAAGACCTTTGGACAGTACCTTCTGATGTCCAATACAAAAGTGCCCAGCATGTCACACACTAGCCAATTGCAGCTGCCATGACAGGGGAAATAAAATAGTAACCCCAAACACCCACATTGGGAATCAAACCAATGTTCCCAGCTTTCAGGGAACACAGTCCTAGCTGCTACACCAAACACAAATTTGAAAAAGGAGTATTCATGGATGACAGTACATTGACCATAAAGGGCCATCACAGCATCAGTTGCCTCCCAAATGGATGTTCTGTTATGCCCCCCTAACCCACACTCATTGGATATATAATTGTCAGCTCCAAAGTTCAGTATGCTGACCTGTGAAACATCCCTTAAGACCCCAAGCTAGTCAGCCCCCAAACCAACCATATGGAAACTCCCGCCTCTATGTACACTTCTTCTCCCCCCGGCCACCCCCAAAGTATGGACATGAGTCATGGGGTGATGTTCAGCTACTGCCATCAGTGGAGGCCCTAAACCAGCTAGCATGAATACCCCACAGATAGATGTCCTTAAAACCTAATTTTGCCACCTTCATATCTGTAAATGCTTTTCTCCTTGGGGTCCCAGTAGAAGTGGCCAGAAGGATGTGTGTCTCCAAAAGGGTCTCCTTCGATCTCCCAGCCAGCTGTAGGACACGTGGGCATAGGGACACAAACACCCACCATATCCCTGAGAAAAATGGTATCATTGGCCCCATCCTTGCAATAGTGGAGTGCCATACTACCTCCCAGCCAGTGTTTGCTCACTCAGGGCCCTCCAGGAGGGCCAGGACCCATCCTGCATGCCCATAGCCAGACAACCTTCTCAAGGGCCAAACACTTCTGAAGTCATTGCCTCCGGGGTTCTCTGCTATGTTATCTCATTGGTGCCACACCTCAGGTATGTCCCCCTGGTAACAGCTGCCTCTAGTTGTCCCTGTCTCTGCCACCCAAGAGCCAGATGCACCACTATGCAAGCTATGTAGGATGTGTTGATCTTAATTGCAAACCTTTTAAACATACAGGACACCCTCCAGCTGTCAACCAGGCCACTTAGGATCAGCCTGGCCCTGACCTTCCAACACAGGAGATGCCTGCCCAGGATTATGCTACCCAGGAACAGCCTGCCTAGGACTTTACTCACAGGACATGGCTTCCCAGCATCAGACCACAGAGGATCAGGTTGCTCAGGACCTGGCTGGCCAGAACCTGGCCACCCAAGAGATTATTGGAGGACGTGGTCATGGACCCCTGACTCTGGGAGATGCCACTCAGCCCACAATAGGCCCACACCCTGCAACATCTGGAGGCCAAGGAAGGGGAGGACCCCTGGAGGAATATACCCTCACTGATAAGCAGCATAAAATGTATTGTACTTTTTTGGGATCTTGCCAGGTACTTGTAACCTGGATTGGCCACTGTAGGAAACAGGATGCCGAGCTTGATGGACCTTCGGTCTGTCCCAGAATGGCTATACTTATGTACTTATATAAACATCCATGACCAGCATGCCCCCCTTACTTTCCCTGCCATCCATTAGCAGCATGTTTCCCTCTTCTCTCCATCCCCTTCTATCCAAGTGCTGCATTTCTCCCTTTTCCCTTCTCTCCATGTACAGCATCCCCCCTCTCGTCTCCCTTCCCTTCCATTCACTTGCAGCTTGTCCCCTTCTCTCCTTCTCATGTACAGCTTGTGACCTTCTCTTCCTCCTATCCATGTACAGTTTGTCCCTTTCTCTCCCTCCCATCCATGTGCAGAATGTCTTCCTCTCATCTCCTTCCCATACATATGCACCATGTTTCCCTTTCCCTTCCTTTCATATATCTCTGTGCTCTTTCTCCCCTCTCCCTCCAGTGAGTTCAGCATCTAACCTTACCTTCCTCTGTCCCATCTCCCTCCCCTCGGGCTCCACACTTGCAGCATTTGCTGACTCTGTCTATCATACACATACACACAGTATGTCATCACAGCACATGCATCCTGGGAGGTCCATGGATTCCCTTTATCCATCTTCTTTCAAAAACAAAGAGGTAGCCCATACCTAAGGAACCTTTAACAAATGCCAACTTGTTGTTTTCTTGGCATCTTTCAAATGAAATGCGAGGTCCATACATCTGAACACATCTACTTCACCCAGCACATTTCTACTAGCAACCTCTGCTAACTCAGGTTTCTAACTGCTGTTCTTTGGAGGTTCCCTCCAATATCTAGTCACATTGGCATCTTTCTCCCTTATGATGCAAAGTGAACTTGGCTACCTAAGCATCTGAACTTCAGTAGCTCTCCTGCTTTCACATCCCAAATCAGGACACTAGCCTCTCCTACCAATTGTCTTAAGTGATATTAGGCAGTTGAAACATTTCCCCTTGCATTGACCTTAATTTTCTTATCTTGTTGCACTATTTCTATCATGAACCCATACCACTACTGAAGTCAAGATCCATGACTCTGCATTGTATGAAATTGCACTAACTTTGTATGGCATTATAGATAAGTAACTTAAATATGAAGTAGGACATAAACATCATTTTAATCCTGCAGCAGGTCTCCCTCTCGTCAGCTATCTTATTTAGAGAAATTTGGCAAAAATTAATTCAGGTGCACTGCTCTTATCAGGCTAGGAACAAGCTGTCCCCAGTTTGCAGCTCTTTGAAACACTATAAGGAATTGTACATCCTAAAATATTCCCAAACACATCCTAGGGTCCCCATGGCCAGTCAGAATTTCAGGATATGCACAAGATCAAATTTGCATACCTCATGCATATTCATTCTAGATACCCAATTTGCTGTGGCATCTTTGGGACATGTTTGAGGAAATTCTAATACAGAATAACAGAATGGAAATATATGGAAGCTGGCAGAAAGCTTCCTCAGACCTGGGAATTCCTGCCAACCTTTCCCTCAGCCCTCTAATCACGTTTTCTTTTTGCACAAAGCTAGAACCTGATGTACTAAGGCTTTGTCCCCATTCTGTATCTCTTGGGAGGGGGGAGGGCTTTAAACAGAAATAGTACCCAGAAAAGGAAGTCTTTATTTTCTGTTACCTCAGGCTTCTCTTAGAATAGTTTTATCTCTTTTCTCCTGGCTTTCCCCTAGCCTTTCACAGCTCTGTCTGCTCTATTCCAATTTCACTGTAGAGGTGGGGAGCAGGAGATAACAGCAGGATTACTACTTCTAACTTCAGTGAAGTTACAGTGAATGTTTGGGGGAAGTGGTGGATAGATAATTACTTACACATTAGGTTCCCTGTAGCAGCTCCAAATCCTCCCTCTGTGAAGTCCTTCCCACGCGGCAACAGGACACTGCTACAGAAGGAAGAAGGACCCGGGTCTGGCCAGAGAGCGCCTGTTGCAATTGCTGCAATCAGAGCAGGCTCTCTGCTGCCTGAATTTAACAGCCGGCTTGAAATATTTTTGGAAAGATAACAGCTGGCTCCTACACACCGTTGCACATAGGAGCCATTTTCCTTAAAAATCTGTTTAAGGGAGCAACTGCTCCCCCTGCGCCCCCCTTAGCTACGCCTCTGCAGTCTCCCTTTCCACCCCCTTTTCTCCCAGATCATGGCTGTAGGGCATCTGGGAGTGGGGACTTTGCCAAGCTGAGTCATGAGACAAGATATTGCCCTGTCAGGTTCAGGGGCAGACTAGCCCCTCAGTTGGCAAGGAAATTGTCAAGAAAACTGTCTGAGTGACAGGTGCAGAGAATGTTGCTGGTGCATGTACATGTCTCTCAGACAGATTTCTGGGCCAGCTCCTCACCAACTGAAGGGCCGGCCTGCCCGGGCAATATCTGGAATCTTCAGTCAGCTTAGGAAGGGCTCTACTACCAGATCCCTATAGCAATGAGCCCAGCCAACCTGAGGGAAAGCTGGGGTTGATGGAGTTGCATGGTCCATGACACAAGTATTTGTTTAAAACTTGGCATAGTTATCTCTCAGTTCAGTTCCATGCTGGAGGCTGGAACCAAGTTCCTATCACAGGAGTCCCTTGGCAAGGATCCTAGGTAGACATTTGCACTGCTGTCCTGAAGTAGGGGGGGGGGGGGGCACATGTACTGATGTCAACCACAATTTGCCTACTCTAAACATTTCTCTGTCTGTTCCTGACAGGAGACCAACCCCATAAACCCCTTTCACCTTGCAGCCCTATACCCTTTTGGCAAACTGTATAGAGCTCCTCAAAGTAAAGATGTGTTGTTTCACACTAGCCACCCATCTGGTACCAACTAGCAGATGTGCATAGGCAGTGCCTAGATAATACTTTACTCTCTGTTCTGCATGCTTCCTTGTCCACAACCAACATGGCTGAGGGCTTTGAAAGAAGTGCAAACAGCTGCTTCATATCTACATATGTATAGCAACAGTGGACATTGGAGGAGAGGGAAAGGAAACACGCTATATACAAGTATGGGGGATAAATACATGAGGAGGGAAATGAAATGTTATACACATGTCTGTTGTCTCACAATAACAACCAGTCAAGTAGTAAGCAGCAGATGTGCTTGCCCATGGCAGACACTAGAGTTTATTCTGTATTCAGTAGGCCAGAGGGCAGCAGAATAATGTAGGTACCAGTCAGGAGTCACCTACAGGGGAGGAAGAGCAGGAACAGTTACTGGAGGACCCCCCCTGTGGAATTTTTATATGGCCCTGTAGAGGATGAGGGGGCCCCACTTCAGGGCTTACTGAACATGAGGGGCAAGACAGGGATAAGGTTAAAAGATCCTAGAATTCTGATGATTGTGGGGGTGAGTTAACTTTTTAGGGAATTACAATATATAAATATAATTGTCCCCCTCAACCATGGAAATGTGTGGGCACATGAGAAAAGTTGAATGGGATTTACCACACAAATGGAGATGTGGAGGACTGCCACTAAACAATAGGAGCCAGCTGAAGAGAGATGTGAAACACAAGACCGGAGACAAGCTACCTGATATTGACCCCGTCAACTTCAGGCCTGTGGAGAACATGGTGCACAGACCCATTCCCAGGGCAACCTCCCCCCCACCCCCCACCCCCGTCAGGCAAGCAGCCACAAATGGGTATCTCTGTGATATTCATAGCTGCACATATCCCCACAGTCTCATAGCATCAGTTTTAAAACAATAAATAGGTAAAAAGTATTAAAAGTTCATATCATAGCCCACATCTGTCCCTTGTGTTCCTACTGACTAGTGGAGAACTAAAGGGGCAATGAGGCTTTTTCCTTCCTGAATTTTTAAAAAATATTTAAATTAAATTTAAGTGACCCATGTATTGTGAAGTATTTATTTGTTGATATCGCTGAAACAAGATATTCACTGCCAGCTGGTATCTGCATAATGTCGTTGACTATCTGGAGTAATTATAGCTCTGGCAGTCAGTGTTTTAAAAAATGCCAACTGCTGTGGACTGACTATAAGCCCCTTCATGTTTATGTCTTTCTGCATCGACCTGATGAAAAGAGTATACAGTAGATTTTCAAAGCTAGTCACGGGTTAGATGTATTAAATTAGCCCAGTAATAAAGGTTTCACCTGCAACTTGTTCATTAACTTTTATTTGTACATAAAGAAAAGCTTGATTTACTTTCTCTTACTACTATTACTTCTAGATAACGGCATTTTCCTAATTACAACCACTGTGTCTTTTATAATAAGGTCTTTCTAATCCCCAACTGTAAAAGACTCTAATAGGAACACTGCATCTCCATGCCATGATGTATTTATGATGAGCATACGCAGAATAAGTTTATGAGGAACAAGTAGAAGAAAAATACCCTTAAGGCTGAGTACAAGTCACTGAAATTTCTATAAAATAGTTTATTACCCATGTCAGGAGAGCAAAGATATGGACTTAGATGGATTGTCTATGGTGGTCCTTCCCATAATAAAGCAACAGTACGGCTTCATGACCCCCAGCCAGTCTGAATATATTTTATTCAGTATGAGAAAGTGTCATACTGATATATCACTACTTACTTGGCCATTTTTAAGGTTCAGGGAGTTTGCAGAATCAAGCCCTAAGTGTCCTCTAGCAATCGCTTATGCTTAAGTGCTTATACTCTTTGGACTCTTTAATGTTTCTTTGCGTGTGTGTGTGTATGTGTGTGTGTGCGTGCTTGTGTGTCCTTTTCTATAAACTGGTATTAAAAGCCTAAAGGAAAATACAGCATATAGGAGCACTAAATCACTTTAGAATCAAAAAGTATTACATAAAGCCAAATTTCTTTTCCTTTCAATTTCAGATTAAGGGAAACATATTCTGTGGTTCATTATAATATTCTCCCTGTGGATACTTGGTGCATGAGGGCTGATACACATTACTATCTTGCTATGCTTGTTTGCCTTAAGTACTTTATCCTACATAGACTGAGCTGTTATCCATCTCTTTAAGTAAGGGATTGTAAAACATTAGTTTCAGGCAAATTACTTTGCATAATGGGAGCTTTATTTTAAATATTCAAAACTCATATGTTGTTCTTTAAAATTATTCTTTAATTGTAAGAATTCGTATGTATTTTTTTGAAATCCATCAATTAAAAGATTCCTTAGACTTACAAGATGCTTTTGTGCTTTTTAAATCAGTCTTCAAATATTTTGATACAATTTATTTAGAATTACAAGATACTTGTTTTGTTCTAATGCAGGGAGAGAAGTCTAATCTCAATTAGAATCCAGCCAGATAATAAATGCTATGTTTTAGACTATAACTTATTCCTAAAGATGTTCAAAAAAATAAACACAATAAGAACACAAGATAAGCCATGCCGATTAACTCATATAATACTATATCCAGACAGCATCCTGATTCCAACTGTTGCCAGATGGGGTCACAAGAACCCAGCAGATGATAACAAGATACGTTTTTCAAAGTTCATATCAAAAGAAGTCTTTTGGTTGTAAAACATATTTATACTTTATTACAAAGAATCCACTTAATAAGAAAATATCAGACGGAAAACCCACTGAAATGTAAGAAACTTGCTTCTTGTGGTGATCTCTGCTTAACGCCAAACCCTCTGTAACATATGCTGAGAAGATGACATCAAACAAAAGTTTCATCCTCAAATTATTATATAGTTTTCTAATAACTAAAAGATCAATTTTCAAAAGGATATTCCCAGTTCAGTGAATAATGACTCTGTTAAATAATTCAGGTAGAAAATTGACCTATTTCAGTGGCCAAAATTCCACCTGCTGTGTGAAGGAGCAGGTCAGCTTCAAACTGAAGGAAATAACTTTTTGTGGCTATAAAGAGAGGGCACACCTAGAATCACTCCTTGCTTCCCTCATTTCTACCTTTTGGAGAATGGGGCCTGACCAGAGTTGGAGACATTAGAAGTGATTTATCTGTTAAGGGAAGACTGGTGATGCCCAGAATAGATGGAATGCTATTCTCATTGAAAGCAAAACATGTCTCCTCAATAAAGGATCTGTATTTGGCAAAGGCCATGAAAGTGGTGAGTGGTGAGAAAGGGACATCCAAACTCTTTAGTATCTATGAGACCCTCAGGAGCCATATGAAGCTGAGTCTCAAGAGATACTGCCCTTGATTCTTCAGGAAAGTAGTGCAACATAGACATAGATTGTTGAAATCGTTATAACCCACTTGGAAGAATCACTGGTAGTGATGCATAACAAAATGGTGGAAATCAGGGGTAGAGTGCAGGAGCTGGAGGAAGGTAATGAGTCTGAGTGTGACAACAGGAAATTTCTGCATAATCAACTCCAACATTTGGATGAGAAATTAGAGGACCAGGAAAACAGGAGCAAATGGTCTTCCTGGAAGGAGTAGAGGTGGTGGGCATAATGGACTATGTGCAAAAATTGATGATGGCTTGTTTTCCTGACTCCCCTGCTATCCATGAATTTGAACTTGAGAGATATCATTAGGAGTTACATCTTAGGCCAAATTCACCACTGAGAGTGGTAATTGTGAAAATGCATTGCTATACTGAAATGAAGTGTATGTACTGGACAGCCCACCAACCAACAATGTGTATGTATTTATGACATCCACAAAGTTGAGATTTTTCCTCATCTAGCTCTGGAGATGCTACAGTGCACATAAGACTTATTTAAATAAAAACAAGCACTCATGGGCAAAGGTATTCAGGAATCTGGTTCCTGGCCAATTTAGTCATTAATGAAGATGGCAAAAGAAGATTCTTCAAGTGCACAAAAGGAATCTGATTCCTTCATTAAATCTCTGGATCACACAAATTGTCAGAATGGAGTTAACAAACCGCTCTCTCCAAGAGCACTTTGGGTAAGATGCAATTCTGAATCTTTACAAGGGTCTATTTGGACTTAGAAAGGGAGGGCACTCTTTACTTTTGGCATCCTGCAATGTGACGCTGCACACTTTCCTGGGTCATTGAAGAAAACAGGCTCTTGAAGATTTGAAGAGGTATAGCTGGCTTTGGTGAGGTGGAGTGAAGACCTGGAACTGGACAGTGGACAGGACAGCAATAGAAGTGCCAATCCAGAGGTCAATGATAAGGGGAATGCTATAAGTCCCTTTCCAAGTATTACTTAATAACTGTGTTTTGAAACTTCTGTTTTGAAAACTTCCTTTTGCCCTGTTTGAGTGTTTCAATTGCTGGGACATAAGTAGGGGTGGAATGATTGGTGTGTGGCATTTTGAGGGATTTGGTGTGAGTGTGATTTTTCAGCACATAAATGGATGGCTTGAGGGGATATGAGTGGAGTGAGTATACTTAGCTTATGATGGTGGGTGAGAATGGTGTATAGTTAAGGGGTCTTCTTGTTTTTGTGGAATTAAGGAAGGGAGTTGGGAATATTGAAAATATGGGGAACTGTTACTAAATGGGTTTTTTTTTGTGTTATTTTGAGGGGACATGCTACAGGGGTAGAGGAGGGGGTCCCTGTAGTTGTTATTATTAAGGGTTGGAGTTTTTATAGGGGCAGGAGGAATGGGGGAGTTTGGTATGATGGTAGAAGTTAAGGGACCGTACTGGGTTGCAAGGGCATGATGCAAGCAGGTTTCTAATGGGAGACTAATTGTGGAGGGGTTGAAAATGTTGAGTCCTTCGGTGGTAAATGATTGGGGTTAATAGCTACATGAAAGATTAATGGAATATAGGTAGACTAAATAATATAATTAATTGCAAAAATACACAGACATTTAATGGGGGAAGAGGTGAGAATGTTCCATTCCTCTTATGGATTCAAAAAAATGAAAAGGGAGAGTGGTCGTGGGCTTGGAATGAGCAGGTCATGAGTATTTTTAAAAACTATACGTGCTGTTTCAGAATACACCCACTCCATGCCTAACTTACACATAGGAATTTACACCAAGATTTACTTGGCGTAAATGTCCATGACTAAATGTTGTCACAAGGATGGGCATATTATATAAATCATGCCTAACTTTAGTAGTAATTTATACAATACGTCCAGGCATATTTTTTTGGGCACCAATTTTTAAGGCACCATATGGGCATAATTATCTCATCTAAACTGTCCAAGTTAATCCAAACAAAAAGACTCTAATTTGGTTCATTGGAAAAATTTATCTTTGACATAGTAGTGCCAAATTGCTTTGCTTAAGATGATGATTCTCCTCATTTTTACTTTTTGTTTATGAATGTCTCCATTAAAATCCCTAGTAGATATTTTAAATTGTGGAACAAATGACTTTGAAATTTTGATTGGAAAGGAAAGCTAATTAGCACAGCAATAATGGCTTCTGAGCAAGGGGAAAGGTTTAAAAACATAAAAATAGCCATACTGGGTCAGACCAATGATCCATCTAGCCCAGTATCCTGTTTCCAACAGTGGCCAACCCAGGTCACTGGTAGAAACCCAAATAGTTGCAACATTCATTGCTACCAATCCCAGGGTAAGCAGTAGATTCCATATTTCTGTTCCAATAGCAGACTATGGACTTTTCCTCCAGAACCCTTAAGAGATAATATGAGGCTGGTATACATGATGCTTTGAGAGCACATTACAAGAGGATCCAGATATTCATTGGGTTTGGGTAGAGAAAGCTTCTCTTGGACTTCCATTCTTGAATGGATAGGAACGGAAACCTTGAAATAGAGGCTGGGAATGCTTGTATGAAGGGGAACAAACTTTGGTTAGCTGTAGGCATAGCGTTTTCAGCAGGTTTGGCATAGACCTCAATATGGCTCCATATGGACTACATAGAGATTTTCAACCATTGTCTACTCCATATTTTAATAGCTTATGGAAGGATTTGTAAGTGGGGGGAATCTCCCTTTGTAAAGAACCATTGCCTCAGGGGTCCTATGTTTCCCGTGGAGGGGCATAATTGAACAAAAACGTCTATCTCCATGGGCGTTTATCTCTGAGAACGGGTCCGTGAAGGGGCGGACCGAACCGTATTTTCGCAAAAAATAGACGTCCATGTTTTATTCGACAATTTGTGAGCTGGGCGTTTTTGTTTTTCAGTGATAATGGAAAATGAAAGCGCCCAGCTCAAAAACAAATAAATCCAAGGCATTTGTTCGTGGGAGGGGCCAGGATTCGTAGTGCACTGGTCCCCCTCACATGCCAGGACACCAACCGGGCACCCTAGGGGGCACTTTTACAAAAACAAAAAAAGGTAAAAGAGCTCCCAGGTGTATAGCACCCTTCCCTTGTGTGTTGAGCCCCCCCAAATCCCCCTCAAAACCCACCGCCCACAAGTCTACACCATTACTATAGCCCTAAGGGGTGAAGGGGGGCACCTACATGTGGGTACAGTGGGTTTGGGGGGGTTGGGCGACTAAGCATTAAGTAGCACAATTGTAACAGGTAGGGGGGGATGGGCCTGGGTCCACCTGCCTGAAGTCCACTGCACCCCCTAACAACTGCTCCAGGGACCTGCATACTACTGCCAGGGAGGTGGGTATGACATTTGAGGGTGAAAATAAAAAGTTGTGAAACATCATTTTTTTGTGGTGGGAGGGGGTTAGTGACCACTGAGGGAGTCAGAGGAGGTCATCCCCGATTCAATCTGGGGGTAATCTGGTCATTTAGGGCACTTTTTGGGGCCTTATTCGTGAAAAAACAGGGTACAGGAAAAGTGCCCTAAATTCTAGCTACAAACGCATACTTTTTTTCCATTATCGGCGAAAGGCGCCCATCTCTCCTCGGCCGATAACCACGCCCCAGTTCCACCTTCGTTACGCCTCCAACACGCCCCCGTCAACTTTGTACGCTTCCGCGATGGAGTGCAGTTGAAAACGTCCAAAATTGCCTTTCCATTATACCGATTTATTCGTTTTTGTGATATAAACGTTTATCTCCCGATTTGGGTCGAAATCTAGGCGTTTTTCTCTTTCAATTATAAGGTGGATAGTCAACTGCTGGCTCTATTAAACAGGAAAATACCCTTTATCAATACTTTAAATTAAAGGACTTTTTGATATTCCACAGTTCTACATCAAATTGGTTTTTAAGAACTATCTCACCTGGACGTGGCTCTTTTCAAGGGGATGAGCAACAAGAAGAGTAGTCACTCAAGAGATGAGTAGTATAGAGGATGACCCTGAAAAGGGTCCTTGGGAGCAGGCCCAGAAGAACCAGAACCTGAAATGGCTTTAAAAAGAGCCCTTGGTGGCAGGCCAAGCAGAACTGTCACTTGGGCAGGACACAAGAACACAGAGACTAGGCTTGGAGCTGGAGACAAGGCAGGACTAGGAACTGGAGGTAAGGCAGGACATGAAGCTGTAGAAAAGGCAGGATGAGGAGCCGGAGACAAGGCTGGATGAGGAGCTGTAGACAAGGCAGGATGAGGGGCTGAAGACATGATATGATGAATAGCTGTACACAAGGATGTACAAAGAGCTGCAGCAGTGAAGATGCCGGGAAAAGGGCCGGATCACCTTACCTGGCCTGGGAAGCCTGACATCATCACAGGTCATTCCACTACCCTCCCCAAAGTGGGGTCTCAAAGGTGCTTCCAGCACACACATGCTCCAGGGAACTAGTGTCTGCCGGCACCACAAGCAGAAAGGGTGCATCCCCCAAAACAGTCTATGGAGCATCATCCAGGCATGGAGTGGGTGTATTCTGAAACAGCACGTATAGTTTTTAAAAATACTCATGACCTGCTCATTCCAAGCCCACAACCACTCTCCCTTTTCCAATCTGTGTCTTACAATTTATGTGAATCACTTTACAGAATACGCTTAGAAAGTTGTGTGTGTAAATTCTAATTAATGACTCCCTGCCAAAGTCCACATCTGGGTTGGGGGCAGGGCACTACTGCAGGACATGTTTATCCACTCCTACCTTGGCTGAGATAACATTTAATCATCTCTCTGCTCTCATGTGCAACTTCATTTAAATTAGTCTCCTTATTTTCTAACTCCTATTATATAGGAGTATATGCATATATATATATATAATTTTTTCCCATCTTTGCTTATACCTTACACTATTAAAATATTCTATTACATATTGTGTTGACATTGTAATTAGTATACCACCATACTTTGTATTGTTATTTGAATATTTTTATTGCTGTAATTGTCTATTGCTTATGTTCGATTTATTCTTAACTATACACTGCCTTGAGTGAATTCTTTCAAAAAGGTAGTAAATAAATCCTAATAAATAAATAAATAAAATACCAATAGTTCCTGAGTTGTCTTCCAGAGGTTCAATGAGAGATTCCATGGCCAGCATGGTGAGGGGTACTGGAAGAGTTATCCTCAGGTAACGCCGGAATATGACCTTTAATGACAAGGCCCTGGAGGAGGCACACACATGATTGTTGTAAAATAACTCTGTTGGACAAAAAGGATTCTGGGAGTCCATGTAATGGGAAGACCTCCTTAAAATAATGTTGGGCCAATACATGTGCAGATGGAAGCCTGAGTAAGGGAATGAAGTGGCCCATTTTGAACTGGTCCAACACGATCCATATTGTTGTAAATCCATTGGACTCCGGGAGGTTTGTGATAAAATCCATGGGTATATGAGACCACAGTGTGGCAGGCACTGAAAATGGTTGGATAAGCCCCCATGAGCAGCAATGGATTGGTTTGTGATAGGCACAGTCAGGGCAGGAGGTCACTTAATTATGTATGTCCTTTGGTTGTGAAACAACCACAGAACGTGGAAAGAACACAATATCGTCAGTTTACATGCTACTCAACAATTGTTTATTTCACCAACGTTCTTTCTAAAGACCAGCTCATGCTCTTTTCACAAAAAGCATCATCAATGATAATTGTGATTATCAAGTATATGCATCAAGACATGAGGCAGACACTCATGTGCTGAAACATGATTCTATATTGAGTCAGTTTAAATAAACATCTATAATTCCATTACGGCATCCTGAGTGTGTTTTTTAAGAGCCTGATCCAGTTCCCACTCCTTGTTTCTTTTTTAGTTGTGGCTATCAAGCATTCTTTGCACTCCAGGATGACTGGTGAGCTTGGACTCATGCACCTATTTCAGTATCTTGTCCCACAGTTGCTTAGGAACCACATTTTTGCCTGAGAGGACCGACATGGCCACATCTACCTGGATCTTGGCAGGGTCCAGAATGGTCTGAAGGTTGGGGTTCTCCTCCGTTGTCTCCATGGATCAGGAGAGGGCATCGGCTCATATATTTCTCTCAGCTGGCCCAAAGACAACCTTAAAATTTAACTGGGATGAAAATAAAGACCACTGGGCTTGACGGGGGTTGAGTCTACAGGCCTCTCGTAGGTACAATAAGTTGTTATGATCTGTAGCCATTGTAAATGGATGTTTAGCCCCTTCCAGAATGTGATGCCACTCCTCAAGTGCTTACTTAATGTCTAGAAGCTCCTAGTCCCCATCGTATAGTACCTCTCGGTGGGTGAGAATTTCCTGGAGAAGAAAGCACAAAGTGGTTATTTACTGTTTGTGCCAGGTTGAGATGGGGTTGGTGCTTGCCCCAATTGAAGATGCATCTACTTTCACAAAGAAGGGTTAATCCATGTCAGGATGATGGAGGATCGGTGCTTATGTGAAGGCCTGCTTTAGCTTCTTACGGCCACTCCTGAGTGTTGGCCCCTTTCTGGGTCAGGGCAGTCAGTGGTGTGGCAATGGAAGAGTAACTCTGGATAAACTGATGTTAGTAGTTTACAAACCCCAGGAACCATTGCACCACTCACCGTATTTAGGGATGAGGTCAATCCAGGATGGCTGAGAGCTTTGCCGGTCCATCTTCAGGCCTTGGTCGAAAAAAGATGTATCCAAGGAAAGGTAATTCACTGTTCTCAAAGAAACATTTCTCAAGCTTGGCATAAAGTTGGTTCTCCTGCAGACATTGAAGGGCCTGCTTGACTTGTTCCTGGTTGTGGACCAATGTCTTGAAGAAAATAATGATGTCATCTAGGTACACCAGGATGCATTTTTGTAGCAAGTCATGGAAAATATTATTAACAAAGTTCTGAAGTCCTCTGAAGCATTTGAGAGACTGAACAGCATCACTAAGTATTCATAACGGCTGTCCCTGGTCTTAAATGTGGTCTTCCATTCATCTCCTCGCGGATACAGATTAGGTTGTAGGTACCACAAAGTTACAGGTTGTTGAAGATATGTGCCTCTTGCAGGCGGTCGAACAGTTCAGTTTTTAGGGAAAGTGGGTACTTATTCTTGATCATGATGGCTTTTAAGTTCCTGTAATTAATATGGGGCGATGGAAGCCCTCATTTGTATCCACAAAGAAAAGTCCGCCCTGCAGGTGAAGTGGAGGGGCAAATCAAACCCCTATGAAGGTTGTCTGTGATGTAGACTGACATTGCCTGAGTCTAATGAATGGATAGTGAGTAAACTCTTCACCTCAGGGGGCATCTTCCCAGGTAAGATGTCGATGGGACAATTATACTACCGATGAGGGGGAAGGGTCTTGGCTTCTCTCTAGGAGAATATGTCGGTATAGGCTCAGTAAGCCTGGGGTAACTCTTTTGGAGTCTCCATTCTACCAGTGACAATAGGCATGGCACGAAGCACTGAGTCGATGGAATGACATTGACAGGACACACTCATGACAGAGAGCACTCCCTTGTCCAAATCAATTATAGTGTTACGTTTTTGAAGCCAGGAGACTCCTAAAATGATAGGGTTAACCACCAATGATGACGTCAGAAGAAGGCGGAACACAACGAAGGGAAGGCTAGACGTCGGGAACGCCGCCTCCTTCCCTGACGCTGCGCTGCCGGAACCGCCACCACGGAGGTAAATTTAAAAAAAAAAAGGGATGTTGGGGGGATAGAAGAGGGTGGGCAGCAAAGTTGAACACTGGGAGCAGGAGGGCAGGGGAAAAACAACAGCATGGATGCGAAGGGGGGGGGGGGAAGAAGAGGGCGGGCCAGGCTGGGACATGGGAGAGAGAGGAGCATGGATGCGAGGGGGGGTCATGGAAGGAAGAGAGGGGAATTGCAGGAAAAGGAAGAATGGAGGGGGCAGGGGACACAGGAGCATGGATGGGCATGGATTGGGAGGGCAGGCCTCAGGCAGAGAGGGGAATTGCTGGATAGGGATGAATGGGGGGCCAGGTGACAGAGGAACATGGATTGGAAGGGCAGGACTCAGGGAGAGGGGAATTGATGGATAGGGATGAATGGAGGGGACAGATGGGCATGGATGCATATGGATTGCAGGGCAGGCCTCAGGCAGAGAGGGGAATTGCTGGATAGGGATGAATGGAGGGGCCAGGTGACAGAGGAACATGGATTGGAAGGGCAGGACTCAGGGAGAGGGGAATTGATGGATAGGGATGAATGGAGGGGACAGATGGGCATGGATGCATATGGATTGCAGGGCAGGCCTCAGGCAGAGAGGGGAAATGCTGGATAGGGAAAAATGGAGGGGCCAGGTGACAGAGGAGCATGGATGGGCATGGATTGGAAGGGCAGGACTCAGGGAGAGGGGAATTGCTGGATAGGGATGAATGGAGGGGACAGATGGGCATGGATGGATATGGATTGCAGGGCAGGCCTCAGGCAGAGAGGGGAAATGCTGGATAGGGAAAAATGGAGGGGCCAGGTGACAGAGGAGCATGGATGGGCATGGATTGGAAGGGCAGGACTCAGGGAGAGGGGAATTGCTGGATAGGGATGAATGCAGGGCACAGATGGGCATGGATGCATATGGATTGCAGGGCAGGCCTCAGGCAGAGAGGGGAATTGCTGGATAGGGATGAATGGAGGGGCCAGGTGACAGAGGAACATGGATTGGAAGGGCAGGACTCAGGGAGAGGGGAATTGATGGATAGGGATGAATGGAGGGGACAGATGGGCATGGATGGATATGGATTGCAGGGCAGGCCTCAGGCAGAGAGGGGAAATGCTGGATAGGGAAAAATGGAGGGGCCAGGTGACAGAGGAGCATGGATGGGCATGGATTGGAAGGGCAGGACTCAGGGAGAGGGGAATTGCTGGATAGGGATGAATGGAGGGGACAGATGGGCATGGATGCATATGGATTGCAGGGCAGGCCTCAGGCAGAGAGGGGAATTGCTGGATAGGGATGAATGGAGGGGCCAGGTGACAGAGGAACATGGATTGGAAGGGCAGGACTCAGGGAGAGGGGAATTGATGGATAGGGATGAATGAAGGGGACAGATGGGCATGGATGGATATGGATTGCAGGGCAGGCCTCAGGCAGAGAGGGGAAATGCTGGATAGGGAAAAATGGAGGGGCCAGGTGACAGAGGAGCATGGATGGGCATGGATTGGAAGGGCAGGACTCAGGGAGAGAGGGGAAATGCTGGATAGGGATGAATGGAGGGGGCAGGTGACAGAGAAACATGGATGGCCATGGATTGGGAGGGCAGGCTCAGGGAGAGAGGGGAATTGCTGGAAAAGGATGAATGGAGGGGGCAGGGGACAGATGGCCATGGATTGGGAGGGCACGGCTCACACTCTCTCTCTCTCATATACAATGTCTTTCTGACTCTCACTCTCACACACTCTGTCTCACACTGTATCACATTCACTCTCTATGTGCCACACAGTCACTCACACACTCGCTTGGTCTCATACACTCACTCTCACAGAGAATCTGTGTCTCACACACACACTCTCTCTCTCGCCCACACACACACACTCTCTCTCACACTGTGTCTCACATACACACTTGCACACACTCTCATTCTCACACACACACTCTCTCACAAACACACTCACACCCAGACTCACTCTCTCTCTCACACACTCACACTTTCACTCTGACTCTCAAACAGTCACTCTCACATACACTCTCCCAAACATACACACTCCGAGGAAAACCTTGCTAGCGCCCGTTTCATTTGAGTCAGAAACGGGCCTTTTTTACTAGTATTCTATAATTGGCGCCTAAATCTAGGCATCGATTAAGGCATGCACTTATTTGGCACTGATTTCAGCATTGATTCTATTATAGAATTGGTGCTAAGAGCACAGCATTGGGGCACCTAGACTGAAGTGTCAATTTATAGAACTGCCCCCTTAGATATATCAAAAAGTAGGAAGAGCCTGGTGAATATTATCTATCTCTTAATCACCCTGTCCCTGCAATTCATAACATTTAACTGCACCTCTTGGCTTTCTTGGGCTTCTGGGTCCTTATTTCAGCCAAGTGTTGATTGCTCCCACCTATCAGCTAGCACTCTTTGTAGGACATAGGTTTCAGTTGAATCTATACTGGACCTTCACCTTCTCTGTATATACCACTTTATGGATGTCACTAGCCTGCTCACAAACTGCCCACTTACTGCTTTCACTCAAGAAAAAGATCTAGATGTCATTGTAGACATTTTGCTGACATGTTCTGCCCAGTGTGCAGACAAAAAAGCAAACAGGATGCTAGGAATTATTGGGAAAGGGATGCAAAATAAGACTAAGAATTATTATAATGCTTCTGTATCACTTTATGGTGCAACCTCACCTTGAGTATTGTGTTCCATTTTGGTTGCCATATTTTAAAAAAGATATAGCAGGATTAGAAAAGGTTCAAAGAAAAGTGACCAAAATGATAAAGGGAATGGAACTCCTCGCATATGAAGAAAGTTAAAGAGGTTAGGGCTCTTCAGCTTGAAAAAGATAGAGCTGAGGGAGAATAATATTGAGGTCTACAAAATTCTGAGTGGTATAGAACAAGTAGAAGTGAATCGATTTTTCATTGTTTCAAAAGTACAATGACCAGGGGACACTCAATGAAATTACATATAAATAGTTTTAAAACAAATAGGTGGAAATATATTTTTTTTTCATACAAACAATTGTTAAGCTCTGTAACTCATTGCTGGAGGATGTGGTAACAGCGGTTAGACTCTCTGGGTTTAAAAATGGTTTGGACAAGATCCTAGAGGACAAGTTCATAGTCTCTTATTGAGATGGACATGGGGGAAGCCACTGCTTGCCCCAGGATTGGTAGCATGGAGAGTTGCTACTAATTGGGTTTCTTCCAGGTACATGTGACCTGGATTGGCCACTGTTTGAAGCAAGATACTGGGCTAGATGGACCATTGGTCTGGGGCTATTTTTATGTTCTTATTTTCATTGGTCTGTAAGGATATTAAGTTTCACTATCTGAATAATGCCACTGTTTATCCATGGATAGTGTAATATCAATAGAACTGTGGCAGCTATCCAGATACTTCGATTTGCATACATTGATTAGCATAATTCCTTAGCTTCACTGCCAGTTTGAATTATTTAAATGTTGTTGTTTATTCGTGCTATCTATGTAGTTTTTCCTTTAGTTTTTTGAATGTTTTTGTTAATTACTAATTATATTTAAGGTTTAAGCTGCCTCGTACCTGTGATCCTCTCTTTAGAGAAATTCCAGAAGTTGGTGAATTTGTAGCTGTTAAAGTAAGTATTCAATATCAATAAAAGATCAGAGAAGAGGTTTTTGTAAAGAAAATCCATACACTAAAAATAAACTAAGACCCTATTATAAATATTTATGGAATAAATGAAACTTTTTTGTATTGTGAAATGAAATGTAGTCATTTCAATACATGAAAAAATTCTAATTTTTCCATCTGCTAAAAATTTTAGACAGAATTTCCTTTTATGGTTTTGACATTCTATTGAATAAATATGTTTTTACCTAACATCTCAGGAACAGTATCTTATGCTAATTAGAGTGTCTCTTTTTTGTAAATTTTCTGATCAATTATTTGGGCTTTTTCGGTTTTGCATGAAAAATTACTTGCTCTTATTAGTGAAAATGGCAAGCATCTAATCAACATTACAGTTTTCATATTATGAGAAGTGATAATTAAGATACTATACAAAAATCCTTATTAAGTATGAAAAATGATGACATTTATAGTTACAATTTAACTACAGCACTGCTATAGCAATAACTGTTAAAACATGTCAGTATGAGAACAAAGAAATTATGGGCTCTTTTTACAAAGCAGCACTACTGATTAGCTTCACGCTGAATGCGGAGAAGCCCTTTCTATTCCCATGAGCTTCTTCACATTCAGCGTACCCTAATCAGTAGTGCAGCTTTGTAAAAAGAACCCTATGCTTTTATTATGTAGGTTAAACAAAAATGTCCCCCGCAAAATCATGAATCACCAAACCATAGCACTCTATCACTGTTCTTGAGTACCTGAGGTCAATACTGCAGTGCTCTTGCGGTTTTCCCCTGATGGTTGACAATAGGTGTCATGATCCACATCTTTGAAGGGTTAGCCTCTAACAGAATCAAATCATAGAGATTAGTTAAAGACAAATGTTTTTATAAAGGAATGGTAACTCCATGGTTCAACAATGTCAAAAATTATTCTAATGCTCAAAAGCCACTTCTATATCATAATTTACTGTTTTGTGCTCTAAATCATAAATATGCTAGGTAAAATATGTTCAAATAACTTGAAGACATTCAAGTTCTTAATATGTGTGATTAA
The DNA here is from genome assembly GCF_901765095.1 of Microcaecilia unicolor. Classification (NCBI taxonomy): domain Eukaryota; kingdom Metazoa; phylum Chordata; class Amphibia; order Gymnophiona; family Siphonopidae; genus Microcaecilia; species Microcaecilia unicolor. Next base: position 439,840,693 of record NC_044031.1, on the reverse strand, counting down.
TGTAATTACTACTACTATTTAGCATTTCTATAGTGCTACAAGGCGTACGCAGCGCTGCACAAACATAGAAGAAAGACAGTCCCTGCTCAAAGAGCTTACAATCTAATAGCAGTTCTTGCTATAAAGTATCCTGAAAAGTGATTCAAGACACCATGAGGGACATTTTTGATATGACATCCAAGTCTGACTTTGGATGTTTTGCTCAAAACATCCGAAATCTAAATGGCGAATATAGAGATTTTTGAAACAGCAAAACATCTTTTTGTTATGAAAATGTTTCTGTGCTCTGTGCATTTATCTTTTTGGTCCATTTGTGAAAAAAAAAAGGCCAACAGAAAAATGCACAAAATCAAGCCATTGGGATGTAGGAGGAACCAGCATTCTTAGTAGTCTGGCCACACAGACATCCCAGCAGAATAGTGGGGCACCCTAGGGCATACTGCAGTGGGCATTACATTAATGCTCCCAGGAACACATCTCACTGTGTGCTGCCTGGTTACCATCGGGTTATTGTGGGAGCCCTTACTGTGACCTCAATGGGTGGTGGTAAGTGCTCCCTGCTGCATGGCCATGCAGTAAGTGTAATCTTACTGCATAGCCATTTTTGGGATGAGAAGGGCTTTTTACCAGCTGTGGTAAAAAGGGCCATGACGTGTGGGAAAAACGACCTCTTGCACTACCACAGGGTCCTTTTTACCACAGCTTGGTAAAAGGACCTATGAGTGAAAAAATATTTCCTCCTATTTGTTTTAAAAGTGTTTCCATATAATTTGAGTGTCTCCTAGTCTTTGTACTTTTTTGAAACAATGAAAAATCTATTCATTTTTACCTGTTCTACCCCACTCAGGATTTTGTAACCCTCAATCATATCCTCCTTAGCCCTTTCTTTTCCATGCTGAAGAGATCTAACCTCTTCAGTCTTTCCTAATATGAGAGGAGTTCCATTCCCTTTATCATTTTGGCTGCTCTTCTTTTATCATTTTATGATTCTGCTATATCTTTTTTCAGATACGGTGACCAGAATTGAATGAAATACTCAAGGTGAGGTCATTCATTTCTTAATAATTCCTAGCATCCTGTTTGTTTTTTTTTTGGCCACCACCACACACTGGGCAGAAGATTTCAGTGCATTGTCTTCAATGACATCTAGATCTTCTTCTTGAGTGCTGACTCCTAAGGTTGACCCTAGCCAGTGGCGTTCCTAAGGGGCGGCGGTGGGTGCGGTCCGCCCCGGGTGCATGCCACTGGGGGGCTGCTGCACGCACCTGTCCGTCGTTCGTTCCATGCTCCCTCTGCCCCAGAACAGGTTACTTCCTGTTCCGGGGCAGAGTGGGAGCATGGAACGAATGAAGGACAGGTGCGCGCAGCACCCCCCCCAGCGGCGTGCACCCGGGGGGTTCTTTCGCAGGGGGTGTCCTTTCACCGGGGGGACACGCTGCATCCGGGGAGGGGCACTGCACCCGGGGGGGGGGCAAGACGCATCGGCGATCCGCCCCGGGTGTCAGCCCCCTAGGAACACCACTGACCCTAGCATCAGGTAACTATGATTCATAACTTTGCATTTGTCCACATAAAATTTCTCGGTCTTCCAGTTTCCAAAGGTCTTCCTTCAATTTTTCACAGTCTGTATATGTTTTGACAAATTTGAATAGTTTTGAGTCATCTGCAAATTTAATCACCGCACTTGTCGTTCCGATTTCAAGATAATTTATTATCATGTTAAATAGCACCAGTCCCAGTGCAGATCCCTACAGCACTCCATTGACAAAAATGTGCATTTAACCCTACCCTCTGTTTTCTGTCCTATAATCAATTCCTAATACACAGAAGGACATTGCTTCCTATTTCATGAATTTTCTCAAGAGTCTCTCTTGAGGAACTTTATCAAAAGCTTTCTGAAAATCTAGGTACACTACATCAACCGGCTCACCTTTATCCAAATGTTTATTCACACCTTCAAAGAAATGAAGCAAATTTGTGAGGCAAGACTTCCCTTGGCTGAAACTATGCTGACTCTATCTCATTAAACCATGTTTCTCTATCAGGCTTATTTTCGAAAGGGAAAGACGACCATCTTCCAACAGAAATCGGAAGTTGCGCGTCCTTCTCTCGGGGTCGCCCAATTCGGCATAATCGAAAGCTGATTTTGGCTGTCCTCAACTGCTTTCCGTCGCGGGGACAACCAAAGTTCTTGGGGCGTGTCGGCAGTGTACCAAAGGCGGGATGGGGGCGTGGTTAACAGATGGGTTAACAGACGGGTCCTCGACCGATAATGGAAAAAGAAGGGCGTCCCTCACGAGCATTTGGTCGACTTTACTTGGTCCCTTTTTTTCACGACCAAGCCTCGAAAAGGTGACCACCAGAGGGAACTGGGGATGACTTCCCCTTACTCCCCCAGTGGTCTCCAACCCCCTCCCACCCTCAAAAAATATGAAAAAAAAACATTTTTTTGCCAGCCTCAAATGTCATACCCAGTTCCATCACAGCAGTTTGCAGGTCCCTGGATCAGTTTTTAGTGGATGCAGTGCATTTGAAGCAGGCGGACCCAGGCCCACCCTCCCTACCTGTTACACTTATGGTGGTAAATGTGAGCCCTCCAAAAACCAACCAAAACCCACTGTACCCACATGTAGGTGCCCTCCTTCATCCCTAAGGGCTATGGTAGTGGTGTACAGTTGTGGGAAGTGGATTTTGGGGGGGATTTGGGGGCTCAGCACCCAAGGTAAAGGAGCTATGTTACTGAAAGCAATTTCTGAAGTCCACTGCAGTGCCCCCTAGGATGCCCGATTGGTGTCCTGGCATGTGAGGAGGACCAGTGCACTATGAGTGCTGGCTCCTCCCATGACCAAAGGGCTTGGATTTGGTCATTTTTGCGATGGGCATCCTCGGTTTCCATTATCGCCAAAAACTGGGTACAACCATCTCTAAGGTCAATGATCTCAACATTTAGGTCGACAATCTCTAAGGTCAACCTAAATGTTGAGATTTGGGCATCCCCAACTATATTATCGAAACAAAAGATGGACGCCCATCTTGTTTCGATAATAAGGGTTTCCCCGCCCCTTCATGGCACCGTCCTTACAGATGGGCGCCCTTAGAGATGGTCGTCCACGTACGAAAATGCCCCTCCACGTGTTCCGTAATTTTATTCTTTACAACAATTTCCACTATTTTGCACAGCACTGAAGTCATGCTTACCGGTCTGTAATTTCCTGGATAAACCCTGGAACCATTTTTAAAACATTACATTGGCCACTCTACAATCTTCAGGTTCTACTGACGATTTTAATGACAGTTCAGCCAAATACAATGCTTATGTCTAGCCCAGTATTTGTTTCATTGTTGCTCACTCAATTATATAGAAAAATGAGGTGAATTATTGTAGGAGTCATTTTACTAAACCGTGCTGGTAGTAGTTTTAGCGCCTGGACTTCCCACATCCTCTGGCCCCTTTTTAGCTGGATTTCTATTTGTGCCATTGATGGCCTTGTGCTGATTTCCCAATTATCATGAACTCATTACCACCTGAGCCTTTACTACCACCTATTTAGCAGGAGGTAAGGGCTCACACGCTACTCTTGCAGTAATTGGCAACATGCGGTTATGTCCCACACTGCCCGATTACTGTTGTGCATGCCATTTTCCATGCCTCCTGCGTTAGAAAGTTATTTTTATTTTCTAGCATGGGAAATGGTGCACAGGAAAAGCATAACTATGGAAGGGTGCCTGGGTGCGGCCAGCGGTAATGCTGTTTGGCCACGCACTACCCACGCAGTAGCCCTATTGCCCTTTATAAAAAGGACCCCATAGTGAAACAAAGCAAGCACCAACACAGCTATGATTTGAGTGCTCGTTCTGCTTCAGGCTGCACTTTCTTTCACCATCACTGACAGGCATTACTTTCAAGACTACTGACTGTTGGGGAAGGTGGTATTGTGTATGCAATATCCTTATGAAGCATTTATTTTGACTTTAAAGAAGAGCTATTTGTATAATATTTTACCATATAAAATTGTATTATTCATTTTGTTTAGCCAATAAAGTCATTCATTTACTATACATATTTCAAATAATATATTTAATATTTGTAAGAAAATTAGTTGCAATATATGTACCATGAATTATCAGAACACTAGATAAATATATCTGACCTAGTTCTGATCAAAAAAAGTTACATCACTTCTCTGAAAACAGAAGATTCTTTTCTTAATAAACTTCAAATAGTCAAGGCATCAGTGACAATTCCAATCTTGTGATTATGTTTGGAAGAGGTAGAAATGCCTGCTGAATTAATGACATGTGTGTCAAGACCTTTATCCAGTTCTCTGTTTGAAATGATTAAGCCCATTACTGTTTGCTTAATCTATTTTCCTTTTTCTTAGACTATGTTCTTTGCCTGGGGCAAACCCATTTAATAATTTTCAATTGAATAAAACCATACCTCATGATCTAATACATTATTAAGAGACCTTCTTGTGTTGCATCTGATGCATCATTCATCTTACCATAATGTCAGAGTCTACGTAATTCTTTAACCATTTCCACCATGATAAATAGTTTCATTAAAATGTATGAATGCAGAAGAACTTATTAACACATAGTTTACTTCTGAGTTAACTGTCATGTTTGCAGTCATGGGTAATATTTGCACTCTGTTTGTATCACATTAGTCATTTATGGAGAGATTCTATATATGGTGCCTTAAAAAAATTGGCGCTGAAATCAGATTTACGTGCTGATTATAGAATAGAGAATAGATATAGCTTATCTCAGCACCTAAAACTACATGCATCCATTTACACCAATGAAAATGTGGCATAAATCCAGGCGCTTAGATTTACATGCACTGAGCCATATTCTATTACTAGACATGTAGATTTAGAACACTCACGAAATGCCCATTTCACTGGCCATAACCATGCCCTATTTTGCCTGCATCTGTTAGAAGTTTGGCACACTTCGCTACAGAATATGCTTAGCGAGTTATGTGTGTAAATTCTAACCAGTAATAAAAAAAAGATGGGGAAACAATCCTCAATCTGGAATGCAAGCTAATATTCCTCACAAACAATCATAAATCAAAAGGGAACAAAAGGACTTGTGATGTTGAAAAAAAGAAAGAAGAAAAAGGAGGAAAAAAGGAACCAGGATCATCAGACTTATATCAGTGGCCAGGCTAGTAGGTCTCCTATAGCCCTCAGCTATTCTAAATCCTTGAGCCTACTGCATAACATCAATCATTTGCCAACCGGAACCAAACCCTCCAATTACACTTTATTAAAGAAATTGAAAAAAACATATTAAATATAGGTATGTCATACACAGCAAACTTTAAACATGCCAAAATTATATATATATATATATATATATATATATATTTAATATAGCGACTACTTATCCTGCATTTGCAGATTCAGAGCTGATCAAACACTTCCAAACATCTCCACCCCTTACATGTTTGCACTATGGGATCCTTTTACTAAGCCACGTAAGCATCTATGCATGCCCAACACATTCCAAAATGGAGTTACCACCCAACTACTGTGTGGCTGTTGCAGTAACTTGCCCCTTTTAGCTTCTCTTTGAGATAGTATGAAATGATCAATTCAAATCTATATTGTTCAAGTGAGCCTTCATATTGACATATTTCAGTGCCCAGAGCAAGCTGGTCTACCCTAAGCCATACAAACTGAGCCTACTGGGCTTTTAGTCAGAGATTTGAGTTTATATATAGGCAAGATGAAGATCACAATATGCAAATCCAAACTGATCAACAGACATGGGGCCAAGTAAGCACCCTAGGTAGGCTGATAGGAAGCATCACATGCCCCATCTAGAATGCCCACACAATGCCCCCTGGTTGCTAATGCATAAAATCAACTGTTCTTTGATGCACTACTAGTTTACTAGGAACCTAAGGTTAGGCCTCACAGCAATTGGGCTGGAGTATAAATGCTTTGGCACCCATTTATTCAGGGTAGGTGGTGCAACAACTGCAAGTCAGATAGGCCTTTCAAGGGATCAAATCAAAGCCTTAAGTAGGTGGGGTTCTGACAAGTATAAGATTTACAATAGGCCACATTTATGTTACAACCAATATGCCTAGTATTTTCCCCACTCTAGAAGCTACATGACGATGCACATGGATCACTTGTTATTTTATGTTCTGTCTCTCATATAGGTGCACATATTGTTTGGATTTGCAACCATTCCTTTGTGCACTGGACCCACAGAAGGTCCCTATCCCAACTATTCAGTAAAGGGCTTGGTCTGTCAGCAGCAGACAAGATTGTAAGCCAGACACTGACTCCCCTCAGCTTGGACAGCTAGGTGGTGGAAGTGACAAGCAGCAGGGGATTAGGGAAGCTTGTTATGGCAATCCAGAACAGCAAGTTGAAGCTGCAGGCAGTCAGCTTTTATGGTGGTGCCCATCCTGCTTATTTTCAAAGGAGAAGGGCGGCCATCTTCCGACACAAATCAGGAGATGGCCGGCCTTCTCCTAATGGCAGCCAAATCGGTATAATCGAAAGCCGATTTTGGCCAGCCTCAACTGCTTTCCATTGCAGGGCTGACCAAAGTTCAAGGGGGCGTGTCGGCAGTGTACCGAAGGCAGGATGGGGGCGTGGTTAAGAGATGGCTGGCCTCGGCCAATAATGTAAAAAAGAAGGCCGGCCCTGATGAGTATTTGGCCGGCTTTACATGGTCCCTTTTTATTCATGACTAAGCCTTGAAAAGGTGCCCAAACTGAGCAGATGACCACTGGAGGGAATCGGGGATCACCTCCCCTTAATCCCCTAGTGGTCACCAACCCCCTCCCACCCAAAAAAAGTTTTAAACACATTTTTTTGCCAGTCTCTATGCCAGCCTCAAATGTCATACCCAGCTCCATGACAGCAGTATGCAGGTCCCTGGAGTAGTTTTTAGTGGGTGCAGTGCACTTCAGGCAAGCAGAGCTAGGCTCATTCCCCCCTACCTGTTACACTTGTGGTGGTAAATGTTGAGCCCTCCAACCCCCCAAAAACCCACTGTACCCACGTGTAGGTGCCCCCTTCACCCCTTAGGGCTATGGTAGTGGTGTACAGTTGTGGTGAGTGGGTTTGGGGGGGGGGGGTTGGGGGCTCAGCACCCAAGGTAAGGGAGCTATGCACTCAGGAGCAATTTGTGAAGTCCACTGCAGTGCCCCCTAGGGTGCCTGGTTGGTGTCATGGCATGTGAGGGGGACCAGTGCACTACAAGTGCTGGCTCCTCCCATGGCCAAATGGCTTGGATTTGGCCGGGTTTGAGATGGCTGCTATTAGTTTCCATTATCGGCGAAAACCAATGGCGGCCATCTATATCGCCAGTGATCTGTAAGGGCTCCCCAAATGTTGAGATTTGTCCGGCCCAGACCGTATTATCGAAACGAATGATGGTCGGCCATCTTGTTTCGATAATACAGTCGGGTACGCCGCTTTACGGGGCCGTCATTAGAGATGGCCGCCCTTATAGATGGCCGGCCCCATTCGATTATGCCCCTCCATATGTCACAAAAGTGAGATATGAAATATTGAGTTTGAGAAGTTGCATTCTGAGTGCTTGAATGGCCCCCAAGGCAATGTGACTAGTGTGTTACCATATGGTTGGTCAGCTACTATGTTTAGGTTGCAAATTGTTTATATTAGCACACAGTTAGAATTATGTTATATTTATTGAATTAAGTTAATGTTATGTATTTGTGCTGCTGTCCTCCAATAAAAGTTTCCATTTCAGAAATGGTTGTGGTCATTAATAGGAGTCAAATCTAAGAGGAAGAAAAAAGGATCAAGGAGGGTAGAAGGGTGGAATGAGGAGGGGGAGGTCATTTTAACATAGTAAATGACGGCAGATAAAGACTTGTACGGTCCATCCAGAGTTGCCCAACAAGATAAACTCATTTTACATGGTATGTGATACTTTATATGTATACCCGAGTTTGATTTGTCCTCGCCTTTCTCAGGGCACAGACCGTAGAAGTCTGCCTAGTATTGTTCTTGTACTAAGTTCTGAAGCTAACATCGAAGCCCCTTAAAATTTACACTCCAGCCCATCCCTATCTATTCACTCACGATCAGGGCGTATACCGTAGAAGTCTGCCCAGCTCCCATTTTGTTTCCAATTACTGGTATCGCCACCCAATCTCCACTAAGATTCCACGGAACCATTCCTTCTAAACAGGATTCATTTTTGTTTATCCCACGCATGTTTGAATTCCATTACCGTTTTCATCTCCACCACCTCCCGCAGGAGGACATTCCACATATCCACCACCCTCTCCATGAAAAAATACTTCCTGACATTAGTCCTGAGTCTGCCCTCCTTCAACCTCAATTCATATCTTCTAGTTCTACCGCCTTCCCATCTCCAGAAAAGGTTCGTTTGCGGATTAATACCTTTCAAACATTTGAACGTCTATATCATATCACCCCTGTTTCTCCTTTCCTCCAAGGTATGCATGTTCAGGTCAGGAAGTCTCTCCTCGTACGGTTTGCAATGCAAATCCCATACCAGTAACCTGCCCCCAGCCACCCCATTTGTGATATTAATCTCTGTCTTTATTTCTACAGGCCATTTATCATTCCATGCTTTAATTTCCCCTCCCTCAGCCACCTTGGAAGGCTGCTGTTTTATAACATGTACACTTCTTATTCTTATCCTCTCTGTCTTACTGCAGGTATGTATATTACAGATAACTAATGCCAAATGTGTAGATTTATTTATTTATTGTACTGCTTAATCAGTGTCTATGAATCCAGAAGATAATGTACTATCAGCTACATTATTCTCATTTATCTCTACATCTTGTATGTAAGAAGCAGTTGGAGCAACATCACTATCTTTCCTAGGTCTGCATCAGCTTTTAGCTACTCGGACACATTATTAGATTGTCATCATAATTTAAATAGCTCATACAGAAAAAAGTCAACCCACTGGCTCCAGACCTTTGTAAATGTTTTGTTCCACAATGTAATATCTATAAATTTGTTCAGTGTTCTGGTTTTGTGCAAATATAAAAAGCACATATCTCTATTAAACAAATGTACTTAGCAGTCCACAGTCTCATTTTTAGATATACATATATAATTTTAGGTATATATCAAAAGGAGGTACTTTATATGATATAGTTCAGTTTGTCTGAAATAAACATTTATTGCAATTTCTCTCAAAATATAATTTCTGTATATGCTATATTTTGGTTCTGCTTTTTGTCACAAATGCATAGTTATTAAATAACCTTATTTATTTAAGTCAACAATAGAATGTGAATGTGTTTATTATGGCATCACAGCTGCTTTTAGCTAAAGAGGAAGCAGTGTACTTCCTTGCCTCTCCATAACAAGACTCCTGCTTCTTCACAAAAACATGCAGTGATATGGGACCCCACAGCTCTAGGTTAAACGTTTTAGAATTTCTGTGTAGAATGAACTCTAGAGATAAAATTCACAGGCATGTCATGTGGACATGCCTTTGGCATTGTGTGAAACATACCTGATCTATGGGTCAGATGGCAGGAATAGTTAAGGTTCATGAGCCTTGGGTGGGCAACTATTTTGGAGAAGGATACTGTAATATAAAATCTGTATCCTTGTGCACAACTGAACTTGTGAATGTCTTTGCAATCCGTAACACCATATTCTAGCACCTACAGTGAATGAATGCATCATCACTCTATGCAAAGATTTTCTGGAATGCATTACTGTCAGTCAGAGGGAATTTCATGATATGGAGATCATCTCTGCTTTGAAAGGAGCAAACTATTACTTCAGTTACAAACCAGTCAGAAACCAGATGTCCCTCCTGGTACATCCAAAAATGCACCATCACACAGAGAACCATTGAAAAAAATCAAACATTGCTAAGCTTGACAATCTAGGAACTCAAGAAGAGCTTATAAGATAAATTGGTTGTATGGTCCAAAGCTCCAGCTTCACAGATACAAACTGGTGAGATTTAGTTGATGAAAATGACATACAAACAGCTCAAGCTATATATAAAATGTACATTCTTTCACAGTGCATACGTTGTTAGCAAGTTCTTATGAAATAAATAGCTTGATACTACAAGCATGAAGTTCAGACCTGACTACACCAAATGAAAAATAAAGAATGCAAGAAGACAAAACTGAAACACAATTTAGAACTGTTTTTTTTTTTAAATCAGGATCTCCAAGTTGTGCAACTTTCTTTGAATCAATCACCTTACTTTATAACTCTTCCTACTTTCTTACCTATCTATATGTTACATCTTTGCTTTACCCTTCACTATCGATTATAATGTTCTATTACATATTGTGATGACATTGTAAGTAGTATACCATCTATAATAAGTTTAATCCAAGGATACTTTGAATGTAGTTTTCACATGAGCATAACTTTCAATTGCATGCAGTTATTAACCAGACCTCAATACTACCAATCCTGGTCTATCACCTATTCACCTATAGCTGAAGTAATCTGTTTTGACAGGGTATAGACATTTAATAGACCAACATTGTAACATGAATGGTTTTTCTCAGTAGGAGTTTTTTTTTTCATTGATGTTTACATTGGGGGCAGATAAAATAGGACCTATGATAAGACTAACTCCACACAGTTTCCTGGAATCCTTTTGAAAGAAAAGGTTCTTTTACACCTGAATAGGTGATAGACAAGGAGTGGTAGTATTGAGGTCTGGTTAGTAACTACATGCAATTGAAAATTACGCTCATGTGAAAACTACATTCAAAGTATTCTTGGATTAAACTTATTATAAATTATAAAGAACCAATATAAGGAATATAATATAAGGAAAAGTAGTATACCATGTCATACTTTGTATTGTTTTTTGAATATTTTTACTGCTGTAATTGTCTATTGATTATGTTAGATCTATTCTTACTGAACACCGCCTTGAGTGAATTCCTTCAAAATGGTGGTAAATAAATCCTAATAAATAAATAAATATGAAAGCACCAAAAAACACACTGTCTCATCCTCTCATCCCAGCACAACAAGGACAACCCCACAACTATCAACAACCCAGAACACACCCTCCCTATCTCAGACAGACTGAAAACCCTCATTGTCATAATAGAATGCAACTTAACTCTAGAGAGCCAAGTAAAATCCACAACAAGCAAAATATTCTTCTCAATATGGAAACTCAAAAGTGTGAAACAATTCTTCCCCGAGGGAAATATTTTGTAACCTGATTCAATCAATAATACTAAGCCAGGAAGACTACTGTAATGGAATTTATGCGAGATGAAAAGAACAAATCTTGAGGAAACTTCAGACCGCTCAAAACATGACGGCAAGACTTATCTTCGGAAAAACGCGATATGAAAGTGCTGCACCCCTCCGCGAAAACTGCACTGGCTCCCTATCAAAGAACGCATCGCCTTCAAAATCTGCATTATGGTTCATAAAATCATCTATGGAGAAGCACTGGGATACATGACAGACTTGATCAACCTACCCACCAGAAACACTTCCGCATCAACACGAACATACCTAAATCTACACTACCCTAGCTGCAAAGGACTAAAGTACAAAACAACTTACGCATCCAGTTTTTCCTACATTAGCACACAACTGTGGAACGCAGTACCAAAAGCCGTGAAAACCACATACAACCACCTACACTTCAGAAAATCATTAAAAACTCAGCTGTTTAAAAACGCATACCCTTCCAAGCTAACTTAAATGCCTGATCAACGCGACAAAACAACACACAAAACAACTATACCGAAGTACGATTCCTTTATGTGGTCCTTCCACATGAACCTTTCTTACCACAATATAACCTTGTATTTGTTTACTCTGGAGGCTACATTACACCTCTCCGGCACTATGTAAGCCACATTGAGCCTGCAAATAGGTGGGAAAATGTGGGGTACAAATGTAACAAATAAATAAATAAATACCCTGAACAAAAAAAAAACTGAAACCCTGAACTTTTGGACAGAACATTTCAATAGTCTCCTAAATTCCACCTGCCAATATGTCTGAAGAAGCTCTGAATGTATCCATGAAAGAATGGTATTATTAGATTGGAGCATATCATCATCTTAGAATTACATCAGTAAGTCTTTTTATCCAGATATCACTGGGGAAATCTACAGGACAGAATAGCACACCACTGAAAAAATAAAAAAAAACAAGGAGATGATTACATACACTTGAAATATACACAAAACTTCCAATGTATTTGGAAGCATGTGCCCTTGGAATTAAGAAACACATTAATTGTCCATCCATGTGAGAGGCAATAGAACTAACTGTGATAACACCTGTGCAATTCAGGGGGAAGCTATCAATATGGGCTACTGTTAAGACATTCTATTTTACTTTTATCTCAACTAGAGTTCACTGCCTAAAATGGGACCTGTGCCAAAATAGCATAAATTAGTGGTAAGATAATACATCTTAACATTAGTCCACTTGGATAACTATACCCTTTTGTCTGCTGGCAAGAATAATTCTTGATAATAAAGCAACTCATTGGATGGGGTATACAATTGTATTGACAAATGTGTGCATGCCAAAAAGCAGGTGTAAATGTGTGCTTATACTTTCCATGAGGAAAGTTTTTCAAGGGAAACCATAAACATATTTGTTCTTTGAGAACTGGTGCAACTTATGTATAGATCTGCCTCAGGAGTTAGGTGGCCTATGATAAAACTATCTTCTTAAAGGTCAATTATTTAAACTGGATGACAATATTTACATGTCCATTGCATGCATAAATGTTTAGAATACTAGCATATATGTGTATGGGTGTACACTCATGCCTGCATATGTCAATATCCAGCTCATAATCGAAAATGATCTCCGGCCATTTCCCGACACAAATCGGGAGATGGCCGGCGATCTGGGAAAAGCGGCGAAATCGGTATAAACGAAAGCTGCTTTTTTTGACAGCATCGCCGCTTTCCCGTTGCCGGCGAAAGTTCAAAGGGGCGTGTCGGCGGTGAAGCGAAGGCGGGACATGGGCAGGTATGGGCGTGGCTACCAGATAGCCGGCTTTCACCAATAATGGAAAAAAATATGGCATTAAGCAGTATTTTGCCGGGTTTACTTGGTCCTTTTATTTTCACGACAAAGCCTCAAAAAGGTGCCCAAACTGACCACATGACCACCGGAAGGAAGCGGAGATGACCTCCCCGTACTCCCCCAGTGGTCACTAATCCCCTCCCACCCAAAAAAAATCCACTTTAAACACTGTATGCTAGCCTCAAATGCCGTACCCACCTCCATGACAGCAGAATGTGTTCTGTCCTCTGACTACCTTTTCCTACTTGTGATGTGGCTCTGGGGTGAGTGTGACACCTTTTCTGTTATTTGCACTGCAGAGTCACATCAGCAATGCATTGTGGTGGGTGTAGGTATTGGTAGTTGGTAGGCTCTACTCCCCTGGTGCTTTCCCCCTGCTTACTGGGTCAGAGTGTGCCCTGTTTTGTTTCCTGTTGTAGTCCATGCGGTAGTGGCCATTTTTGTAAGCCAGTTTTCGTTCCCTTTCCTGTGTTACCCACGTTAGAGAACGTAGTTCTTACCTTGAATGGTGCTGAAAGAGGGCATTGTACATCATTGTGCCAGCTCTGACCTACTGCTCATCTTAGTACCAGAGGACTCTTTGCCAGTGGGGCACAACCTCTGATCTGCAGTTAACTGTGAGTAAACGTGCTTATTCAAATAAAGGACTTTTTCAAAGAGATTAGTCTTCAGGTGTCAACTGGTGTGCCAAAGTTATACAGCAGCAATACGTCCTAGAGGCTGTATGCAGGTCCCTGGAGCAGTTTTAGTGGGTGCAGTACATTTGTGGGTAGTGGGTTATTTTTTTGGGGGGGGGGGGTTGGGGGGCTCAGCTCCCAAAGTAAGGGAGCTATGCACGTGGGAGCTTTTCTGAAGTTCACCGCAGTGACCCCTAGGGAGCCCAGTTGGTGTCCTGGCATGTCAGGGGGGCCAGTGCACTAAAAATGCTGGCTCCTCCCACGGCCAAATGCCTTGGATTTGGCCGGGGTTTGAGATGGCCGACATAATTTTCCATTATCGCTAAAAAATGAAGCCGCCCATCTCAAACCCCGGCCAAATCCAAGGCATTTGGCTGGCCGGAACCGTATTATCGAAACAAAAGATGGCCGGCCATCTTTTTCGAAAATACGGGTCTGGCCAGCTGTTTGCGGCACCGCAAAAAAATACATCGCCGGCCATGTATTTGGCCGGCGCCGTTCAATTATTCCCCTCCACACCACCTAAGCACTATTCTATAAATAGGTGATTATCTAACATAGCATATATTTGCATGAGGGCATACACTTAGCTGAAGTAATAAGAACAAAAGTGTAGCCATATTGGGTAAGCCAGTGGTTCATCTAGGCCAGTATCCTGTTTTCAAACAGTGGCCAAGCCAGGACATTTTGAAATATTGCTGCCACCTATTTTGTAAGTGGTAAGTGGTAAGAGCTCCTGTGTTATCAACACACTAACCAGTGGTAATATAGATACACTAACCCCCAGATTCTATATAGAGTGACTGAAATTGGACTTGCAAGCTGGTCATACTCTGGATTTGTGAACGTAATTTAATTACTTAACAAGACACTCAGTACTGATAATTGCAACTTAACAAGCAATTATTGACACTGGTATTAATAAGAATTTGCATGCACAACTTGCTAGGTGTATTCTGTAAATTGGTGCGCATAAATTCTAATGCCTACTGCCAAAAAGAGGCCATGATCATGGGCATGGAATGAGAAGACCATGAGCGTTCCGAAAATCTATGCACACGGTTATAGAATACACCTGCTTTGCACCTAACTTAGACACCGCTATTTACATCGAGTTTTTCTTGGTGTAAATGGACAAACCTAGAGTTAGGCGCAGGCATGGCGTATTCTATAAACCGGCTAAGCATATTCCATAAACAACGCCTAAATCTAGGCACAGTATACAGAATATGCCTAGGCAGAAATATTTTCAGTGATTCTTCAGGTGCTATATATATAATCTAGTCCTAAATGGCCAGCACAGGAATGCCCACTCTCCACCTGTGACACACTTCCTTAAAAAAATATCCCCCAAAAATATTTACCTGTGCAAAATTTGCTTTAGCTCATCCTACTTTAGGCCATTTTTTGCTGTGTTATACGCATGTTAGCGCCTAATTCAGCTCAATAAAAGGACCCCTTAAAATCATCAATTATTTAGTATAGGAAAAAATAAATGATAGACATTCGATTTGTATTTTTATTATCAGTCATTTCAACAGCAATGTTCTTGTCATTATTAAGCAAGCATTTTTGCTTTACTAACGTTAAGGTCTCTTTAGAAATGTTTTGTCTGCTAATAATTTCCTACGTGGAAATATATAATGCATTTCTTCATTGAAAAATATTTTACTTGTAAGTAAAGAAATCAGTCTGAGTTATGTACTACTTTCTTGCTTTTATGAGTTTTGTAGCTTTCATCTGCTTTTTTTCCTTTTTTTTTCTAGACATTACCAAGTCTAATTTCAACCAATTTTAGCAATAGGCATAAAAAGAAAGCTTTGAAATTGAGGCTCTTTGAATTTACTATGCAGGCCATGAGGACTTAGTTACAGGATTTTCCTCTCCCATTTATACTGTGGACTTTCCATTCAAAGGACTTTTGAAATTACACACACACACACACACACACACACACACACACACACACACATATGTATAGGTAAACTTTGCTTTTATTTTCACAAAATCTGAAAATGTATATGTTCCAGATCATCAATCAATCCACTATGAATTAGTTTGCAGAGCATACATAAGAAAGGCAGTGCTTATTTTTACCTATTCTATATTGCAAAATTAATATCTCAAAACAGTATGAAGAAAAAGATCACTGGCAAATAGTTTCACACTCAAGGCAAAAATAGTGATCAAACACAATCTGCTAGTGTAGTCAGGAAAAATCCCATATTATTGATATCTTTTTCAAGGAGGAAAAAAGAGTCTCAGTAATATAGGGATGATTAGAAGCAAACACCGGCGCTAGAGACTGTTAGCGCCATACTAGTGCCGGCGTTTGCTACCACCCCATGATCAGAGTCCCCGAGCGCGTGAAACAACGCTCTCGAGGGCTCTGAATGCAACTAGCTTGCAAATGCATGCAAAACAGCGATGCTCAGCGACCAGCACGCCAAAGATTGGGTCACTGGCCGCGGCAAACCCTATACCAGTTCCGAGCTGGCGTTAGGGTTTGCAGACCATTGTGGAGGAATGGTGAGCCCTATCCAGCATGCATTTGCATGCTAGCAGGTCCCCATTCCCCCCAGCAAAGCAAATCCAAAGACCCCCCCCCCCAGCGACAGTGGGCTGGAGGTCCAGTGGACCTCTGATCCCCTCAATGATCCCCCCAGGTTCAGAGAGGGCTGGAGATCCGGTGGGTCTTCAGTCCCCCCCTAACTCCCCTCAGCATTTCAAAAAATGTCCCTGGTGGGCCAGTAGGTGACCAACCCCCCCCCCCCCCGAGTGACTCTGGTCCCCCTGACCCCACAACACAATTCAGGGAGTGCTGGAGATATGGTGGGTCTCCAGCCCTCCCCAAACCCCCCAGCATTGGCAAGGGTCCCTGGTGGTCCAGTGTCAATCCTCCATCACCCCCCCCCCCTACCTTGGGATGGAGGAGGGAGGTAGCCTGCCTCCCTCCTCTTCATTTGATGTCGCAAAATAGCGGCACCCAGGTAGGGGGGTGGGAGATTGACACTGGACCACCAGGGAGCCTTGCCAATGTTGGTCGATTAGTTGGGGGGCTGGAGACCCACCGGATCTCCAACCTTTCCTGAGTGGAGGAGTGGCCTAGTGGTTAGAGTGGTGGACTTTGGTCCTGGGGAACTGGGTTCGATTCCCACTACAGGCACAGGCAGCTCCTTGTGACTCTGGGCAAGTCACTTAACCCTCCATTGCCCCAGGTACAAATAAGTACCTGTATATAATATGTAAGCCACATTGAACCTGCTATGAGTGGGAAAGCGAGGGGTACAAATGTAAGAAAAAAAAACTATGTTGGGGGGGTTGGGGAGACTTGAGTTCCAACGGACCTCCAGCCCCCCTGTCACTCGGGGGGGGGGGGGGGGGGTTGGTCACCCACTGGGCCACCAGGGACTTTTTTTGAAATGCTGAGGGGAGTTAGGGGGGGCTTCAGACCCACTGGATCTCCAGCCTTCCCTGAACCTGGGGGGGAGGAATTGTCGAGGGGGCCGTAGTTCTGCCAGACCTCCAGCCCCCATTTTGCCTTGCTCGGAGCAGGGGTAGTTGGGGTCTGGTGGTCCCATGGACCTCCAGCCCCTGTATTTAACAGGTTTGGGCTTTTGACAGTGTAGACCTGTCAAACAAGTGCGGGAGGATTGTGCCTGAGCTCTCCCGCACTTCTACCCCATGATCAGAGAGAATTGCATGCTTAAATCTGCATGTAATTATCTCTGATCAGAGGTCTAATAACACCCCGAGCTGTTACAGTGCTATTTTTAGAGCGCTGTTTGGAAAAATGCGTGGCTTTTGATCATCTGGCTGTAAGTGCCAAAATCAGAAATATGTTCCAAGGAACAAAATACTGAAAACTATATGTGGATACAGTAGGATTTGGGCGAGTTTCGGAGGACTCACATTTTCCACTACAAGTGTAACTGCACCCACCAGTAGGCTACTCCAGGGACCTGCATGCTGCTCTAATGGACCTGAGTATAATGTCTGAGGCTGGCATAGAGGCTGCTAAGTAATGTTTTTTTTTTTATCATTTATTTATAATTTTTTTCATTTTACAAGGATCACTTGCAAAACAGTAAAACAGAGATGATTGTACATTAAAACAATATTAGAAGAAAACAATCTCAACAAGATAAATGGATTTTATACAATCTTTCTCTTTCTTAGACCACAAAATAAATAGGGAGAATGAAACAAGACAAGGATATCAATGTAAACAACAGCAAACAAAGAAAATGTGGTATTAACCCGATTATCCCCAGTTATTATTTATCTAAATCATTATTCCAAATTGATCATCTGGTTGGTTTCTTCAAGACCATAACGGTGCATAGTCCATCAATTTCATTGGAAACATACTTATTGTCCAATATTAGTGAAAGTAATACACCTGATTTCATTTTTTTTTCCCTTTTAAAACCAGAAATTGTTTAACAATACAAACCCTTGAATCTCCAATCCAATTCCCGCTGATTAAAGTAATCCCAGTTTCACAGGCTTCACTCCTTTTGAATTAGTATATTAAGAGGAATCATTTCAGAGGAAAAAAAACATTAGGAATCATATCCGGAACTCTGGGAAAACAACAATCTCGATATTAATCATCTGTAACAATATTCATTTTGTTCAAATTTTTCTGGTCTTTTATCATTTTCAAATCTTAACCGTTTCCTACTTCAGTAGAACTTCATTTGCTGTATATTCTCAAAGGATTTGATTAGATTATCCATGTGGCTCATTAACAAGACTATATCTGAAGCAAAGTCATTCTCTACCACCGTCAGGTCCTGGAGCACCCTCCAGATGACATTCAATGCAACCTCCATGGAAGCCAAAAACTCCAAGCTGATAACTCTTAAGGGTTTAGGAGTAGCACCGCCGACACGGGTTTAGCTGTAAACGACTTCCGTTTCAGCATACACTCCTGACTCACTCCTCCACTCCTTTGGGCTTGGTGGTTAAATGATTTTTGAGTGATGAAGTTGTTTCCAGGTCCAAGAGCATCGACGCTCCTTCGTTGGCGTTAATCAAAGGACTCATCAACCCAGTCATCTATGGGCAGCTCGTCACACAGCGGTCCCACACTTGCTGCACAGGGGACAAAACGCTGGTCATCGGCGGGTGACCTCCCATTGTCCCCTTCCTCTGTTAAGGCAACTGCAATGCAGAGAGGAAATTTCAAGTGAACAAAAACTGAACTTCAGAGGACAGCTGGGCCGTTGAGTGTACGAGCTTCAGGTCACCATCTTTCCCCTCTCCCTAATTTGGGACACTCTTTGTCTGGTTTCTCCTCAGAGGCCTGTCTGATATGGGTAACCCTTCAGCATAGCCCTCTGAGTCATTGAAACACGGAAGCCCCTCCACCCTTACAAGGTGGTGTCCCTTCGGAGGGGTGCTAAGTAATGTTTTTAATCATACTTTTGAGGGAGGGGAGGGGGTCAGTAATGAGTAAGGGGAGGTCTTCAATGATTCCATTTAGAGCACCTTTTTGTGCCTTATTTGTTCTAAAAACAGGTCTAGCTCAAAATGTCTTAGTTTTAGTCATGGATGTTTTTTGTTTTGTTCCATTCTAGCTGAAAAACATCCAAATCTTAGGAATACCCAAATTCCGCCTTTTAACATGCCCTCAACATTCCCCTTGAGATCTGGATGCACTGCAGATGAACACCATAGAAAAAAATCTAAAAAATAGGTTTTGAAAATACTGATTTGGACATTTTTTGTGAGAAAAACATCCAAACGCTGCTTTATGCCACTTTTAGATGTTTTTCTCTTTCGAAAATGAGCCCCATGTTGCCCAACTTTCAAAGAAAATGTTTTCATACTTAAGATATTTGAGACAAATTCAAAATTGTTTTGAATGCTCCCAAATCAAACTATTAAGCTAAATTTTTAGTTTTAAATCAGCTGGATTATTGTAATCTATTTTATACGGTTGCAATAATCACTTTTGAGGAAATTGCAAAAGTTACAAAATTCGGTAGTTAGGCTGACCTACTCAGCAGGAAAATATGATAGAGTGACTCCATTGTTGATGAGAGCTCATTGGTTTCCTATACAACTCAGAATAATATTTAATATCTGTACATTGACATTTAAAATTTTATAAGGCTTTGCCCTACAGTATCCCCCAGGTTCTATACTGCGCATCTTAAGTTGTGCATGCAAATCCGGTCATATTCTGTATTGATATGAGCAACTTAAAAAGTTAACAATCCAATAAACACTGATAATTGCCAATTAAGAAGCAAATGTTGACACTAATTGGCATTAATTAGAATTTACATGCATAACTGTCTAAGCATACTCTGCACATAAATTCTAAGTTGCATGGTTGAAAAGCAGGTATGGCCATGGGCATGGAATGGGTGTGTCATGGGCATTTCTAAAATCTAAGCAAGTTGTTATAGAATACACCTGGTTCATGCCTAATATAAGCGTTATCATTCATATCAAAGTTTACTTGGAATAACTGCCTGTGTCTAAATTTAGTTGCCTGGATGAGCACTCAGCGTATTCTATAAACTGTGCAGAAATGTATATGTATTCTATAAAGTATGCCTAAATTTAGGTGTACTTTATAGAATACACCTAGGCATATTTTTTGGTGCTGATTATTAGGTATGTAATATATAGAATCTAGTCCCATATGTTTTTGCTTATACCTCGTCCTAATGCTGAGATGCTGACTAAGTTGAGAGATGCTACTATCAAGACGCTGACTAAGTTGATATGGTTTTCTGGTATCCAATGGTGTTAGGTATCAAAAAGATTTTCAAATCTTCCTTTACTTATTTGTTAGCAATTGTCTGGAATGGCTTATCCAGGGATCTCAGAAACTTGAATGCATATCTAAGTTTTAGGAAATAATTTAAAACAAGGTTATTAAAACAATATTTTGGTTAAGAAATTTCAGTTTCATTGTTATCTGTTGGAAGTTTATATTATATTGTTATTCTCTGGGCCATTCCCAGTTCTCTTTATTATATTATCGGCATTGAACTTAGCAGGCAGGTAAGTGACTTTGCGGGCACGTCCACCAGCCACCCAGCTATCTACATGCATAATGATTGAATCTCCAATTACAATGTCCATCCTAACCCCTTCCCTCATGGGAAGAAGCCTCTAGAGACATCCTCAGTGTGAGAGGATATTGCATCCCCTGGAGGACAGGACCTGGCTACAAGATCACTTCCTGCCTCTCCATGGTGATGGTCTCCCTTCAAGAGACTTTATTTTTCTCCAAGGCAGCACAGTTTGCTAGATTAGAGGTTGGACTTCTCTACTATGTCTCTATAGGCCTCCTCTATAAACCTCTCTGTCTGTCTCAGCCTCCAGAAATTGGACCCTTTTCCTGAGTTCTAGGACCTCTTTGCACTGAGCATATACATGCAGCTTCTCACCAACTGGGAGATAATTAAACAGGTGACACAGTGCAAAAGACTGGATAGCCTCCATCACACTGCTGGACTGCTGCCTGCATATTATTTGCTGTTTTCTTAATTCAATTGCTAATGGAGTAGGAATATGAAAAGTAATGTCCCCTAAGATTGCTAGTTATATGCTAGGCTAAGCTGATATTTAGTTGTTGTTGTTATTATTATTATTTGTATTTTTAATGTTCTTAGCAGGTTCTCCTCTATCAATAAGTAAACTCTATTTCTAAGAGCTAATTACTTGCTGATAGAGATGTACTAATTAAAATTTATAGCCTCCTAATTTGTTTAAGAACCTATAAATCAGAGATCAGGCTAGGGGTGGGCAGGAAGGAATTAAAGTCAAAACTGAGGCTTCCTGGCCTATTAGATGTGTTTTAACTTTATAGTAAATTTAAAATAGGCCCCTTAAAACACACACACCCACACACACAGAGGGGCATAATCGAACGGGGCGCCCAAGTATTCCTGAGGACGTCCTTGCAGGACGTCCCGGTGAAGGGGTGGGAACCCGTATTATCGAAACAAGATGGGCAGCCATCTTTCATTTCGATAATACAGTCGGGAATGCCCAAATCTCCACATTTAGGTCGACCTTAGAGATGGTCGTCCCCAATTTTCGGCGATAATGGAATCCGAGGACGCCCATCTCAGAAACGACCAAATCCAAGCCATTTGGTCATGGGAGGAGCCAACATCCCTAGTGCACTGGTTCCCCTTATATTCCAGGACACCAACCGGGCACCCTAGGGGGCACTGCAGTGGACTTCACAAATTGCTCCCAGGTGCATGGCTCCCTTACCTTGGGTGCTGAGCCCCCACTAACCCCCCCAAAAAAAAAACCATTCCCCACAACTGTACACTACTACCATAGCCCTAAGGGGTTTCTGGTGGGTTTTGAAGGGCTCACATTTACCAGCACAAGTGTAACAGGTATGGGGGATGGGCTTGGGTCCACCTGCCTGAAGTGTACTGCACCCACTAAAAGTGTTCCAGGGACCTGCATACTGCTGTCATGGAGCTGGGTATAACATTTGAGGCTGGGGTGGGAGGGAGTTGGTGACCACTGGAGGAGTAAGGGGAGGTCATCTGGTCAGTTCGGGCACCTTTTTGAGGCTTGGTCGCAAGAAAAAATGGACCAAGTAAAGTCGCCCAAGTTCTCGTCAGGGACGCCCTTTTTTCCATTATCGGCCGAGGACACCCATGTGTTAAAGCACGCCCCAGTCCCGCCTTCGCTACACTGCCGACACGCCCTCGTGAACTTTGGTCATCCCTGCGACGGAAAGCAGTTGAGGGCGCACAAAATTGGCTTTCGATTATGCCGATTTGGGCAACCCTGGGAGAAGGACGCCAATCGCCCGATTTGTGTTGGAAGATGGGTAACCTTATCTTTCGAAAATAAGCCTGAGAGTGACACAGGCTGCACATACTGCACCAGGACATGATTATACACTCCTACCCTAGCTGAGGTAACATTTATCATCTCTCTGAGTTCATGTGCAATTTTTCTTTAAATTAGTCACATATTTTCTAACTCCTCTTACTCTCTTACCTA
This sequence comes from Microcaecilia unicolor, assembly GCF_901765095.1. Classification (NCBI taxonomy): domain Eukaryota; kingdom Metazoa; phylum Chordata; class Amphibia; order Gymnophiona; family Siphonopidae; genus Microcaecilia; species Microcaecilia unicolor. The sequence goes on along the minus strand of NC_044031.1, from coordinate 439,817,964 downwards.
TTTTTATGCCACCAACTTTATATATGTGGAGGGGCATAATCGAACGTGAACGCCCAGCTCCATGGGCGTCTATGTCCGAAAACGGGTATGTGAAGAGGCGGGACAGACCGTATTATCGAAAAAGATGGGCGTCCATCTTTTGTTTCGAAAATACGGTTTGGACGGACCAAATGCCATGGATTTGGTCCCTTCTGAGATGGGTGTTTTTTTTGCGATAATGGAAACTAAAAACGCCCAGCTCAGAAACGTCCCAATCCAAGCCATTTGGTCATGGGTGGGACAAATGTACAACACTACCATAGCTCTTAGGGGTGAAGGGGGCAACTACATGTGGGTACAGTGGGTTTTAGAGGCCTCCCATTTACCACCACAAGTGTTACGGGTGTGGGGGGGGGGGGATTGGCCTGGGTCTGCCTGCCTGAAGTGCACTGCAGTACCCACTAAAAGTTCTCCAGGGACAGGACTTGTTGCTGGTTTATAACCTTGGCACAGCAGTTGACACCTGAAGACTAATCTAGCTGAAAACGTCCTTTATTTGAATAAGCACGCTTATTCAGTTAACTGCAGATCAGAGGTTCTGCCCCACTGGCAACGAGTCTCGCTGGTACTGAGATTAGCAGTAGGTCCAAGCTGGCAGAATGGTGTACAATGCCTTCTTTCAGAAACATTCAAGGTAAGAACTAAGTGCTATAACATGGCTAACACATGAACAGGATCTAAAACTGGCTTACAAAAATGGCCACTACCTCATGGACTACCGGAAACAAAACAGGGCACACTCTGACCCAGTAAGCAGAGGGAAAGCACCATGGGAGTAGAGCCTACCAACTACCAACATCGTAAGCATTTAACACAAGCTAGTGGAATCACGGAGCCCAATACCCTACATACACCCATCACAATGCATTGCTGATGTGACTCTGCAGTGCCCTTAACATTAAAGGTGTCACACTCACCCGAGACCCACATCAAAACCAGGGAAAGGCTGTCAGAGGATAGAACACATTCTGCTGTCATGGAGGTGGGTACGGCATTTGAGGCTGGCATACAGGCTGGGAAAAAAGTTTGTAAAGTGGGTTTTTATTTGTGGGAGGGGGTTAGTGACCACTGGGGGAGTCAAGGGAGGTCATCCCTGATTCTCTCTGTTGGTCATCTGGTCAGTTGGGGCACTTTTTTGGGACTTGGACCTGAAAAAAAGGGTCCAAATAAAGCGGACCAAATTCTCGTCAAAAACACCCTTCTTGTTTCGATTATCAGCTAAAGACGCCCATCTCTCCTCGGCCGATAACCACATCCCAGTCCCGCCTTCACCACGCCTCTGACACGCCCCAGTGATTTTTGTTCGTCTCCGTGACGGACTGCAGTTGAGGACGCCAAAAATCAGGTTTCGATTATACCGATTTGGGCGCCCATGGAAAACGGACGCCCATCTCCCAATTTGGGTCGAAATATGGGCGTCTTTCTCTTTCGAAAATAAGCTGAATAGGCACTCAATTAGGCAATGATCTACCCAAACAAGTAAAATCTACCCAGAACTACCTAAATTTCTGAAAATTATTGAAATCAGTATTGTTTAAGAAGGCTTATTCCTCAGGTTTAACCTAACTCAAATTAACTGTTACTATAAATTCAGATCCAAGGACAATAATTGCATGTCATTATCACTTGCCTTTTGATGTCTAATTATTATTTTATATCTTATTCTCAATTTGTATAATTGTTTTTCTTGTACTGTAGCTTGCACTACAGACTTTGTAAGCCATTTTGAGCCTGCAATCATTGGGAAAATGTGGGATATAAATGTAATAATAAATAAATAAATAAATAAAAATATTTGCTTATACTCTACGCTGTCTATTAAAATTTTCTATTACATATTGTGTTGACATTGTAAGTAGTATAGCATGCCATTCTTTGTGTTATTTGAATATTTTTACTGCTATAATTGTCTATTGCTTATGTTTTTATTTATTCTTACTGTACACCACCTTGAGTGAATTCTTTCAAAAAGGCAGTAAATAAATCCTAATAAATAAATAAATAAATAAATAAATAAACTCCTTTACTAAAGGACACTTTTGCTAAGGCACGTTGGCACCTACAAGCATGCAAAGCGCATCAATTTGGCACTACCGCCCAGCTACTGCATGCCCCAGTTGGTAATTCCATTTTTGGTGTGCTCTTCAGTTTTGAATGTTTGGCTACAGAAGCATTGCTGAATCAATTGAACTGAGACACCATTTGCATTAAGTTGTGATATTTCACACATTTTGAGTAATGGTAGTGAACTGCACATTAAATTAAAAATAAACCAAGGGGGTTTTATGGATCGATGAATGACAACCATAATCAGTACAACAAAGACTCTTAGAGCCCTCATAAATCTGAACTTGGTTTTCTGAGATCCTTTCCCCCTTTAGCAATACACGTTGGTTGTTCTTAGTGTATGTAGGGATTCTATGATAATTTTGTTTTGTATTTTATTGATCTTTGTGTTTTCCTGACACTATTTAACTACTACTGTAGAAGTATTCAGCCAGAGTCCAGGGAGAAAGTGAAAGGGGAGGGGGGGGGGGTTGGAGGTGGAGGCACTTTGAAGAAGTTCAGTGTGGCAGAGAAATTGCAAGGGTTGGAGCCAAGATAGTTTGCTGAAGGTCAACCAAGGATGGGGTTTGGTACACCTTACAGAATGGGGAATGGGAGAAATGAGAGCGACCAGACCAGAGTTAAAAATTGTATTATAGGAAGAGACAGCCTCATTAAAAGAGCTGGATAACATAATGGATTAGAAGAAAGGTGAAACAGTGGTGAAGAGAGTGCAAGGGGCAATAGCCCGAAGATTCCAAAATATGTTGGTGGAGATTGAATGTGACTCAGGGGGAGGGTGATGGTGCAAGTTATCAGATTTTCAGATTATGGTCAAAGAGGGGAAGAAATGAGTTGGATAAATTAGAGAGTGTACAGTTGGAGAAGAATACAAGATCAAGAAGGCAGTGACCATGCTGGTGAGCAGGGGCTGTGGCGTTTAGCTAGAGATTGAATGAGGATGTTAAAGCAAGAAAATTAGAAGCATAAAAGTCAGAGGACTCATTAGTATGAATGTTAAAGTCCCCAATAATGATGGAAGTGGAGAATGGTTCAAGAAAGAAGGAAAGCCAGGAGTCAAAGTCAGTAAAAAAGGACTTTGACTTATCAGGGGTTTGATAAATGACATCTACCTGGAGGGGTAGTGAAGTGAATAGGTAGATGGAGTCGACTTCAATGGAAGAAAAGCAATGAGACTGAGGCGGAAGAAGAGATTTAAAAATTACAAGAAGGTAAAAGTAGCAGCCCAACACCACCGCCATGGCCAACTGGGTGAAGTGGGATAGAAGAAAAGGAAGCCTCTATGACATAGGGCAGACTCTGAAAATCAAAGTTTCGGTAAGAGTAAGAAGGTGGAGAATATGAGAGATAAAGAGGTCAAGAATGTAAGCAAACTTCTAGGAGACAGAGAGGATATTCAACAGGGCACATCAGAAAGTGAGAGAAGAGGGAAGGAAGTAGAGGAATAGAAATAAGATTAGAGAAGTTGTAGTTTCATCTGTACAGGTAGGGTGAACGTTGATTTGGAGGGTCAGGATTGGTACTGATATCCCCAGCAGAAAGCAGAAGAGCAAAGGAACATGAAGCGTAGAGGAAGCATGACAACAGTGACAAAGATAAGATGCAATCAGACAGAATGGAGATGGTTGGATAAAAAGAAGAAAATGTTAAAGCTTGAGAACTGAAAAGAAGTTAGAAGACAAAAATTGATTATGAGGTGATAGAAGCAGAAAATGGACAATGTGGTCTTCAGGTATGTTGTGGTTTGAGGTGGTGAACAAGATTGGGAAGAGAAAGAGTAGTGCAGCTAAGGGAAATAGAGGGAGAAGGAAAAATACATACCTGAAAAACAATATAGTGTATCTATCAGGTGCATGCTACCTAGCAGGGAGCTGATATGAGTACTGAGTAGCAGGGACAGAGTCCTGAGTGGATTGGGGTGGACCTAGGAGTCACCCAAGAGGACACTGAAAGGAATATGCAGATGATCTGCAAAACCTCCCCAGCACCTGGCAGCAGACTAGTGGGAGTACTGGGTAGCAGGATCGGAGGCCTAATTGTATTGGTGTTGTCCTGGGAGTTACCGTTATTTAGCTGGGAGAAAATTACAGATGGGCTGCACCCCCCCCCCCCCCCCCCATACTGATGTTACTAATATTACCACTTAGTATTTCAACAACCATTTTGAGAGACCCAATAATCAATGAAGGAGCAAGGCATTCCTCTTGCCCCATTAGATCCTAGGCACCTTTGTAAGCCTGGGTAATGGATTTGGAAATGAGGCTCTGAAAAGGAGTGCATCTTGATAGCTTAGACCCTTGGAGGACTTTGGGCTTCAGGGGAGAGTAAGACATGGTAGGTGGTTGCCTACACATAGGGAGGGGCAATTGCCACAGGGGAACTGGCATTGGGAATGCTGTTGTGAAATGAATGGGTTGACTTTGCAGGATTGTTGCCACAAAGGGGGGGGGGGTTGCTTTGGGAGGGGGCTGGGATCAGGACCCTTTACAGAAAGAGCAGTGATTTTAGAAAACTACTCCCATATCTATGTGTGTGGAGGGTGGGAGAGGAGCATCTCTACATTTGTTATCCCCTTGTGCATCTAAAATCATTTCTCCCTCTGTCCATGAAGGAACTTTAATGTACAGTCCTGCACCTATTTTCTAAGATGCTGTACTTTTGGCAGACCTAAACATTTAAATTCCACTCTCCGTGTACTATCTAAAATCTGTCTGTATGTGTCTGTATTATATAACTTCACACATGCAGCAGAAATTGCAGCTAAAATGCACCTGCATACATTTGCACTTGCTGGGGAACTGATATAAATGTACCCCCCAAAGTACACATATAGGCATGTATTTTATAAATTGCATGTGACATTCATGACTGCCCACACTACATTTCTATATGAGTCACAAAATGTCTGTACTTTCTTGCCACTCTGTATACTTTTACACATATATGCAGTCACACAATTTAAGACACATTTTCCATGTGTAAAACAGGTAGAATAAAAAATTACCCCACTAATATCCAGATTCTGAGACTCACAGATGCAGAATAAATCCTGGTAACAAAAACACGTTAGTCAACCTTAATGGATTCAGAACATAAAAGAAATATTTGGATGACAGCAAGTAGAACATTTGAATAAAAACTTCTAGCAGAGTAGGAGAAAAACAGGTTACATTTTATTATCTTGCTTAAGTTTCAGCCCAGACGATAGATTAGATTGAGCAAAACAAGCAGGAAATATACAGATGCATACTCACACATAAACATCACAACCACTACAACTGCTAGCATAATTATAACTTCTCGCCAGCATGAATAAATAATTGGCACTATGTAACTGCTCTGCTGTATGTTTTCTTCTGCATTCTTGTCAGTAAGCCAGCATGAAACAGTTGTGCAGGAATGAAGATAAGGTGAGGCTGGATATTTTATCATTTGGGGGAAAATACTCTGCCACTTACAAGGAAGTAAACAGAGTACAGCTTGCAGTAGATAATAATATTGATGAAAAGCAATGCTGATTTAGACTTTATATTTTAAAAGTAACAAAGAATGGCAGATTGTGCAAATTATAAATTGTTCAATTAAATAAATAAAGAGCTTCATCCCCTAAAGTCATAAATTTCACATGTAATTTATAAAAGTCCTTGCTTAAAAATGTTCAACAGAAAAAAAAAACCCAATGAAAGAAACATTGCCATTTTTCCTTATAAAAAGATCTGGGCTATTATGATAAATCTCTCTGTGCTGTGTATAACAGACCTGACTTGAATCTTTGTCCTGACCAGCTTTTGCTCCAGTGGCTGACAGGCGCTAGAAAGGCTTGAGAAGGAGTGGTCAGAATCTACAGGAGGAGTACATGAAGCTCCAATCAGTGGTTACAGTATTGAAATAGTCATATAAAGACCATGGTTTCTACTTATGTGTATATGTGGACCCCAAAGAGTGGCTATTGCCACTTATGTTTCTTATCCCTTGTTTAGAACCTGCTCATTAGAATCACAGAAACAAAAACAAAAAAATCCCCAAGATGACTGTCTACTGTGTCTAGGTAGCACAAATAACTATAGCCTCCTTAAAAGACACCAATATAGAGGACTTACAAATTAACTGAACATTACATATGTTTATTCAATGCCTGACAAAATCTGCATTTTTCCAATAAAAGTTAAGAATAATAAGTGCCATGTTGAATTTCAATAGTGGTCCATCAAGTCATGAATCCTATCTCCCATAGGAGCCCTTTTATACAGCGGCAGTAAGTCCAGCGTGAGCTTACCACTCGCTCATCCGGGACTACCACTGGCCCAATACAGCCACCCGTGGTAGTCGCTCCCTGAGCACGTGCCATTTCCGGGGGAAAAAAGAAAATCCCCAGAAATGGCTTGCATGGCGATAACCTGGTGGTAATCTGGCATCGCCGTGTACTGCCCGGTTACCGCAGGGTTAGCACGGGAGCCCTTATCGCCACCCCAATAAGTGGCGGTAAGGGCTCCCTGCCACATGGCCATGCATGCTGGGTAAAGAAGGCCCCCGCCTCTAGTGCAGGGCCCTTTTTCCTGCAGCTTGGTAAAAGGACCCCATAGTCACCAATCCCAATTAAAAGAAAATATCTGTCAGCTGCTAATGGGGAAATTCATTTCTTGTTGCTCTCTCCTAAAAGTAAGATAGAACATTTGCCAAGTCTGCACCATAAGAATTGTTATTTATTTATTTATTTATTTATTTATTTATTTATTTATTTATTTATTTATAGCATGTATATCCCACACTTTCCCACCCATGGGCAGGCTCAATGTGACTTATATTAGTTCAAAAAGGCTAACATCAGTGTAAAAAGGCTTACACCAATCTAGTAACAAACAATCAGATACATTAAGGGTGAAGAAGTTGGTGAGTAATGACAGAGGGGAAGAAAGGAGAAAGGTGCAGAAGAATTCAATAAGGCCGCATAACAGTAACAGTTCAGGAGTCACTAATGCCATGCGGGACTGTAGCGTAAGCTTTTCTAAATAAGGTGGTCTTCAGTGATATTCTGAAAGCCTGTTGTTCGGAAGTAGTTTTAACTGATTTGGGTAAACCATTCCACAATCATGCGCTGATATAGGGAAAGGTAGATGCGTAGCTGGTTTTATACTTGAGGCCACTACATGTGGGGTAGTGGAGATGTAAGAACGAGAAGATTTGTAAGAATTCCTGGGTGGTAAGATGATAAGATTATCCATATAAACTGGAGCTTCGCTGTAGAGGATTTTATGCACCAGGGTGCAAATTTTAAATGTTATACGATCCTTGACAGGTAGCCAGTGCAGTTTATTATTCTGGCTACTAGAAATGTAACAAAATCATTTTTTTTTTAGCTCATGCATGCAATTAGAGGATGAGGCAATGTGTTTTTTCAGTGTTCAATTTCAGTTGGAATGAGTTTGCCCAGGAGTCCATGATGTTTAGGCCATCGTAGATTTTATTGGTTATTTCTGTCAGGTCATGTCTGAAGGGGATGTAGATTGTAACATCATCTGCGTAATGAGCGGGTTAAGGCCTTGATTGGATAAGGACTATGCCAGTGGAATCATCATCATCATCATGTTGAAGAGTAATGGCGATAATGGTGATCCCTGAGGTACTCCGCAGACTGCTTTCCACGGTGGTGATATGTTTGAATTTGATTTTACTTGATAAGTTCCTTGGAGCAACTTTTCTTCTGTTTGTAACTGTCGACACATTTAAATACCTACACAGCATAAAAGCACAGGAGGTGAGTCTCCTTCAATTGAAAGGAAGGTGTGGAACAAAGGGGCATAGGATAAAGGTGTAAGGCGATAGACTCAGAAGAAACCTGAGGAAATACTTCTTCATGGAAAGGGTGGTGAATTTGTAGAACAGTCTCCCAGTGGAAGAGGTAGAGATGGAAACAGTATCTGAATTCAAGAGAGCTTGGGACAAGTACACAGGATCTCTAAGGGAGTGATAGGGAGTATAGATGGCGTGGATGGACAGACTGAAAAGGCCATATGTCTTTATCTGCCTACTTTTTCTGTGTTTCTATGACAACTATTTACCCATACATTTAGGTATCATTGGTCTTAGCCAAAGTATACCGATCTAAACTTGTTACATCTTAAAATTAAAACCCACGAGTGCATGACATAGAAACATGTTTTTATTATTAATGAAACAATTATTTATGAATTTACTGAATTCTAAAGAGAATAACTAACTAGAAGATATAGAAAACAAGCATGTCCTTTCAAAATAATAATAAAAAAAATCTGTGCTTGCATAGTTCAGATAAAATGCCAAAGCTGATTGTATAATAACCCAGCACTATAGAAATAGCTCATCACTTACTTGTCTTTATCAAACATATGCCCTTTTAGTAGTTATATAGGTCACATCAGAATATCTTCATGAGAGATATGCAGCTAAAATGACACTATTCATTCCCAAACAGCAGAGACAATTCATCTCAGGTCTTTAAGTTAATTTCGTACTATAACTAGCTGAAATACTAATTGATTCCTTGGTTTCATAGATCAGAAAGATATATTCAAAACTGAAACTAAAGTGTGATATTAACAGAAATTTGACCCTTTGTATATGAAATTCGAATTGCATTACCGTAAAAGCAGAATAATAAAATTATGTCCATAAATACCAATGATAATGCATGATCTAAAATTTAAAAAGTCCCATTTGGCATCAGTCATCTTTGTGGTATATAGGACATCCAACCACAGAAAAACAGAGTGGGGTTCACACTTTCCACAGCAAACAGACACAACAGAGAAGGGGTGGAGAGGGCCCAATATCAAGAGATCAGTCACCACGCTTAGGGGTAAGATGCTACAGAGAAGGGGTGGAGAGGGCCCAATATCAAGAGATCAGTCACCATGCTTAGGGGTAAGATGATCTCTTGAAATTGGGCCCTCTCCACCCCTTCTCTGTTATATAGGACATCCAAGTCAGGATGTTCACAATTTCTAGAGCATTTTGCAAATTGTGCAGAACGTGGAGTGTAAAATATGTGCAAAGATACTGGAAATGCACATGTATCGGCTGGTACATCCAGAAGCAACAACCATTTCACACACACACACACACACACACACACACACACACACACACACACACACACACACACACACAAGACATTCAAAAAATCAGCCACAAGACTCAGGGCTTCATACATATACATGCCAGCAAATACACATGTAAATAGTGTTTTCAGACTACAAGTAGGATTGAGTCAGTTATCCAAGTGAGTGATGTCATCTGAAGACACCAGGAAGGAAATGTTATTACAGAGAACGAAAATCAGTGTAAACTTCTAAGTAAATGCAGCCCTTCCCACACTCAGAGGGACATTTTCGATGTGACGTCTAAGTCCAATTTTGGATGTTTTGCACAAAACATCCAAAATCCAAATAAGAAAGAAGGTTATTTTTGAAAAGGAAAAGCATCTATCTTTTTTTTTGGTTTTCCTAAATATTTGTTTCAAACAAGGTTTTGTGCTTTGGACGTTTTATGTTTTGATCTATTTTGGGGGGAAAAAATGAGTAAGTGCAAAATGCAGAGATTCATGCCATTGGGATGTAGCAGCAGGCAGCATTTTTAGTAGACTGGTCCCCCAGACATCCCAGGAGAACAATGGTGCACCCTAGAGGGCACTTCTGTGCACTTCATACAAAATGCACCCAGGTACACATCGCACTTTTGCTTTCTTATCTTGTCCCCTGAGCCCTCCAAACCCCACCCAAAGCACACTGTCCCCCACTGTACACCACTACAATAGCCCTTATGTGTGAAGGAGACACGTATAAGTGGGTAGATTAGGGTTTTGGTGAGTTTGGGAGGGGTCATAGTTTCCACCATAAGTGTAACAGGTAGAGGGAGATAGGATCTGGGTCCCCAACACCATAGTGCACTGTACCAACCACTATACTACTCCAGGGACCTGCATGCAGCTCTAATAGACCTGACTATAACATCTGAGGCTGTCATAGATGCTGGTAAGTCATATTTTTATTCACATTTTTAGTGAGGTATGAGGGCATCAATGACCATTTGGGGGTATTAGGGGGGGTCACCCCTGATTCCCACCAGTGGTCATCTGGTCACTTAGGTCACCTTTTTGTGCCTTATTTGTCCTGGAAACAGGTCTAGACCAAAACATCTTAGTTTTAGTCTTGTTTTGGTCCATTATGGCTGTAAAATGCCCCAATCCCACCTTTGAAACACCCCCAACAAACCCCCTTGTGATTTAGATGCACTTCAGATAAATTGCATAGATAAATATCTGCAAAATAGGTTTTGAAAATACCAATTTGAACATTTTTAGGAGAAAAACATCCACATGGTGCTCTATGACACTTTTTGGACCTTTTTCTCTTGTGAAAATGAGGTCCTCAGTAACTCATCTTCTCACTTTTGTTTCTTCTGCTCTGCCAAATAGATATACAACAAAGCTCTACCAATAAAATATATTCCTTAGTTATTTTTGTTTTCATTCAGTAAATTATTGAAGTTCTTTGTGGTTTATTAGTACTCTGGGTACATTTGCAACGTATTCCCTCCCCCAGAATGTTATCTTTTCAAAAGTATTATCTCTGTTTAGGAAATGTTCACCTTGAAGACCTATATACAGTCTGCTTGAGCTACACGGAATCAAGTCATAAGCTGGATAACTGTGGTGTAGATATTCAGCCAGCTGGTGAAATTAGCCCAAGTACGGGCCCCAGCACTGAATATCCAGTGCAGCACTGACAGTCGGAGCTTATGTAGGTCCTGGTTGATATTCAGCCTGGGCCAGCATAAGACAGTTATGAGGGCCCTGGTTGAATGTTGGCTGGGGCCTACATACCTTTAAAAAAAGTTCTCCCCTCAAGCCCCCAAAAGCATCCTGCCTCCTTCCCTCCCCCAGTCCATCAGTTTTCTTAACCCCTCAACCCTTCCAAACATGCTAAAAAAAACACCCTCCTACCTTCTAGGTAGGCCCCCACAAGCCTTCCTGTAACCCTGGTGGTTCAGTAGGGGATGATGGAGATAGGAGCCAAGCCTACTCACTCCTGCCTCTGGTGGTGGTGGAAGCCTTGTGTAGTATGGTGAGCAGCCATGAGAGGTCACAGTATCCTTTTGCAGATGTCTGTAACAAAAAATCAAGTGTTTGTGAGGGAAAGACTACATGAGGTTTTTAGTGCTCTTAAGAATGAAGAGGTGTGGCCTAATGGTTACAGCAGCTGCTTGTGAACCTGACATTGTAGATTTGAACCCCACTATAGATTAGCATTACAGGCATTGCTGCTTCTCCAGAAAATAACTATATATATATATATATACAGTATATATATATATATATATATATATATATATATATATATATATATATATATATATATATATATATATATATATATATATATATATATATATATATATATATATATATATATATAAAAACATTAAAACCTATGAATTGAATCAAAAGACAATGGGGTAAATTCTGTAAATAGTGCCGAAAACTCAGCACCTAAAAATCCACATGCTTAGCAAGATTCTACAAAGGGAGCACACAATATATAAAATTGTGCTTAGCACAAACATGAACACTGACCTGAGAGCACTCCATTTAGTGTGAAATTCTTGATCCACGATGAACCTGGTCATCAACATCAGTGTGCAAAATGTCATGATGTCATCCATGTGGGGACAATGTGCAAAATGGCCACCGCGAGGAGGCAAATTTTTCTAATGCAGACACACTGTTGCTGGCCAGGCTCTTCCACATCATATTTTGCCACAGAAAATGGAGCTATAACTCCTATACAAGGGCCTAGCAGAAGTTGACACAGTGAGATAAAAATGAAGCCTCCTACCCCAGGCCTCCAAAACTGAAAACAATACTCCAGGTGGGGCCTCACCAACAACTTATACAGGGGCATCAACACCTCCTTTCTTCTGCTGGTCACACCTCTCTCTATACAGCCTAGCAACCTTCTAGCTATGGCCACCGCCTTGCCACACTGTTTCGTCACCTTCAGATCCTCAGATACTATCACCCCAAGATCCCTCTCCCCGTCCGTACATATCAGACTCTCACCGCCTAACACATACGTCTCCCATGGATTTCTACTCCCTAACTGCATCACTTTGCATTTCTTCAAATTGAATTTTAATTGCCAAACATTAGACCATTCTTCTAGCATCGGCAGATCCTTTTTCATATTTTCCTCTTCACCCACAAGGGCTATGGTAGTAGTGTACAGTTGTGGGTAGTGGGTAGTGGATTTTGGGGGGCTCGGCACACACGGTAAGGGAGCTATGCACCTGGGAGCAATTTCTGAAGTCCACTACAGTGCCCCCTAGGGTGCCCGGTTGGTGTCCTGGCATGTCAGGGGGACCAGTGGACTACGAAAGCTGACTCCTCCCACAACCAAAGGGCTTGCATTTGGTCGTTTTTGAGATGGGCATCCTTAGTTTCCATTATCACCAAAAATCAGAAACGACCAAGTCTAAGGACAACCATCTCTAAGGTTGACCTAAATTTCCAGATTTGGGTGTCCCCGACAGTATTATCTAAACGAAAGATGGACATCCATCTTGTTTCGATAATACGGGTTTACTCAGAGGTAAATGGCAGTGGGTGTGCACTACATCCCTACTGCATGGGTAACACGTGAGACCTTACTGCTAAGTCAATGGCGGTAAGGTCTCAGGCCGAAAATGGACACACTTTGTTTTTTTATTTTGCCACACGTCCATTTTCCAGCCCCTTAAAAAAAGGCCCTTTTTCCAGGAAGCAGTAAAAACAGTCTCGGTGCACACCCAAAAGATGTGCTCGCACTGCCACAGGCCACTTTTTGCCATGGCTTAGTAAAACGGCCCCAAAAAGTGGTATTGAATATCATCATTGGCATTAAAAAAAAACCTTCCTTCTGCAATATCCAGTTTATTCAAAACTCAGTCCAACTTGTTACAAATTTTAGTAAAAAATTATGTGCCAGGATTTAAGAGTGAAATATAAGGGTGATGATGCAGAGAAGCTGAAAGAAATCTCAGTGAACCTGGAAGATGTACTGAGCCAAATTGACAAATTAAAGAGTAGTAGATCACCCAGACTGGATGGCATACCTCCAAGGGTACTCAAAGAACTCAAGTATGAAATTGCTGATCTGCTGTTAGTAATATATAACCTGTTGTTAAAATTGTCCTTATTATCTGAAGATTGGAGCGTGGCCAATGTGATCCAGGAAATTATAGACCGGTAAGCCTGAAATTGGTGCCGGGCAAAATAGTGAAAACTATTATAAAGAATAAAATTACAGAACACGTAGACAAACTGTTATGATTGGGGTCAGAACCCCTCTCAAACTTACCTCTTTCCTGGGGGTCAGCTTCTTAGCTGGCTTCTGTTTCTTTTCTCTGTCCTTTCTGAGCTGGCTCTGTCTCTCTGTGCTGGCAGCTTCCAGCAGCATGGGATTAATTGTTTCACTTTACTACAGCTGTGTGGGTGGACTGAGTTAGCTCTACCTCTCTTCGGGTATACTGGCTTCAAGTGCTTCACAGTGTTGCATTGGTGTGGGTTGGGCCTCTCTGGGTCAGTGTGCTTTTGCCTAGGTCTAGGGAGTGTGACATCATCAGGGAGGGCCTTGATAAGGAAGTGGTGTTGTTTCCTTCAGAGCCTTTGCAACAGTGGTGTTTGCTTTAGGTAGGGTGGTGCAGTGTGCACTTCTGACTTTGTGTCTAGTTTCCCTGCTTGCTTTTGCTAAGGGCCAGGTTAGTGTTAGTGCAGTGTGCACTGGTGACTGTGTGTTTAGCTTTCCTGCTTTTCCCTTATGGTTCCCCTGCTTTTCCCTCTTGGTTTTGGAAGCATTGCTGTGTGTAGGGCTTTGGAAGCTCTGTTGCTGACAGAAGTACTTAAGGGTTTGGTGTTGTTAGGAACACTGCAGAGTTTGCTGTTAGAAGTACTTCTGGTGTTTGTGCTATTGGGAGCATTGCAGTCTTTGCTGTTGGTGTTTGGTGCTTTAGAAGCACTTTTGGCTTATGTGTTAGCTTCACTGCTTTTTCCTTGTGGCTCCCCTGTCTTCCCTTTTAGTGCTAGGAGCTCTTCTGGTTGCTTGCCAGAGTAGTGCTTAGGAAGCACCTTGTTAGTTGTATCTAGTTTGCTAGAGCAGTGCTTAGGTAGCTTGTTAGTTTTGTGTTTAGCTTATTAGTGTAGAGCTCTGCTTGTAGCTTGGTGCTTAGTAGCACCTGTGTTAGCTTTGTGTTTAGTTCCCTGCTCTGTTAGTTTAGGGCTTAGGAAGTCCCTTTCTTGAGCAGGGCTTAGGAGCTCCTGTTTAATATAGGGCTTAGGAAGTCCTTTTGTCAGTTTACTGTTAGGAACACTCCTGCTGGTTTAGGGCTTGGGAGCACGTAGATCAGTTTAGGTTTAGGAACACTTCTGTTTCCAATCCTGGTCCCTGTGTCATCCGGTATCCAGTAAGTCCTGCCGGCTACTCGAACCCAGGAGCTCAACTCCTGGGGGGCTTAGTAGCTAAGTGCAGGTGAAGCTGTGTGGACCAGTCCGGTGTGCTCCAGTCCGGTGTTCCAGTCCTGTGTCCTCCAGTCTGGGGGATTCCAGTCCAGTGTTCCAGTCCGGGGGGTTCCAGTCCTGTGTCCCCAGTCCGGGGGATTCCAGTTCATGTGTTCCGGTTTGCTGGGCAGTGCCAGCAGTCCCTGCCGGTGTGCTTGCCCAGTGTTGGTTGGTGGGTTTTGCCTGCTGCTGTCGCTCCTCGGCAGCAGCCCAAGGGCTCACGTTTGCTCCAGAGCCCGGCCCCGCGGGCTCTGAACCTGAGAACCTGACACAAACATGGTTTAATGGGACAGAGTCAGCATGGGTTCAGCTGAGGGAAGTCTTGCCTCACCAATTTGCTTCATTTCTTTAAAGGCATGAATAAACATGTGGATAAAGGTGTGCCAGTTGATGTAGTGTATCTAGATTTTTTGAAAGCTTTTGATAAAGTTCCTTCTGAGAGACTCCTGAAAAAAATTAAAGAGTAATGGGATAGGAGACAAGGTTCTGGTGTGGATTAAGAATTGGTTATTGGACAGAAAACAGAGGGTAGGGTTAAATAGACATTTCTATCTGTGGAGGAGGGTAAACAGTGGAGTGCCACAGGGACCTGTACTGGGTCTGGTACTATTTAACTTATTTATAAATGACATGGGAATCAGAACGATGAGTGAGGTGATCAAATTTGCAGATTATACCAACTATTCAAGGTTGTTAAAACAAGTGCGGACTGTGAAATATTGCAGGAAGACTTTAGGAAAGTGGAAGACTGGGAATCCAAATGGCAGATGAAATTTAATGTGGATAAATGCATGGTGATACACGTTGGAAAGAATAATCCAAATCATAGTTACCTGATGCTAGGGTCCACTTTGGGGGTCAGCACTCAAAAAAAAGATCTTCTGCTCAGTGTGTGGTGGCCAAAAAAGCAAACAAGATGCTAGGAATTATTAGGAAAGGGATGGTGAATAAGACACTACCAATTGTATCTGATTTCCTGTAACGACTATGTCATAACAAAACTCTGTAAGCCACATTGAGCCTGCAAATAGGTGGGATAATGTGGGATACAAATGCAATAAAAAAAAAAAAAAAAAAAAAAAAATATATATATATATATATATATATATATATATATATATATATATATATATATATATTATATATATATATATTATAATGCCTTTGTATTGCTCCATGGTGCATCCACATCTTGAGTATTGTGTTTCGTTCTGGTAGTTGTATCTAAAAAAAGATATAGCGGAAATAGAAAAGGTTCAAAGAAAAGCGACCAAAATGATAAAGGGGATGAAACTCCTCTTGTATGAGGTAAGGCTAAAGAGGTTAGGGCTCTTCAGCTTGGACAAGAAACAGATAAGGGGAGATATGATTGAGGTCAACAAAATCCTGAGTGGTGTAGAACGAGTAGAAATATATTTTTTTAGTCGTTCCAAAAGAACAAAGACTAGGGGACACTCAAGGAAGTTTCATGGAAATACTTTTAAAACATATAGGAGGAAATATTTTTTTTCATTCAATGAATAGTTAAGCTCTGGAACTCTTTGCTGGAGGATGTGGTTACAGAGGTTAGTGTATCTGTTTTTAAAAAAGGTTTGGACAAATTCCTGGAGGAAAAGTCTGTAGTCTGCTATTGAGACAGACATGGGAAGCAGCTGCTTGCCCTGGGATTTGTAGCTTGGAATTTTGCCATAATTTAAGTTTCGGCAAGGTACTTGTGACCTGGCTTGACCACTGTTGGAAGCAGGATACTGCGCTAGAACGACCATTTGTCTGACCTTATATGGCTACTCTTATGTTCTTATGCCTTCCAATTGTTACTTAGGAATAATTCAATGTGGAGGGGAGGGGTATGGTTTTTAACATGTTATAATCTCAATTATAGGTTTCTGTACTGTTGTATAATTTTAATTAATAAAAATGATTGAAACATATCACGAAACATAATATGCCAGTAAAGATTACATACATTCCTGACTAATTTTGCCACTGTTTTGTAAGATCATATAAGCTATATCTGATCTCAAAATGAAGATCTATTGAACTCACTTTAAAAATGAGTTGATTTTCATTTTGAGTAAAGTTATAGATGTGCCTAAATTAGCTGATCTTTTCTGGGAAAATATTAGATTTAAGACTTCATAATTTATAAAGTAGTGCAGTACATTTCCATAAAGTAGAGCTAATGTAGCATGATTCACCTTAGCATGTTAAAATAATTACAGTGAGAATGAAATTCACCTTTCACACTCAAAGTGTTTTGGAAACTGGTTGGAAGCTCATTGTCAATCTGTAGAATACAATATCTACAATCATTTATCAAATATATTTAAAATTGGCTTTAGTCTGCTTTTCAGCTGCACTGCAAGAAAGTTGAAACTGTATCCTGTAAACCATACATCATTTCATGGTAAATAGAATCTTAGTGCTTGCAGCAATTCTGGGTCTAGCCTAGAAAATGTAATTATTTTGGAAATACTATGCATAGCTGGCAGGTTGTGTGTAGAATTTCTGCATGGAACAGATTTGAAAAGTAACTTTTATTATTTTAAAGCATAGTTATAGTCTTTGATGGAGAGTTTTTTGAAATCTAAACTGGCTTTAAGATGAAAGGTAAGGACTGGACTGAGAAATGATGATTTATGTTATGGCTTTTTAAGCTGGACTACTGCTACTAGGTCAGGCCTGACAATTTTTTTTTTCTTAGAATCTATACCCCTTGATATTTGAATTCTGTGGTCAGCGTTGCTTTAAAACACTGACTCTGGTATTTAAACTTATTGGGCTGTATCTGGATATATGGTGGCCTACAGGAAATTTTCTGAGCTCTGCCATATTCAGTGCCAGCACCTGAATAACAATCCAGACATGTTAGAAAAGTTATTTTGCTGAATATAGGTGGTACCTTCACTGGCCCAGGCAGCTCAGCATTATCTGTATAGTGCCGGAGTGGTCAGTAAAGATTTTCTGCAGTGTTATGCAACAAGTGTCACTGCAAATATTACTCCAGCATTTTGGTCATTCCTCTCCCCCAGCCCCCATTGTCCTCACCAATGTTGATGAGCAGAGGAAAGAGATCAAAGAAGGCATCCTTTCTGAGGTAAGCCACACATATTTTACAATCTAAAACCTGATTTATGTTTATGTTTTTGTTTATTAAAATTTAACATGCCTGTTAACTTTGAAAGACCAAATAGGTTTACAATGCAATACAATATAATTAAATAAAAAGAAATAAAGGAACTCCATAATATTAATAGGAAAGGCCTACACACACACATACATAGAAAATGGATAAAACATTCTCCTAACAGGGAATTACCAACAGTGACCCTAGTATACTGAACCCTCATAACAAATATCCAAGTTAAAGGCATGTTTAAATAAATAACATCCTCCTCCCTTTTACAAAGACACATAGCGGCTGCCGGTGCAGTATTGCCAACAAACCCCATTCAAAGTGAATAAGAACTTAAGAATACAAGAATAGCCATACTGGATCAGACCAATGGTCCATCTAGCCCAGTATCCTGGTTTTTTAACAGTGGTCAGTCCAGGTCAAAAGTGCCTGGCAGAAACCCAAATAATGGCAACATGCCATGTTATCAATCCCAGGGCAAGCAGTAACTTTCCTATATCTGTCTCAATAGCAGACTATAGACATTTTCTCCAAGAACTTGTCCAAATCTTTTTTAAACCCATATATGCTAACTGCTGTTGCTATATTCTCTAGCAAATAGTTCCAGAGCTTAAATATTTGTTGAGTGAAAAAAATATTTCCTCCTATTTGCTTTAAAATTATTTCCATGTAACTTCCTTGAGTGTCCCCTAGTCTTTGCACTTTTGGAATGTGTAAAAAATTGATTCACTTCTACTTCTTGTACACCACTCTGGATTTTGTAGACCTCAATCATAGCTCCCCTCATCCATCTCTTTTCTAAACTGAAGAGTCCTAACCTCTTTAGACTTTCCTCATATGAGAGGAATTCAGTCTCCTTTATCATTTGGATCACTTTTCTTGGAACCTTTTCTAAATCCACTATCAGGCTTATTTTCGAAAGAGAAGGATGCCCATCTTTCAACACAAATCGGAAGATGGGTGTCCTTCTCACAGGGTCGCCCAAAATCGGCATAATCGAAAGCCAATTTTGGGCATCCCCAACTGCTTTCCATCGCGGAGATGACCAAAGTTGGAGGCGTAGTGAAGGCGGGACTTGGGCGTAAATAACAGAAGGGCGTCCTTGACGAGCACTTGGATGACTTTACCTGGTCCTGTTTTTCTTACGACCAAGCCACAAAAAGGTGCCTGAACTGATCAGATGACCACCGGGGAGAATCAGGGATAACCTCCCCTTACTCCCCCAGTGGTCACTAACCCCCTCCCACCCTCAAAAAACATCTTTAAAAATATGTCGTGCCAGCCTCTATGCCAGACTCAGATGTCATCCTCAGGTCCATTGCAGCAGTATGCAGGTACCTGGAACAGTTTTAGTGGGTGCAGTGCACTTCAAGCAGGCGGACCCAGGCCCATCCCCTCCTACCTGTTACACTTGTGGTGGTAAATGTGAGCCCTCCAAAACCCACCAGAAACCCACTGTACCCACATCTAGGTGCCCCCTTCACCTGTAAGGGCTATGGTAGTGGTGTACAGTTGTGGGTAGTGGGTTTTGAGGAGGTTGGCTGGGCTCAGCAAACAAGGTAAGGGGTAGGATTGACTGTAAATCCTGGTGGAGACTTTAATTTTATTGGTAAAGTATGATGCAAATTCATTGCAGTTCAATTTAGACTGGGCAGGCTGGTTCTGTTGTGGGGGTTGCAGTAGGCTGTTTACTATACTGAACAACTGCTTGGTTGAATTACTACCACTACTACTTATCATTTCTATAGCGCTACTAGACATACGCAGCGCTGTACACTTGAACATGAAGAGACAGCCCCTGCTCAATAGAGCTTAGAATTTAATTAGGACAGACGAACAGGACAAATAAGAGATAAGGGAATTACTAAGGTGGGAACGATAAAATATAGGTACTGAACAAGTGAGTAAGGATTAGGAGTTAAAAGCAGCATCAAAAACATGGGCTTTTAGCCTAGATTTGAAGATGGCCAGAGATGGAGCTTGACGTACTGGCTCAAGAAGTCTATTCCAGGCATATGGTGCAGCAAGATAAAAGGAACAGAGTCTGGAGTTAGCGGTGGAGGAGAAGGGTGCAGAGTTCCCAGGGAGGAGTGTAGGGAGAGATGAGAGTGGAGAGGTACTGAGGAGCTGCAGAGCAAATGTACTTGTAAGTCAATAAGAAGAGTTTGAACTGTATGTGAAAAGTGAAGTGAAGTGAATTGGCAGCCTGTGCAATGCATTGAGAGAAATATTGTTTTTTGGTTGCTGAAAAGGCTTGGTGGTACTTTGTCTTGTGCTTCCTACAGTTTAGCCTGTCTTCAACCAGGCAAGATTTACGCCATCTCCTTTCCTGTTTCCATCTTTCATGTTTAAGAATCCGAAGTTCTGGAGAAAACCAAGGTGAGCGTTTGTTAATGGAGAATAAGACCTTTTTCGTGGTACCATTTTCTCTAAGGTCTTGGCTACATGTGTATTCCAAATATCAACCTGTTCTGACACTGTAGTTGTCTTTTCATCCACATGTGGATAGTCCAAGGCCTCTAGGAAACTCTGAATGGTCAGCTTTTTTTTTTGTCTCTGATCCAAACTCTGGGAGATGCCATTTGTTGGTGGTCAGTTAGGGAAAATGTGTTTATGTTTATTAAACATAATATACTACTTAAACTGTATAGTACAAAGCAGTTTACATTATAAAACAATACCATTAGCAGAAGGCCAACCATCAATAGGAAAGCCTAACCCAAACAGAAGATCACATTCAACCCTATACATACTTCTTAAATCAATTGAAAGATTAAAATACATCATTCAAAGTTAGTACAAAATTATTATTTGCAGAACTTCAACAGTATAGCCATCACATCTCCTCCTCTGGGAAAGTCTGCCTAAAAAACAAAATTTTTACCAATCCTTGAATTTTACTACTGAAGAAGCAATAGTTAAACAAATTATCAGTTACTGAATAAGTGACCACTGAAACTGAAAGGGGTCTATTTGCTAAGCAGCAGTATAAAGTGGCTTTAGTGCTCCCTTATATGGGTTTTTCCCATGCATTTATATCACAGCAGTAAAATGACATTAATGGCAATGAGCTAATGTCACCATTAGCACACAGCTATTAAAATAAACTACTGTGTTACCACTTACCAAGACTTATTTTGTAGGCAGTAAGGGCTCACGTGGTAATCCTATGTTAATCAGTTAGTATACAATAATTTTAGCTGCACTGATGATTAGCATGGAAATGTCCACTCTCCACCCTCAGAACATGCCCCCTCTGTGTAACAATTAAAAATAAAATAGTGCATGGGTAGTGTGAGCAAATGTGGAACTTACACTGGACACTTGAGCGCATCCCATGGTAAGCCATTTTAAGCTACATGAAAGCATGTTTAGGCTTACCACTGCTTAATAATAATAATAATAATAATAATAATAATAATAATAATAATAATAATAATAATAATAATAATAAAACTAAATACAGTGAAATCCACTTACAGTAAGTACAAGGGTCTGGGACAAAAGAAATACAAGCAGTTAACCGGAGCGTGCACTTAACTGTTGTAACCCAAAGAAGTTTGACATCTGATAAACATATGTACAGTACTGTTTATTATACGTATAGTATACAGTCTCTGTTAACTGACATTAGACTTACTTGAAGTAATCAGTCATAGTCCTCTGTACACTCTTGTGTCTGTGAATTCCATAGACTACGTCTGCCAGATGGTAAAAACTGTCATAGTACTGACATCCAATGGCCTCCAGATAGGCCCGCACTGTGTTGAGACACTCCAGCGCTCTTGCAAAAGTGACAGGAGGTTGTTGAATTTCGTCAGCATGTGCCTCGTTGCTCATTTCATCATCTGTTTCATCATTAGCCGTTGCCTGCGTGTAGGCGCATATCTTGACATCAGTGCTGTCGTCAGCTCTTTGTAGATCATAATCAACAGCTACGTAGTGATGAAACTCCTCTTCAGTAACACCGGCTTGGATGTCAATAGCCTGTCATCTGACGCATTTGCAACAGCTGCATCTGTTTCGTCCCTCTCCACATCCCTAACAAAGCTTGCCTGCTTGTAGCAGTTCACAATGGTTGCCTGTGTAACATGATTTCAGGCTTCTTTCTGCATATGTAGGGAATCCAACAGTAATAGATTACGAGCCAGTTCAACAGCACGTTTATCCTTGCCAGTCTGGTCATCCATAACGCTCATCAGACGACGTAGCACAAGAGCCCGATAATGTTTGAAATTGGCTATTATGCCCTGATCCATAGGTTGGATCAGAGAGGTAGTGTTTGGTGGCAGGAAGACCACCTTGATGTTAGACAACCTGACATCATCACTGTGTGCAGCACAATTATCACAAAGCAACAAAATCTGACGCTTTTGTGCCCGCATTCTAGTGTCTAACTTCTTTAGCCACTGCTTCCAAATTTCCCCAGTCATCCATGAATTTGCATTAGCCTCGTATGACACAGGAAGTCACTTAACATTCTTGAAGCAACAGGGCTGTTTGCTCTTTCCAATGACAAATGTTTCCAACTTCTCACTCCCATCCATATTGCAGCAAAGGAGGATCGTCAGTCGGTAATTCGCTGTTTTACCTCCTGTAGTTTTGGCTTGTTTGAATGCAAGTATTCCATCAGGAATCGCTCGCCAGTAGAGACCGTTTTCATCAGCATTGAAAATGTCACCAGGTGCAAACTCATTCAAAATGGTAAGAGAACTGAAACAACCCAATTTTCAGCACCAAAGTCATCAGCATCTTGTTTTTCACCATGCTGTTTCTTGGATTTGATGTTGTTCCTCTCCTTCCATCTTTCCAACCATCCAACAGTGGCTTTGAATTAAGTTAGTCCAAGTCTTTCAGCTAGCTGAATAGCTTTCTCCATAAGCAGCGGACCACTGACAGGAAACTGCTCCTGACTTGAGAAAACCACAGAAAAAGAGCATCTTCTACATCCTCAGCTTTTCCCGCCCGTTTACGTTTCCTGTGTGGATTTGTATTGTTTTGCAAGTCTTCCAGAAGCTGGTCTTTCTGCTTCAAGATATGTGAAATTTGACTGGGATCGACACCATATTCTTTGGCAATAGATGCTTGACTTTTTGTTTTCTAATTTTTTAAGAACTTCTTTTCATTCAGCAAGTGTTAAAGTCTTACAGTTGCATGACGACGACTCCAGTGTACACTCTAACAACATTCTTTCGCTTATTTTGCCTGTGGCAGTTAACCAATGAGATTTCAAATTTACCGCTCCTTTGTCATGCGCCAATTGGCTTCCATATTCCGTATGTGCGCTTTTGAGGAGTCTTTCCGGTAGAGGAGTGGTCTTAAGCCATGCATATAAGCGAATCTTGCACTTATCAGTGGTGTGCTAAACCGAAGTTTGTCCCCATAGAAATTGATGGCACCAAAAATGGGACCGAAGTACGGCATGCAGTTTAACAGAGCATGCGCTTATCCAATATGCACTTAAATGGAGTGCACTGTAATTAAGCAGTTGGCCAAATACTCAGGATACCTTGATAGTATGTTCTATAAGTTGGTATCAAATCCTTAAATGTATTCTATATGTATGAGACATTTAAATTAGTTCTACAAAACAAACTAATTAATGCACTAGTCACATATTTCATTAAAATGAACACATTCAGGGGAGGGAGAAAGTAGTGAACCCTGGAGGGAGTGACCTACATGAACATAGTTAAACAGCAAAATACCATCAATCAATCAATCTATCAGCTACCTGCAATATATTTTAAGACATTTTAAAGACTCTAGTTTCCTCCAGTCTGGTTTCCCCACTACTTCTAAGAACTAAGGAAATGTTATAATCAGGACAGTTAAAAAAAGAAAGAGAGAAACTCTCAATTATATACCGAATTATAGACAGAATCAAGAAATTTAAAAGTTATTTTTCTTAAATAGAGCTTAGCGATAAAATAACAATATACAGCTGGGAATAGAAATAAAACATTTCAAACAACTGGGGAAGGCATGCTGAGGCATGGCCTTAGGATTGATTTCAACATATTTGTAAAAGGGAATGAGCGATTTATTATATGTAACATAGGATACATGCTAAGAGTCAAAAAGAAGTAGTGAATCTGGGCATATGCTCAGTTGTTAAAGTGACCCTTCACTATTTCAACAGTCTAGCACAAAAAGGACAGGAAGAAAAAGAGAGGAAAGTTAAAGCAGTGTCTCAGGTTGCTCAGTTAGCACAAGCCATGCTGGTGCAGAGTCAAGCTGTAGAAATCTTTAGAAAGAGTGGACTCCACAGTGCTTACAAAGGGCCCTTTTAATGAAAGACTTTAAGCCTTAATGGGAGAGATTCTATATATGGTGCCTAAAAAATCAGCACAGAACTAAATGCTGACTTGTCTGCTGAGGTATCTTCTAGGCTTCTTCTACTACAACAGGAAGTCATTAGTGGATCTTTCAAGGTTTTAGGAAAATTTGTGGAGAATATTAAACAAATCTAGACAGATTGGTGAATTCTTATTTTAAAAAATGTAACACTTTACTAGTAAAATAACCCACATCCATCCCCTCTTGTAACAATGATCGTATTTCTTTCTGAAGATCTTCTGTAGCATCTTTTGACAATAGTATATAATCATTAGCATTGAACAACTGTCTAACCTCTTTCATTTAATCTCCCCTATTCAAGCTCACACTAGCGCCTCCTTTGCCTGCTCTGTGAACCATATCTACATTTTTTTCAGTTTCTTAATCACCTGATAATCTTCCTTTGAATAGTTTGAAAACCTATCCATTGTTGAACATTCCAAAGTTTGAATTTCAGTTAAAACTAAATGCTTAAAGGCTTTCAATATAGGATCTAAGACCACAAATGGGATCCTGGTAGATTTCAATTGTACTACTGAATCATCTGGCACTAAATCTGAAGATTTTCCATAAAAGAATTGTTTCAACGGTAATGTTCTCATAAATCTTTCTAAATTGACTCTCATCTGAGAAGGTTCATAATTCTGTGCCAGTACAAATGATAATCCTTTACATAAAGTGGTACAGTCTATGGGTTCTGAAGATTTAGTTCAGACACATGATATTGAAACTGGAATTCAAGATCTTTCTGCATTATTTGAGGACTCTTTATCTGATGTTTCTAACTGAGGGACATTAATTGTTTCATTTGTATTTGAACAAGACCTCAATGCTTTAATGAGACTATACTTCAAGAACTCTCGTATACCATTTTGTGGTAACAATAGTAACATAGTAAATGACAGCAGATAAAGACCTGTACGATCCATCCAGTCTGCCCAACAAGATAAGCTCATTTTACATGGTATGTGATACTTTATATGTACACCCGAGTTTGATTTGTCCTTGCCTTTCTCAGGGCACAGACCGTAGAAGTCTGCCCAGTACTGTTCTTGTACTAAGTTCTGAAGCTAACTTCGAAGCCCCTTAAAATTTACACTCCAGCCCATCTCTATCTATTCACTCACGATCAGGGTGTAGACCGTAGAAGTCTGCCCATCTCCCGTTTTGTTTATTACCTGCGTCGCCACCCAATCTCCACTAAGCTTCCATGGAACTATTCCTTCTAAATAGGATTCCTTTGTATTTTTCCCACGCATGTTTGAATTCCACTACCATTATCATCTCCACCACCTCCCACGGGAGCATTCCACATATCCACCACCCTCTCCATGAGAAAATACTTCCTGTCATTACTGATGGAGCATCGATCGTGCCTGAAGCACCAGAAATGAGAGGCCCCCCCTGGTTTTACACTGTGAAACAGAACATCATCAATTTGACATGTTGCAATGTTGAACAGAAGTGGATTTTTTTCTTCAATTCAGTAGAACCAGATGGACTTAATGTCCGGGTGGAATGGTTGACATTTTTTTTAATGTTTTGAAAGGTTTCAATGGGTTGAAGTGATGTCACCACTGAAGATCAGTACTGATTGGCTGTTTCGATTGGAAGGAGGTGGTGCTTTATTTATTTATATAGTTGAGATGGCGTCCTTCTGTCAGTTACCTGCTTAGGTTTGCAGTTCAGCAGATTGGACAAGATTGGAACCCCTGATGCAGCTTGTGCGAAACGGGGACTCCCTGTTGGGTCATTTGGGATGAATAGACTGAATGGTGAAGTGATTGGCAGCGGAGCACTATGACAACAGGAGACAATATAAGAATCCTCAGATAAGTGCTGTGGGGCTGTCTCACCATAATTGTCGATTTACACTGAATTGATTTGGATTGAATTGAACTGAAATGATATGAATCTGTATTCTGTGTTCTATACATATACATACGATTGTCACTTGGAAACATTTCAGCAAACACTTCAGCACAATTAGTAGTGGAGATTTTTATTTTGAGCCATATGATGGTGCATGGGCCCACGCCTTATAGCTTGTTATATCAGGCTGGCTGGGTGACATTACTGAGGCTTTTTTTCTCCACCTTCTAACGGCTGGGTTGTGTTGTGTGTTTGGGTCACATCGTGGGTATTATAATAACTTATTTGTTTGCAGCTTTTTGGCTGTGGGGTTGGATTTTCATATTAAATTTTAACTGCCAGACCCTCAACCATTCTTCTAACGTTTGGAGATCCCTTCTCATCGTTCCTATTCCCTCCAGGGTATCCACTCAATTGGCTATTTTTGTGTCATCTGCTAAAAGGCACACCTTTCCTTCCAACCCTTCAGCAATATCTCCCACAAATATATTAAAAAGAATAGGCCCCAGCACCGACCCCTGAGGAACTCCACTGTTCACCTATCTTTCCTCCGAGTGGATTCTATTTACCACACTCTCTGTCACCTGTTGGTCAACCAATTTCTTATCCAGTTCACCACTTTCAGTCCTAAGTTCAACCCTTTCAGCTTATTCACGAGTCTTCTGTGGGGGACAGTATCAAAGGCTTTGCTGAAGTCCAAGTAGCACATCTAGAACACGTCCTTCATCCAGTTCTTTGGTCACCCAGTCAAAGAAGTCAATAAGATTTGTCTGGCAGGATTTTCCTTTGGCAAAGCCATGTTGCCTCGGGTCCTGTAACCCGCCGGCTTCTAGAAAGTTAACTATCCTTTCTTTCAGCAGCGACGCCATTATTTTTCCTACCACCGACGCGAGACTTACCGGTCTGTAGTTTCCCACTTCTTCCCTGTCTCCACTTTTGTGAAGAGGCACCACATTTACTCGTGTCTAATCTCGCGGAACCTCTCTCGTCTCTAAAGATCTAGTAAATAAATCCTTAAGAAGTCCCGCCAGGACCTCTCTGAGTTCCTTCAGTATCCTGGGATGTATCCCATCCAGCCCCATAGCTTTGTCCACCTTCAGATTCTTCAGCTGTTTATAAACAATTTCTTCCGTAAATGGCTCAGTATCCACTCCATTCACAGATGTTCCCTCGGCAGCCGACTGTGGTCCTTCTCCAGGATTTTCCTCTGTGAACACCGAAGAGAAATAATTGTTTAGCACGTTTGCTTTATCTTCATCGCTCTCCACGTAGAAATTCTCATTATCTTACAGTCTTGAAATTCCATTCCTATCTCTTCTCCTTTCTCCAATATATCTGAAAGAGGTCTTGTCACCTCTCTTTACATATTTAGCCATTTTTTCTTCTGTTTGCACTTTTGCTAGCCGTATTTCCCTCTTTGGTTCTTTGAGTTTAATCCGATAAATGAGAGGATCCAATAATCTTTTCTGTGAGATGTTACACGTAGGCAAGTTGATCATTAACAGAGATATAATACCTTAGCTGCTGTAGGCTTGTACAGTTATAGATATTTATTTCCTTAATTTTCCTCCACTCTGCCATGGATGTAGTGTCCCATAGAAGTGATGTATGAGTTGCCTGGATGTTATGGCTAAGCATCCTGAGACTTTCCTCACTCCTTCACTTAGAGACCAAATGGGGATGAAAAGAGTCCCCACACCTTCTCATTATAGCAAACCAGCAAACTCTTCAGATCTGTTATTTGCCCCCAGGTCCCTTGGCAAGTGTCAAGGGTGTCTAACCAGTTAGGTATAGATTGACTGATTCTTTTTCACTTAAAAGCCAGCTGCCGGCATTGGCAGAAATGGGACTCTCTCCCTTCTCATGTATGGTCAGCGAAGGAAGAGATTCCAACTATAAATTTTGGCAGTAAAGTCAGAGTTTAAATCTTCTTCCGGGGAGCATACTACTCCACAAGCAATACCCCATCCAGAATGCTCAACTCCCCCCTGCTTCTAGGCTCCCTTCCAGAAACTACCAGTAGCTATTTTAATCATTCTGGCAGGCTCTGGTGCCAGAATGTCTAAGCACTTTGTACACTAGAACAGGTGCAGAAAGCACACAGGAAAACAGCAGGTCAAAAGTGCAGCCTAGAGACCCTAGGCCTGCAGATAGCTTAAAATAAAATACTGGAACAGATTGCTAAAGAAAACCACCAACAACTCATTCTTATTGGCTGACAAAAAGGAAGGCTGCCAGCCACGAGTTAGACACTGACACTGATGTACTATTTGGAACAGCAAGGAGGAAAATACACACAGCCATATATTGTATACTTTCCTTTATAGTTACACTTGTATGCCCTTTTCCATGATTTCATTTCCATTTTCTGGTTTTTCCTTCTCCCTGTCATCTTTCCTTCTTGTTCTATATCTATTTGATATTCATCCTTCTGTTTCATCTTATTTTCTCTATTTCTCTCATCTGACTTTGTATTTACCTGTAATTAGATTTCTTTCCTCTTTCTCCCACCTCCAGTCTTCATTCTCTCTCTTTCACCTCTCAGCTACTTACCAACTTTCCATTTCCTACTCTTATATCATAGTTCTCCCATTCCTTCCCCAGTTTCTCTTTCCCCATATACTTCACCCACTTTCTGGTCCCATATTTCTAATTTCTGTATTCACCCTCTGTCCCCAACCTCTTCTGCCTCTCATTCCCTCTATACCCCCCAGCTCATAAGTACATAAGTATTGCCACACTGGGACAGACCAAAGGTCCATCAAGTCCAGCATCCCATTTCCAACAGTGGCCAATCCAGATCACAAATACCTGGCAAGATCCCCAAAACACTCAATGCATTTTATGCTGCTTATCCCAGAAATAAGCAGTGGATTTTCCCCAAGTCCATTTTAATAATGGTCTATGGACTTTTCCTTTAGGAAGCTAGCCAAACCTTTTTTTAAACCCGGCTAAGCTAACCATCTTTACCACATTCTCTGACAACGAATTCCAGAGTTTAATTACACGTTGAGTGAAGAAAACCTTTCTCTGATTCATTTTAAATTTACTGCTTTGTAGCTTCATCGCAAGCCCTCTAGTCCTAGTATTTTTGGAAAGAGTAAACAAACAATTCACGTCTACCTGTTCCACTCCACTCATTATTTTATAAACCTCTATCATATCTCCTCTCAGCCATCTTTTCTCCAAGCTGAAGGGCTCTAGCTGCTTCAGCCTGTCCTGTTATTCATCCTTTCTCTGCTTCAAGTCCCTTTCTTATTTGTTACACTCTATCCAGTCTCCCATTCACCCATCTATTTCCCTTATTTCCACTTTCTATCATCTTCTTCCTTTGTATTTACCTTCTCAATAGCCCTCTGTCCCTTTTAACTGCATCACAAGCCCTCCCCAAACTCTTCAAATCCTTCAAACTCTTTCCTCTCCCCATATTTCAGCAGTCTCACAGCCCTTTCATACCCCTCATCCAATCATCTAGCCCTGTTCAATGTATTAGTCCCCACTATTCCCACACCTAATTCCAAAATACTCACTCTTTTACCCTACACAGTTCCCAAGCCCCCATAGTGTAAGAACATAAAACTTGCTAAACTGTGTCAGACCAAAGGTCCATCTAAGTCCTGAGTCCCCACTTCCAATACCCAGACAATCCTAGATTCTGTCTTCTTCTGATCTCCTATTCAGTTCCAGAGTCTTTAGGTAGTTTTGAGTCTCTGCTTTGCTACATCCCCATATCCCCATATCTTCCTGTCTTCCTCCTGCCTTCTTCTCCCCTTCCCTAGTATCCCCATATACTGCCTCCTCTAATATTCACTGAATCTCCCTTTCCTCCTTTCTCCAGTACCCATCCCTATTACCCTCCCTCTCCACCTTCTTGTACATATACCTTTGCTTTCTCCTCTACTCACAATATCTGTGAGTAGAGGAAGAAACAAAGGCACAATTCATTATCATCCCAAACATCTGCCAGCATCAACCTCTTCATCACAGACCCACTCTGTCAGCCCTAACCACCCCAAGTATCAACTTACTTCCAGCACCAACAAGCCTCAGTCATTCAGCATTATCCCCTTGCAATCCAAGCTCCTTCTTGCCCCAAGCATTATCCCCTTCCCAGCCACCTCCACGAAGCCTCCCAGCATTAGCCCTCTTTCAACCAGTCAGCAGCTCTTCCTCTAATATTAGCCCCCTTCAAGTCAGTTCTTCTAGCCAATTTTTCTTCCTCGCCCCCCCCCCTCCACAAAGTAAGCTCCTTCTTGAGTCCTTTAAACAGTGGTGAAATTGTGTTGCCTTAATCTCGCCACTTTGCTTTCCTCCCTGCATGGATGCCGCACCATTACACCTTTAAATGCAAGAACAGATATATACCTTAAAAACAAACGAACAAACTAAGAACTATTTTTGGAGATTCCAGTGCAAATATGAAAACAATGTTTCTAGTATTCATACTCATCCAAGATGGTCCCATTTCCTTATATGAATCCAAATGTAGAGCCCCTTTTACAACTGTTTTGGAGGTTGCAGTAGGCTGTTTACTATACTGAACAACTGCTTGGTTGAATTGGCAGCCTGTGCAATGCATTGAGAGAAATACTTTTTTTTTTGTTGTTGTTAAGACTTGGCGGTACATTGCCTTGTGCTTCCTACAGTTTAACCTGTCTTCATCCAAGCGAGATTTACGCCATCTCCTTGGCCATCTCCTTCTCCTTTCCAGTTTCCGTACTTTGCATTTAAGGATTAGAAATGTATAAGATTATTTTGTATATTCCTGTGTGGGATTCTTGATAACATTTTTTTGTTATGTAGCACAACTATTACAGGCAGAAGCAGTCTTTGCTATCAGCACTAGCGAATAAATGTTGATAGCAGTGGCTGCATCTGTTGGGTTCAGAGCACAACTCGAAATTGGTAAAATGATTTCCCCCCTTGTTTACAAAAGTGTTATTTTGCTGAAGTATGAGGGCTGATCTGTTCCATGGTTAAAGTATGCAAAATGTGTGTGGGTTGAATTAATTTTCTGTTTAGGTTAATATTTGCAAAAGTGATTTTTTTTGTTGCTGTTGCTGTTGTATGAAGATATGAGAGCTGTTTCAAGGAAGACATATGATTAGGGTGCTTCTTTTTCCCACCCATCATAGTCACATATTTTAATGGATAGACTGTAATCCTAATTAGGAGGTTAGGAGGGAAATATTTTACAGTAAGAGTCAATTAGGGATTTACATCAACAAGCGTATAATTAACGTTGACCATGACAAATTAACTTTAGGCCTATTGCAAGTCATCGGCAAACAGATTTACATAAAACTCACCCAATACATTTAAGAGGAAAGGGGATGGGATTTGATATGCTGCCTTTCTGTGGTTACAATCAATGTGGTTTACATATTATATACATGTACTTACTTTGTACCTACGACAATTGAATATTACGGGACCCTTTTACTAAGCTGCAGTAAAAGGGGGCCTACACTAGCATCAGCATGTGTTTTTGATGCATGCAGAGGCCCCCTTTTATTGCAGCGGGTAAAAGGCTGTCTTTTTTTTTTTTTTTTTAGAAAAAGAAATGGCCATGTGGTAAGTGAAACACTTACTGCAGGGCGATTTCGGAGGGGGGGAGCCCTTACCTCCACCCACTGAGATGGCGGTAAAGACTCCCACACTAACCCGGGGTAACCAGGCAATGCACGGCACTGCTCAATTACCGCTGGTTAAGTTCCAGAGCTATAATAATAGGACATAGTTTTATAATGCTGGAAAGGGTGAACGCTAGGGGTGGGAACTACCACCAGGCTTACCACTGCTTAGTAAAAGGGCCCCTAAGTGATTTGCCCAGTCACAGGGAGATGTAGAGGAAATTGAACCCACTTCCCCAGGTTATCAGACCACTGCATTAACCTTTAGACTACTCCTCCTCTTCAAAGTGATTTTAAATTAGATGTCCCTACTTCTTCAACAGTTTTAAAGCAATAATTCTATAACAGTGTGCCTATGTGGTGCTTACTTTTCTTTATAGAATACTATCAAAACAGTGAAATACAGACCTGTAATTTAAGCATGAGTACCTTATACCAGCTTAGAGCTTGTGTAAACTAAATTCCTGAGATATGTGTGTAACATTGTATTCTATAAGTTCTCTCCATGTGGGATCTGCCAGGCTCTGCATACTCTGTGTGTATGCCTACCTATACAACACATACTATATAAGACATGCATGTATTTACAGAACAGTGACCAGGAGAATTTTCGGCATTTATGCAAATATGAGAGCTCACAGCATCAGTCTGTGAGCTGATAACAACAGCTAAGCACAGCCATGTTGTATGGGTGAGGGTTGGGGAAAGGGGGGAGGAGAGGTTATGGTGGGAGGAGGAGGGAGCAGCAGAGTGATGAGGTGGCAGGTGGGAATTGGTGAGGTTTTTAGTTGCTGGGGAAGTTGTGTGGGAATGACTGTGGGGAATTTGTCAGTTAATAACAATATTTGTGTGGGAAGGTGGTATGGAGATGGAGCAGGTGGGAGGTTGAGGTGGTTACCCACCCTGCCCTCTCTGTTAGATGTGGGAGGTTGTGATGAAGGGTTTGGGTAGGCTGGTCGAAGCTTCCTCTAGAGGCGGAATTATAAGATATTTTGATACTGTTGTGGAGGCCTTTGGAAAGTGGGGATTTGGTTTAAGAATAAAGATGCTTCATCGTGTGCAGAACCACCATGAGAATTTACAGGTCCTGTGTCACCACAGACTTGTGGAGTTGGGATATGTGTACTGTAAAGTGAATGAGGAGGCTAGTTCAGCACCAACTGGCTTCAGGTATGGGGGAAAAGGCCTCTCTATTGGAATTGGGTTTTTGAGTTATGAGTATTGAATGAATATTGTTGCTTTTATTGTTAATTAGTATTTGTTAATAAAGCTGCAGCCCCTTATTGTACCAGACAAATTTTGTTTAATTGTGTGGGTTTATTGAGTGGTTTTATTGAGAGCATAGCGTGGTGCAAATGCTGATGTTAGTAAACACATATGTGCATGTATGCCATTATTGTATACATTTAAATATATAATCGGCATATAAATGTTAGTGCTGGATTTCTAGATTTACCCCCTTAATAACTCCAACAATTTGGCAACAATGAATGTGTTATGTTTCATCACAAACATCTTTCTTGATTTCTAAAGTACTATGGACTTTATACAGATCTCATGATGCTAAGATCAGCAGTCAGAAATTTTAGGCTCCCTGAGTTTTGAAAATGCTTGTCAGACTGGCACTGACCATATGTAGTTGTTGTCCTCAGCTAAAGAATGAGTGCCTGTTACTTAAACATCTGAGAGTGGTGGGGTGAGGGCAAATTTAATGCTAAACTGTGGATTCATAAGGTAGGGGAAGATGGGTGTGATGCAGGAAACAGTTGCAGCATGGAGGAGGGGAGAGGCAGGAGACAATGACTTGGGAAAAGAGAAATGAAAGCAAAGATTAAGAATGGAAAAACATGGGGCTGAAGTATGAAATGGAGAGAGACACAGAAGAGGAGTCAGTTGAAATATTGGAAACAGAGACAAGGATTAGAAGTCTAAGAGAGGAAAATGAATTGAAGGCCCAATAGGCTTAAATAGTTTAATAGACTGGTATCTTCTAATTGATATGCCAAGCATGGGTTGGACTTTTCCATTTTTGGAAGTAGCCTTTTTTTGATTAGTTATTAGTTCTCACATGATTTCTTTTCAGCATATGTAAAATTGTGAGTACTGCAGTTTAAAGTTTATGCCAGGCTTCAGGTACTTACATATGCTGCACGATTACTGCAAATCAAATAATTTATGATAATTAGTATATATAAATATATAGATATAGATGTTAGTGATTATGGTTGTTATTTTAGAAGCTATGTTCATGTTTTGGACAACTGAAAACTGGCATTTATGTAAATCTCCTAGTGGCTAAGCAAAATATTCCAAGGATGTTAAATTATGTCACTTTACGTTAAACCAGGAAATTTAACATTAAAAATAAGTTTTATTTTATAACATTTATGCAAGCTAACAGCAATATATACCCACTTTCCTTTCTACAGAGTTTGCAGCCAACAACTTATAATCCAAGGACATTTTTAAACATTTTCAACATTGCAGGAATAATATCATATAAGTAATTTTTTTCTCTCAGAATAAAATAAAGTATGTAAATATCTTGACTTTCTTTCTTGAAGTTGATTCTTTGTGTTAAAATCATATTTTCCAGATTCATCGGATTCTACTCAAGAACAACCCAGAATCAGGTAAGTTTGGAGTTTTCTTTCTTTCTATTTGTTTTTCTCTATATGTCTCTAATATCTTAGTCTTTAATGCAGGTACCACTTAGCTGTAATCCGACGTTATGCTTCCATGAAGTCTTCTCTCTCTTCCGTTAGCCAGTAGCACATTCTTAAATGTGTCCTTCCTTAACATTTTATTATCTGTGTTCACTAGCTATTATCTCAACATAAACAAATAACTATAGGTCCTTTTTTTTCCCCTAACCCACAACATCAACCTTTCAGCATCTCTCATACGTTTTTCACAACTCACAGCCTCACTCTGTTCACTAGTTACCTTGCTGCCTTTTTAAGTTCCCCGCAGTCAAAAATCATTTAACTCTTAAGAAACACTTTTGCTAGTTAACCTCAGCAGCTACCTGAATCTCCTGACTCCATAAATTGGCACGTTCCTCATAAAACACAACACACGCTCCCTCACACGTCTTTACACCATCACCGAGCCCTCCCAACTGTCTGCTTCGGCAGTTTAGAACCTGGAACTCTTGACATCTCCTTTGCAAGCCATGAGATACTGACAACAGTGTCATACAAAAGAAATAAATCACCCTCACACTTTTTTTCTCCCACATACCTTTTTAGTTATTCTATTTATTTCTTCCTCTGTTCTGCATGTGACTGCTGCATGGCTCTGCACACAAGCCAGCAGTTCTTGAGCTTCTGCACCTTGCCCCAACCATCTATAGTATTCCAGTGCACATGTGTGCAAAGCAATGCCAGCCTTCAATACCCTGGAACTCTAAAATTCCCCTTTTATGACTCCTGGCTCCTCTATCTGCCCAGCAGCTCTTTCCTCAGTGCTCCAGCAGCACTCCCAGTAAGGCCTTGGGCATGTAACCACTCCCATGCATGCACAGCTAATGATGTCACCATTATGCAAATGCAGAGATGTCATTTGCCAGCACAGGGTCCCAGAAATGCCTCCACCCTGGCCAGGTCCTGTAGATTACCACCTCAGCATCACTGCTGCATCTCTCCAGCTACAGCCAACATTCTCAACAGAAAACCACAGCTGCATCAACTCACCTTTGCTTTCCCAACCAGATGCCGGTGCTCTTTGGCTTCCACCAAGAAAGCCTGTGGAAAACATCAGACCCCCCTCTACAATTTAAATGCTGTCTACCACAAGGATTCAGATGTGGAAGAACATAAGTGACAATGGAGGCAGCTAAAGAGGGATGTGAAGGACAAGGCTGGAGCCAACTCTCAGGAGGCCAACATTCACAACCTCACCTTTATGAAGCAAGCAGTCTACAGGATCCTTCACAGGGCCTCCATTAATGGCCTTGGAAGCCATGGCACCTTGGCACAGGCTGGGGATCTAATTAGGGCTTTGGAAATAAAGATGTGCTGGCATGATGACACTGATAGAGGAAGGAAATGATATGAAGGTAGAACCACCAGCAGGGGAGGACCCACTCCCCCAACCCAAAATTGTCAGATATTGCTGAAGAGGCTGAGGAGCCATATTGGGAGCCACAGCTGTCCTGTAGAGGAGGCTCCCACCAAAGGTAGCAGGTTATCTGCTTGGCCACCAACCTCCTGGCCTAAAACCGTTATATAGCTGACTATCACCAAAGAAACTGCACCTTAGAGATGGTCGTCTCTAGACATGGTCGTTTCTGATTTTCGGTGATAATGGAAACCAAGAATGGCCATCTCAAAAATGACCAAATGCAAGCCATTTGGTCATGGGAGGAGCCAGCATTTCTAGTGCACTAGTTCCCCTGACATTCTAGGACACCAACCGGGCACCCTAGGGGGCACTGCAGTGGACTTCAGAAATTGCTCCCAGGTACATAGCTCCCTTACCTTGTGTGCTGAGCCCCCCAAAACCCACTACCCACAACTGTACACCATTACCAAAGCCCTTATGGGTAAAGGGGGGCACACAGATGTGGGTACAGTGGGTTTCTGGTGGGGTTTGGAGAGCTCACTGTTTCCTCCACAAATGTAACAGGTAATGGGGGATGAGCCTGGGTCTACCTGCCTGAAGTGCACTGCAC
Source organism: Microcaecilia unicolor (assembly GCF_901765095.1). Classification (NCBI taxonomy): domain Eukaryota; kingdom Metazoa; phylum Chordata; class Amphibia; order Gymnophiona; family Siphonopidae; genus Microcaecilia; species Microcaecilia unicolor. The sequence continues at coordinate 439,781,635 of NC_044031.1, read as the reverse complement.
CCACAAAAACTGCTCCAGGGACATGCACACAACTTTTTAGGAGTATTCTATGATGTGGTGCGCATAAATTGTAATGTGCACAGTCAAAAAGTGGGCATTGAATGGGTGTGTTGTGGGCATTTCAAAAACTATGTGCACTATTATAGAATACACCTGATCTGCGCCTCTTAGGCACAGGTATTTAGGCCTGGTTTTAGGTGGCCTAAATGAGTGTGCCCAAATTTTAGTCACAACAACGGCACACAATCATATTCTATAAACTGTGCCTAGCTTTAGGTGTAAGTTTATAGAATCATGCAAACCGCATGGTTTTTTGGCACCAATTTTTAAGGTGCCATTTATAGAATTTGACTATGGTGTCTATTAATTTTTTTACAAAATAGTCATTTGCTAGATATAGTTGTGTTCAGTGTGTTTATCTTTTTAGGCCATTTTTGAAAAAAAAAAAAAAAGTTCAAGTGAAAAATGCACAAAATCAAGCCATTGGGATGTAGGAAAAACAGCATTCTTAGTAAACTGGCCACACAGACATCCCAACAGAGCTATGGGTCACCCTAGAAGGTTCTGGTACATACCCCCCTTATATTGTATGGGAGCCCACCAATACTCTCTGAAAACCTACTGTACCCAACTGTATGCCACTACAATAGCCCTTATTCCTGAAAGTGTCACTTATATATAGGTACAGTAGGTTTTTGGTGGGTTTTGGAGAGCTCACACCACAAGTGTAATAGTGAATGGATTATAGGCCTGAGTCCCGTTCTCTACAGTGCACTGCACTGACCACTAGGCTACTCCAAGGACTTGTTGCTACTCTAATAGGACTGACCATAACATCTGAAGTTGTCGTAGAGCCTGGTATGTACTGTTTCTTTTACATCTTTGGGGGATGGAAGGGGGTCAGTGACCACTGGAGGAGTAAAGGGGATCATGCCTTAATCCCTCAAATGTCATGTGGTCATTTGGAGCACTTTTAAGTCATTATCAGAACAGGCCCAGCCCCAAATGGCCAGCTTATAGCACTGGACAACAACAACAAAACAATCAAATCCTGGCTCCAACATTCCCCCAACATGTCCCCTTGAGATTTGGATTCATTTCAGGCGAACTGCTTAGAATAACATCTTAAAATGGGTTTTGAAAATAACGATTTTCATGTTTTGGGGAAAAAAAACAACAACTTCCAAATGCTGCTTTCTGCCGCTTTTGGAATGTTTTTCTGTTTTGAAAATGAGCCCCTTACTAAACTTAATGTCTATTTCAGTACACAGCAAGACTATATTAAAATAACGTCATTTAGTAACAGGAATAACCTACCATTTTTATTTTAATTGGGAAAAAAAGATCAAGCTAAATTTTATACAGATATAGAATTCATAACTAATGTAGGATTTCTTTTGCTAAGCTGAGCTAGTGATTCCCACGTAGCGAATGAGAGGAAGCATATTGGAATTGAATGGGCTTCTTCTCATTTGCTGCACCGTGGCTTAGGTAAAGAGGCCGGTAATGTTGTAAATATGTATGTATAGGATCTTAAGTACAAATATAAAGTCTTTGGACTGTTGAATTGTAATTTTTTGATGAATATAAATATGGTTTGAGAGAATACCATTTATCCAGTCCCATATCTTTATGATCTACTGTGAAGTTTTCTTGGCTCAGCCTGGATAAACAAAAGCTAGAAGGAACGAGACACAGGTGAGATAGAAGCATGGCTCTGTTGCATACCCAGAATCAAACACTGTGACCCGGCACTGATGAGCATGTATATGTAAGAAAATGCTGCATTATGAATAGAAATTGAAACACTAAGGCTAAATCACATCTCAACTACATCAAATGTGAATTTTGTAGGTTGCTTTTCAAACATTTATCTTATATCATAGCGGCCACAGAGTTCACCTAGTCTGCACATTTTCATCCTCAAGCTTTGATGCCCCATGTTCAATGAGTACAAAACACATACCGTGTGTACTGAACAGGTTTTTCAATGCAAACAGTAGACAGTTTTCCACCTTACTGCACCATTTGAAGAGCAGGGTCATGTTACATGAATTTAGTATTGAATCTATCTATCTATCTATCTATCTATCTATCTATCTATCTATCTATCTATAGATATTTCTGTGTGTATATGTTGTGTTATTTCTGAAAATGTTTTTATTTGGCCAATTTTTCATCACAGGAGCAAAGTTGTTTAGAACCAGACTCAGTAAATGGCGGTCAAATTTGAGCGCCGACAAAAATCAGTGCTAAAAAGCATGGTCCTTTATATGTAGAATCACACTTAGCACCGATTCCCCTGCCTTACTTTAGGTGCCTTACTTTAGGTGCTGAAACTTGGTATAAATGCTGGCACCCAAGATAGATACCCTGACGCTGTATTCCATAACTACTCACATACATAACTTTTCAGAATGCCCCTGACATGCCCATGGCTATGCCCCCTTTTGATTTACACACTAGCAGAGTTAGGCACCATGCCTTATAGAATTGCATGCAGCCAGATGTGTATTTTCACAAATATTAATGAGTGCCCATTAACTTGAATTATTGGTTATCAGCACCCAATTATTGATAGTTAAGGTCTTGTTAATCAGCTAAATTGTGCGCGCATCTTGAGCGTACAAATCTGGGCCACCATATATAGAATCTGGGGGATAGTGTGCACTCTTTCACAAGAGTGTGTCCTATTTGGAAAAAGGGCTCACTCTTTTCCTGGTAGCATGCACATGCATACACTATTTATGCATGCATACTGGATCACCCATGTGCAGTGGTGCACTATCAGTAAAAGAGTATGCACTTTTTTGGGAATAGCGCACCCTTTTTCCAAATAGGGTGTACTCTTTTGTACGAGGTCACATTATTATTGGCAACCAGAAAAGCATGTTATTACAAACAAACAGCCCATCCCATCCCTATTACGTCCATGTATAATGTAGCAGACAGATCATTATTCCACAATGCAGCAATACGTACAACTTCTACAATAGTAGGAACAAGAAATTAAAGAATAGTAGAAGGCCACACACAATTCCTTAGCACCATACATCAGATGTAAAATTTAAACCAATATATCTGCATACAGTTGATTCATAGACAGACTTCATTACATACTGTGCCTACTCAAAAACAAGACTTGTTTATGGTCCTTTATAGGAATAAAAATGGAGAAATACTCTTCCAACCAATAGAGAAACTTTTACAGCTATGTATGGACAAAACTTTAAAATAAGAAGATGCAGTTTCATTTAACAGAAGAGAAAATGTCAACCTATCTGGCGTAAGAGCATAGAGTTTTTTTGGCATTGTCTAAATTATAGTTCCATTGCAAGGGTTTATAATGAACTGTTCTTGTCATACCAGGCAGAGTTCAGCACTTTTTTTTCCCTTCAGGGCTTACAGTTCCCTATTCCAGCTCTCAGGTGACAACACAAATTAGTGAAGCACAGGACTGTGGTGACAGATTCAGTACTCAGTGTGGAAGGTAACAGAGCATTTCCAGTAAATGGCCTAGAGTCTGTCAGTTTAAAAGATTTTGTGAAGCACATAAGGTATCCAGAAGTTTAGTAAGTTCATGAAATGACAACAAGCCAGACTCTATGATTCTAATATATATAGTATTCCTACAAATATGGCTTCCCATTAGGATTAGATAAGTTTTTATTTCTTACCCAAATTTAACCAGCCAGAAACTGCTACTGACTAGTTAAGTAGTCTTTAGGCACCTAAACATGAATATTCAATGTGAGATAACTGGTTATTTCTGCTGAACATTCACAGTCAGTGCAGTGGCGTTCCTGGCCTGGATGGAACCCGGGGTGGAGCGCCGATGCCCCCCCCCCCCGCTAAATGACACCTTCCCCCCCTCCAGTGAAATGACACCCCCCTGGGGTGCACGCCGCTGGGGGGGGGGTGCTGCGGCGCGCGCCTGCTCCAAGTTCGCTAAACTTCACTTCGCTGCAGCTCCCTCTGCCCCGGAACAGGAAGTAACCTGTTCCGGGGCAGAGGGAGCTACAGCGAACGAGCGACGAAGTTTAGCGAACTCAGAGCAGGCGCACACCGCGGCACCCCCCCCAGCAGTGTGCACCCGGGGCGGACTGCCCCCACCGCCCCCCCCCCTTGGTACGCCACTGAGTCAGTGCCAAAAAAGTTAACCGGCTAAATTACGCGATAATTGGCAATATTCAGTGCTGACTGGAAGTCTTATCTTTAACCACCATTAACTTAACCAGCCAGCGCTGAATATTTGCTTAGCCAGTTAAGTTAGCACCAGCCCCAGCCCCCCCAAAAATGGATATTCAATGCTGGTCACTGGAAATGGCCTGGTATTAAATATCTGGGGTCACTGACAACCACGGCACTAATGTGGGCTGCCTCCCGCTGGCTGAATATTGGCAGTTTAGAAACAACCAAAATGTCTGGAGTAAATTGTTTAATATGTGACATGAAAGTCTCCAGAGTTTTGGGGAGAAATTAATTTGATTAAGTTCCTGAATAATTTAGTACACTTGTCATTTTTGATATCTGAAGCAATTTTCAAAAAGTCCATAGTGTAATATAAAGATCTTAATTGTTTCCTTGATTCATTATGAGGCTACTGTTTACGTCTTGATACAAATCTGGCTTCCAAATTGTAGACAGTATGGGCTGGATATTGGAAAGCAATTATCCAGGTAACAGCAGTTGCTTTATGGACGTTACCTATTTGGGGCCTATCTGTGAATTTCCACTGGAATGATCCAGTTAGTAACACTGAAAATTCTTAGACTGCCTCAGCACTAAAGGCCGGATTGCATAAATGGTGTCTAAAATGTATTTATTTAGATTTTGCTCACACCTCTTTCAGTAGTAGTTCAAGGTGAGTTACATTTAGGTACACTGGATATTCCTCTGTCCCAGGAGGGCTCACAATCGAAGTTTGTACCTGAGGCAATGGAGGGTTAAGTGACTTGCCCAAGATCACAAGGAGCAGCAGTGGGATTTGAACCAGCCACCTCTGGATTACAAGACTGGTGCACTAACCACTAGGCGTAATGCATCAGAATAACATGCATAGTGCTATTATATAAACTATACCTACAGTAAGACATGGTTTATAGAATAGCTCATAGGCCGAGGGTTTGCATGTATATTTAGGCGTGGCCATTTATGCCACTGAAAACCTGGAATAAATACCTGTGCCTAAACATATGTGTGTTCTCCTGAATTCTATAACAACACGGGTAAATTTGATTGATGCCCCTGACACGCATACACTTCTCTCATGGCTATTCTCATTTTCAGCTACATGCATTGGAATTTACACATGTCTCTTTTTAGAATATGTCTTAAAAGAAGAACATAAATTCAAATTATTGCCAATTAGTGATGAAAATTGGTTGTTAGCCAATTATCATCACTAATTGGATTGTCACTCAATTGAGTAGCATGTGTAAATTGGCCGCATGTACAATTTAACGAACGTTACTCACAACGTCCTGTTTGAAAAGAGCAATGAAACAGACTTTTCTTTTTTGGGGGGATTTTATGAGCAGGACATCCCAATTCTGACTTGGATGTTCCTTTGAAAATGCCACTCTACATGATTAACATCTACGGGCCTGATGTTCAGACTGCGTGAGTTACCCCTGATAACTTCCGCGGTTGGCACTGAGCCCAGATGTTCAATGCTGGGCCATTTCCGATGACTGGCAATGAATATCTAGTTTATTTTTGTCCGGTTTAAACTTAACCAGCCAAGCCGATACTCAGCACTGGCCTGTTAAGTCTGAACCAGTCAAAGATAGGCCTAGTATTCACAAGGCCAAATATGGCCACCAAACGTGCAGTGAAAATCGGTGGATAGCCGGTTATATTGAACAATATAACCGGCTATCCACTAGCCAATAACTGCATATTTTCAGCGGGTTGTGGCTGGCCATGTCCCACAGAAAATTTCCGGATAGCTGTTTATGGGGCATTTAACCGGCCAGGTGCCAATCCTGGCCAGTTAAATGCTTTTGAATATCAGGGGATATGAGTTCAAAATGGGATGCTATTATGATTCAGGGTCAGAAGTTATGCAGAGCATAAGTGCTAGTTCTGAGGCTTCAGTGGATGCTTAAGAATGCCACAGTGTTGAACTAACTCCATGGAAAATTCTGGTGAGTTTAGCACCCCCAATCATTGTCAAACATTGGCCTCTGTGATACAGAGAATGGTGAGACTCAGCTACCCTGAACACATAAATAGCTGAGCTACCTTTACACTGAACAGTTGCCTATATAAGTCACACTAAGACTTGAATGTTTGGTTGTTGTTTTATTCCTGAGAATTTTTATATAGATAAAGCATCCCCCTAAGTGTTTTATCCTCTTTGGAAATTATAGATCATAAAATTTTAATTTAAAACTTTACTTCTTTACAAATTCCACAGCGCAGATTTGTAAAGAAGTAAAGTTTTAAATTAAAATTTTATGATCTATAATTTCCAAAGAGGATAAAACACTGCACATTTCAGCAGTGTGAGGCATGGTTTCTGTTTGTGAAAAGCCTTAAATCAAATTTCTGATTTATAAGACATTAGAGAGAGCTAAGCAAGTCAAATGTCCCTGTCATTTTTATGATCCTGCAACTGTAACAACACATGTTCATTTTTTAAGACATTGAAGAGCTAAGACTCAGACAGTGCAATCCTTGAATTAATAACTGATTTGGTTGGAAATTTTTTAAGGTGCCAAATGATGTTGCTTTTAATGGCTTGGCTGACTAACGGGCTAACGAACTGTTAATTCCTGATAACACCTCGGAGCTCACCATCGTTCAGTTGCCTGTTGGCTGAGTGATGGCCCGAGTTTGGTCGCACCGGCTTTCCTTGATGCTGCGGGGTCCTGGTGCCGCTCCTTTTCGTCAGTTTTGGGGTGGCGGTTCGTGCAGTCATCTTAGTCAAGATGTCCCTGCTCGTGTGGCCTGCTCTGCTGATCTTGAGGGCCCTCAGGAAATTTGTCGGCATCCAGCTTTGGATCATCTGCTCGTCATCGAGCTTGTGCTTGTTTCGGTCTGGGGTGCTGTGGTCTGCTGTATGTCTGCTGCGGCTGCCTCTTTCCCGATCTTCATTGCCTTTGCTGTCCTGGCTTGGAGGGTCTCGACAGTTGGAGCTGCAGAGGAGGACTGTTCAATTCTCCATCTTGAAATCTGCGCCATTGGTCTACGGTTTTCATCGGCGTCTTGTGATCGTTGCCTCTCTCCTGGCCACCTGCTGTTGCTGCTTTCCCTGTCCAAGGATCATCTTGCCAGGACTTGCTCCAGCCCCTCTGTCTAATCTGGATCTCCATCATTCCCCTTGGCCCGCCGGGACTTTTGCCGTTCATATTTGCCTCCCTTACCCTTCCCTCCTTATCCTATCCTGTCTTCTTATTTTGTTCTCCCGCTCTAACTACTGTAATGTAACTGTAATGTATTTATTTAATTGGTTCTTTGTAAGCCACTTTGGGGCTGTAACACTGTGGCAAAAGGTGGGGTATAAATGTACTGAAATAAATAAATAAATAAATAGTGATGTTTCATGAAGATTCTAGATTGTGTTCACTTAGGTATATGGCTACATAGATACCATGGAGCAACTTTAAAACTACGTACCTCCAATTAGGCTCCTTGAGAGTGTGGTAAAGGAGTCTAAGGAACTTAGTTTAGCACCATTATAGAATAGTAATGTAACTGGCTATGAACACGCCTAAAATGTAGGCACTCACACTTATGCCAGCCATAGAACTGATGCAATAGCACACACTTAAGTGCAGCAGGAATACACAAAACTTGCAGTATTGAGTAAGTTATGTGCATAAGTGGGAGCCCATCTATGTCCCACCCATGCTCTGCCCCCGTGTATGTCGTCTTGCAAATCCATGCTATGTAATTTATATAGGCATTTGAAGAATAGTTTTTAAAGTTCAAATGTATAATAGTTTGATTTCCTGCCTATTGAATGGCTACCTAACAGCAAATAAACAAATACATAAACAGGTTAAAATTATTTTAAAAAACAAAACAAAAAAAGCCCATGCTGAGAATGCTCATTCCTGTCATGTATCCCTGAGCAGTATCCCCCCCCCCCAAAAAAAAAAGAATAATACCCTGCTACTATATCACAAAAGATTTAAAACAGGTATCCAGTGTCATAGCTATGCGTGGGCCTAGGTGGATAGAGGACCACTTATTCTTGGATCAGACCCATCAAAAAGGTTTAGTGGCAGCCACTTCACTCTCTGCTCTCCCACCTCTGGGTCCTGCATTTGCCCTCCCCCATGACACATGGCCTGGAAAATCTTCCTCCCTCTTTGATTAATCTCAGCTTCTTCACTGGCACAGCAGTGATGCATATCCACTGCATGCATCAGTCCTGGAGGCTTCCGTCTGCCGCATCTCACTCTCTCTGGTTGGTTGTGGCAGAAAGAAGCCTGCTAGGCCAGTGCTACAAAGGATGTGTATCACTGCTGCGCTGGCAAAGATGCTAGGGTAGACCAGAGTGTTTTCCGGGACATGGGCAGGGGGCAAATGCCAGATTGGGGGGGGGGGGAGAGGAAATGGAGAGAGATGCAGGACAAAGAGGGAGGGGGCTTGGAAGGTCCATCCATCTTAACTGTGAGCCCACCTAAAATGATAGGTTTGGCTATGATTCTGCAGGTAACTCCTTGAAAAAAAAAAAAGGTTTTGAGAGCAACCTTAAATTTGGGAAATAATGTTTCCAATCAAAGACACAATGGTACGTTATTTCAAGCAGAGGGAGCTATTACACTGAATACAGAGCTCCTGATTGTTTCAATCCTCATACTGTGCAATAAAATGAAAGAACAACTAATAGGTTTTGATATGCAAAATGTAATACTCTAGTAGGGGCATATGGGATCAAAAAGCATGATAAAAATAAAATCAGCCCTGACTAATGAACTCCATGCACTAATGTCAGGATTTTTAAAATATATTAAATAGGGAGCCAATTTTGTTCTCTAACTAGCAATGGGAGTCTTTTACTAAAGGTTAGCTCGAGTTATCTGCAGCAGGTCCCATTTTATTCTAATGGGCCCTGCTGCAGATAACCCAAACTAATCTTTTACTAAAGACCCCCATTGACATGGTCAGACTCACAAACGCCTAGTTTATTGAATTGCCTTTCATATACCTAATTGCATCCAACAACTTGAAAGATCATCATGTTTGTAATATTTATTTATTTATTTATTAGGATTTATTTATCGCCTTTTTGAAAGATTTCACTCAAGACGGTGTACAGTAAGAATAAATCAAACATAAGCAATAGACAATTACAGCAGTAAAAATATTCAAATAACAATACCAAGTATGGCAAAGAATACTAAGTACAGTGTCAACACAGTATATAATATAACATTTTAATAGACAGTGTAGGGTATAAGCAAAGATGGATCATATAGATAGGTAAAAGAGTAAGAAGAGTTAGAGAGTATGGCTACCAATTTAAAGAAAGTTGTGCATGACGTCAGAGAGATGGTTAACATATACACAGCTCAACTCTATAAATAAGCAAGTATAAGTTCCTCTCTTCTTTCAAAACATTGGACTTCCATACAACATTTTACTTTATATATTAGACTTAAATTATACGCCAGAGGAAAATACTTCAGATGTTCGGCTGTCATAGACAGAATTATCTTCACTTGAATGCCGAACAAGTTTCCTCAACAGTCAGAAAAACCTCCGTTGAATTTTTATTTTTGATTATAGTATGAAGTTGAAAATGTAAAGAGGCACTAAAATAAATTTGCATCCCTTGATTATTCAGGCTGCTAGTCTTTACACACAAATACACTATGCATACCCAGCACACAGAAGTGCAAGCAAAGGGGCATGCCAAGAAGTGTATCCCATAGGCTGTGCCCCCTTCAGACACACTGTGCCATGTTACATTGTCAGAGTGGTCTCACTGAGATTGGAATCTTTTGCAACTGTTTGCTCTCCATCTCCAGATCTGGTTTGTGTCTTAGCACAGTGGACAAGGAAGAGAAGAATTGTCTGATGCTATCAGGAGGAAGGGGCTTCTCCGCACTTCTGTATGAAGTAAAATGAAACATGTTAATGTGAATTATAAGTAACATTTCAACAAGAATTATCAATAATGACAACACATTTATGGAATATTTGATCAAAATTGATAAGCTGTGTTACAAGAAATGACAGGCAAAGCAACTCATACATATGAGAAGGCTTAACGTGAATAGCAATATATTTTGAGATCTCTGAAAAGCATCAGAAAGCTAATTACACTTTAAAAGGGATAAATAGTTCATAGATAGATTAAGACACCTGCTAATGGTCTTAGGCTCCTCTGGATAAAAAAAAAAAGGTAACTAACCCCAAGTGATGTGACCTTCTGACAAAAGAATTCCCCATACCCAAATCCCAGAAAAGCATATTCTCTCTTGCATCCCTCCGGTACAATATACTCTTCTTCTAGAGGTAGAATCATTCCTTGGATTCATAACCTGCTCACCCCAAATCCTTCTCTGAAGTTTGCCTCTATACCCTCTCTTTTTACCCTACTCAACCTTATCTATTGAATTTGCTTTGACATTATTCAGGGACTGGGAACTTTTCATCTCTGGAGGAGAGAAAACATCATTAGGAATACATGTTACAGTGATCAGAACAGATATACTTTTCTGACAGTTATAACAGGTTACTGGTACAAATTGAGGATTTAATGTCATTTAACAGGTTGAGAGTAGTCTGAGGCAAAAAGACACAAGCCCCCACCCCCATTATTCAAAGCTATTTAACCGGCCAGACAGACACAGGCACTAACTGGTTAAACTGCATATCATCGCCTAATCACTAATATTCAGCCAGAAATTTTGGTTATCTCTGAGAATATTACTGGATAGTGTCTAGTGCTTGACCGGCTATATTGTGCAACTTAGCCGGTTAGACGCTGATATCCAGTACCTAACCCGATAAGTTTAGCAGTCAAATAGGATCGCATAAATGGCTATCTTAATTTTAACTGCTCAAAAGTTAACCAGCTAGTGCTGAATATCAGCATTGAATATCCGGGTTTAATGCCAGCAGTGGACAGCAAAAGCACTACTCACCACCAGCTGAATATCAGTGGGAAAGTGCCTTTGGGGCTCATTTTCAAAAGGGAAAAAACATCCAAAAAGGGGCATAAATCTGCATTTGTATGTTTTTCTCATAAAAATGTCCAAATTCCAAAATGTCCAAATTCCAGATAACGTAACTTATACCAGAATTGGACAAAACTGAACCCTCGATACTTGATTGCTTAATTTACTCTGTCACCATTGAACTTTAATGCAATACCACTTTATTTCTCATTCCAGAAATGAACTCTCTATACCTGACTGCTTAAAGTACTCTCACTTATGAACTTTAATGCAATACCACTCTGTATTTCTCATTCTGATAATGGTGATCGCCATCACGGTACTATGTAAGCCACATTGAGCCTGCAAATAGGTGGGAAAATGTGGGATACAAATGCAACAAATAAATAAATTGGTATTTTTGAAGCCAATTTTTAGATGTTTGTCTATGAAGTCTGTCACAAAATGCATTCAAATCAGAAGGGGCTTTGTCAGGGGTTTGTTAAGGGTGGGATCTGGGCATTCCTATCACTTGGATATTTTTCTGCTATAGTGGAACAAAAACGTAGCACAAAACATCTAGCAAATAACCATTTTCAAAAAAAGATAGTCAATTTTCTATTTTGAAAATGGCTATATTCCCCATTTGAATTTTGTTCATTTCTAGCAATATATATATATATATATATATATATATATATATATATATATATATATATATATATATATATATATATATATATAACAGCTCACAACTCTGCCTGCAAGTGCATACATTTATGCATAGAATACTTTTATGAGAGGTATTGAATATGTGTAAATCTGTGTTTAGTACATTAAAAGGGGGGGGGGGGGGGGGGTTCATAAAATGACCTCCTGTATGAGAATTGGGAAGATGAGAGGAAGAGGAATAAAGATTCTTAAAAATGTATGTTAAAAACTTTTATTTTATTTATTATATTTATACCCCACATTATCCCAAACTGACTCGGGTTCAGTGTGGCTTTTAACAGTCATTATTACATTTTTCTCTTTGATATTCAGTCAGCGAATAATTTGAAAGTGAACAATTATGTGCATACAAAAAGCTCAGTGGAACAATTACCAAATACAGTACTCTTTCGATTATCTGATGTAAATGGGACTGACCTGTTGTCAGATAAGTGAATAGTCAGATAATATGTAAAACAATGGTAATCCCTAAAAAAATTCATGGAAAACATACATTATGCATAAAGAACAGGCATGGGTTTTCTGTAAATTTAAAACTATTGTTTATTAGCACTAATCAGCAACAAAAAAATGAAAAACGTTGTACAGTAGGCAATTTCATCACAGTACAGAGCAGTATGCAGTACAGCATTTGTAGAGCAGGCAATGTGAACAGAAATACAGAACCGAGCAAGAAAACCATATTTATCCACTGCATGTTCAGCCTCACTAGAGTTGTCTTATACAGAAGGTAATATGAACCATTCAGAACTCATTGCTTTGTCTTCTCCAGTCAATAACAGTTTGAAGCAGAAATCAATGCATCAGAAAAGATACTGACTCCCTCTGTGTAGGGAGGGCAGGCACACAAATGGGTGGTGGCCTGGCATGGCTGGAAAAGGATGGGGGGCACAGGGCGGGTGAATAGGGAATAGGTAGTTTAAAAGATAGGGCTAAACAGGTTAGAACATGTTTAAGGCAAGGGGAAGCAGTCAAATGAGGAGCAGAGGGAGGAGTAGATACAGGTAGAAAAGGGGAGGAAGGGTAGGAGGCAAGAAACAGGGTAGTTAATAAGAGCAGGAAGAAAGGGTGTTGACAAGGGGAAAGCACCATGTTGTATGGCTGGCTGCTCCAATGGCTTATTCACTTACCGTTCTGGGTGCTTATGCCTGGTGCTATAAGTTCTCCAGTAGTTACACTCGCTGCAGCAGGGCTTCTCTTGTCTAGCTTGCACTTGTAAGAGTGCATTGGACTTGCCTATCTGTACAACTTTTCAGGCCACCTCCCTGATGCGCAATGGGCTGTCACTGGAAGTCTCGGCAGCCATTTTAAAAGATCAGAGAGGAGAGGATCAGCACTATAGCAGAGGACAGGAAAGAGGGCCCAAAGAAGCCACTAGACCACCAGGGTGCCTTGAGCTATGTGCTGGGAGGGCACCTAGGATCGGAGGGGAGGTGGATGGATGGAGTCAGGATTCGGGAAACAGGATTGTAAAAAGGGTGAGTATCTCTTTCCCCTTCTTTGTGCCACCATCATCACTGTACACTTAAAGCGAGCAAACCTATGAGCTGCTTCATCCATCTTGTTATTCGTTGTTGTTGGTGGCATTTTTATTTAATCTCCCTTACATTTTCAAACATTCTGGCTTGTGCAGCATAAGGATGTACACAGAGGAAGAATAATGATGGAATAACTTTTCATAGGTAGAGTAGTAATTTGCTATAAATCGTAATCAGTCTGTCATTTGGAGGGACCGATTATAGGTACTCCCTAGCACTGTTATATTCGTGCAGAAATTATTTTCTCCTGTTAAAGGGACACTAAAACAGACATGTTATGAGAATCAGGTGATCAACATTCTGAGTTTCTATCTATTTATTTATGACATTTATATCCCACATTAAAAACGAATTAGGTTGAAACCTGGGAACATTTAAAACTTGCTCCTTTTGTTTTGTGAATTGCAGTTTTATATTATAAAATGCACTTGCCTTTCTTATTACTACTTTTTCACAGAAAGGTATTGAATAATTAGGGAAAGGCTTACTTCATGAGGAAGTTTTGTCCAGCATCAGTCTAATTGTACCAACATTCTCCAGTTCAGCATATTCTTTGCTTCGGTCTTCACCGAGGAAGATTTGGGTAGGATACCGGTGTCGGAAATGGTATTTCAAGCGGACGAATCGGAGAAACTCACTGACTTCATGGTAAACCTCGAGGACGTAATGGGGCAGTTCAGCAAACTGAAGAGTAGCAAATCTCCTGGACCGGATGGTATTCATCCTAGAGTACTGATAGAACTGAAAAATGAGCTTGCGGAGCTACTGCTAGTGATATGCAACTTATCCTTAAAATCGAGCATGTTACCGGAAGATTGGAGGGTGGCCAATGTAACGCTGATTTTTAAAAAAGGCTCCAGGGGAGATCCGGGAAATTATAGACCCGTGAGTCTGACATCAGTGCTGGGGAAAATGGTAGAGGCTATTATTAAAAACAAAATTACAGAGCACATCCGAGGACATGGATTACTGAGACCAAGTCAGCACGGCTTTTGTGTGGGGAAATCTTGCCTGACCAATTTACTTCCATTCTTTGAAGGAGTAAACAAACATGTGGACAAAGGGGAACCGGTTGATATTGTGTATCTGGATTTTCAAAAGGCGTTTGACAAGGTACCTCATGAAAGGCTACAGAGGAAATTGGAGGGTCATGGGATAGGAGGAAATGTCCTATTGTGGATTAAAAACTGGTTGAAGGATAGGAAACAGAGAGTGTGGTTAAATGGTCAGTATTCACAATGGAGAAGGGTAGTTAGTGGGGTTCCTCAGGGGTCTGTGCTAGGACCACTGCTTTTTAATATATTTATAAATGATTTAGAGATGGGAGTAACTAGCAAGGTAATTAAATTTGCTGATGACACAAAGTTATTCAAAGTTGTTAAATCGCGACAGGATTGTGAAAAATTACAAGAGGACCTTACGAGACTGGGAGACTGGGCGGCTAAATGGCAGATGACGTTTAATGTGAGCAAGTGCAAGGTGATGCATGTGGGAAAAAAGAACCCAAATTATAGCTACGTCATGCAAGGTTCCACGTTAGGAGTTACGGACCAAGAAAGGGATCTGGGTGTCGTCATCGATAATACGCTGAAACCTTCTGCTCAGTGTGCTGCTGCGACTAGGAAAGCGAATAGAATGTTGGGTATTATTAGGAAAGTATGGAAAACAGGTGTGAGGATGTTATAATGCCATTGTATCGCTCCATGGTGCGACCGCACCTTGAGTATTGTGTTCAATTCTGGTCGCCGCATCTCAAGAAAGATATAGTAGAATTGGAAAAGGTGCAGCGAAGGGCGACTAAAATGATAGCAGGGATGGGACGACTTCCCTATGAAGAAAGATTAAGGAGGCTAGGGCTATTCAGCTTGGAGAAGAGATGGCTGAGGGGAGACATGATAGAGGTATATAAAATAATGAGTGGAGTGGAACAGGTGGATGTGAAGCGTCTGTTCACGCTTTCCAAAAATACTAGGACTAGGGGGCATGCGATGAAACTACAGTGTAGTAAATTTAAAACAAATCGGAGAAAATTCTTCTTCACCCAACGTATAATTAAACTCTGGAATTCATTGCCGGAGAAAGTGGTGAAGACGGTTAGCTTAGCAGAGATGAAAAAGGGGTTGGATGGTTTCCTAAAGAACAAGTCCATAAACCACTACTAAATGGACTTGGGAAAAATCCACAATTCCAGGAATAATATGTATAGAATGTGTGTACGTTTGGGAAGCTTGCCAGGTGCCCTTGGCCTGGATTGGCCGCTGTCCTGGACAGGATACTGGGCTCGATGGACCCTTGGTCTTTTCCCAGTATGGCATTACTTATGTACTTATGTACTTATTAGACTCAAGTTGATAAAAAGTTAATTATGTTCAGTAGAAAACAAATCTGTTGCCTCAGGCTGCTTGCTATGTGAATATAACATTACCGTTTTATTATTGCCAGCAAGTATTACTTATTAAAGGACATTTGCTTTAAACTTTGTTAATTCATTTTTCCAGTCCTTATCCAGTCCTTACTTGCACATGGTTTTGCTTTTTAATTCCAAAGATGAACCCTAAGGGTGGTTGAACAATTAAGTATAAACTGTGTTGTCTCTGACTTTACTTGTTTTGGAATATGGACTGCCTTGGATCCTGTGCTGATCTGTACATCTGCTGTCTTAGCAGAGTACGGAAGCAAATTGACTTGTTATTTTTACTAGTATTTTTTACTGCTTATAGAATATGGCTTTCTTGGTGGGGGGTCAAGGTGACTGTAGCATGGCAAGGGCTTGGCGGGCCAGGAGCTGGAATGGAGATTACTTGCGGTGGGGACGGACTAGATTCCCACGGACACAGGCTAGATTACCCACGGGGACGGGTTGGATTTCTGTTCCTGTGCAACTCCCTACTTAAAACTTCTTTAACAGAAGAGAAGCCATGCATTTCTAAATGATGATGAGGGATGCATGAAGGATTATCAGCTACAATGTCCTTTCAGAGAAGCATAGACTCATATCAAACATGGTTTCCTTGCAGCATGTGAAGCCCTAAACCAGGAAGAGAAACAGTGCGCTTCTTAATGACAATGTGATGACATCACTGGGGGGTCTGTCAGATATGCCAGATGGTTGCAATAACAAAGGATAGATAATCAAGACTGTACTGTAATGCCGAAATCAGAATGAATATTTTGTTTTGCAGCTTGAGAGAGAATACTATGATTCAAATGTTTTCAGATGTTTTATCATTAATGGGGTGAGATATTTTTTAGAGTTAAATTTTAATGACTTTCAAATACATCTTTGTAACAATGTGAACAATCTATGGAAAAGAATTACATTGAAATTTTTTAATCTATAGAATAAATTCAGTTTCTCTGGTTTTATTTGTGCCTTTTTGCATATTGATAGAAAAGAAATGTGTTGTTTGATGCGCACAAGCAATTTTTTGTTTAACATATTGCACGTGGATCTGGCTATACATTATTGAGGTATGGCTATATTTTTATATCCATTTATCTTCTTTCTTAAATAAAACACCTTATTTCCTGTAAGAAAAAAAATATTGGTCTCTTGGTATTTGTAGCCACATTAGACATGTCTCAAAGCCATTTAAACTTACTGTTAGATGTATGATTTAAGATGTAATAACACAAAAATACTGAGATTCATAATATGCTCTCCATGTGCTGCAGAAAAGCAAATATCATTGGGAGGGTGTAAGAGTATTACCATCACAGGACTGATTACTTATTGCTCTACCAATAGCTACACAAAATTATCAATACAAATATTTGAAAATGTAAAGGTAAAGACAAAATAACTATATTTTAAAGTGGGTGACATGTGAAAGGACATTTTCAATATGACATCTGAATCCCACTTTGAACATTTTGCTGAAAATGTTCAAAACTCAAGTGGCAAACATAGCCATTTTAGAACCAGAAAAATCTTTTTGTTTCGAAAATGGTAATTTCCTAGATGTTTTTTTAGGTATTTTGTGCTCAGTACATTTTTATTTTGTGATTATTTTTGAAAAAAAAAAAGTCTTAGGGAAAAGCACACAAAAACAAGTCATTGAGATGTTTTGTGGCCAGCATTCTTACTAGATTATTTATTTAGATTTTGCTCACACCTTTTTCAGTAGTAGCTTAAGGTGAGTTACATTCAAGTACACTGGATATTTCTCTGTCCCAGGAGGGCTCACAATCTAAGTTTGTACCTAAGGCAATGGAGGATTAAGTGACTTGCTCAAGATCACAAGGAGCAGCAATGGGATTTGAAATGGCCACGTCTGGATTGCAAGACTGGTGCACTAACCACTAGGCCACTCCTAGCCACACAGACATCCCATCAGAGCACTGGGGCACCCTAGGGGGTGCTACAGTGGACTTCACATAAGAGGTCTCAGGTACACATCTCACTGTTACCCCTTTATATTATATGGGGATCCCTCCTAAAACCTACTGTACCCAACTATACATCATTTGAATAGCCCTTATGTCTTCAGATGTCACCTATATGTGGGTACATTAGGATTTTGGTGGGCTTTGGAGGACTCACACTTTCTACCACAAGTGTAACAGTTAGAGTGGATTATGGGCCTGGGTCCCCTTCTCTACAGTGCACTGAATCAACCACTAGGCTACTCCAGGGACCTGTTTGCTGCTCTAATAGGACTGGCCATAACATCTGAAGTTGGCATAGAGGTTGGTATGTACTGTTTCTTTTACATCTTTGGGAGGTGAAAGAGGGGGGTCCACTGGAGGAGTAAGATGGGGCCATGTCTTAAACCCTTCAGTGGTCATCTGATCATTTAGGGCACCTTTTTATGACTTAGTCATGAATGAAACAGGCCCAGAACAAAACATCCAATGTTTAGTCCTGGCTGTTTTTGCTTTGTTCCATTATAGCAGAAAAAATCCAAGTTTTGGGAATGCCCAAATTCTGCCCCTAACATCTCCCCGCCGAAATACTCCCTTGTGTTTGATACACTACAGATTAACTGCAAAGAAAAATGTCTTAAAATGGGTTTTGAAAATAGTGATTTGGACAATTTTATAAGAAAAATTTCCATCTGCCACTTTGTGCCACTTTTTAGACGGTTTTCTGTTTTGAAAATGAGCTGCAAAACATGTTTCTCAAAAAATGTGGTATCCTGTTTTTCTGAAAAAGGAATCCAATCTACAGATGCAATTAACCTGAAATCTTTTAAATGTAGTCCTTCCTTCCTCAACGTTGTAATGCTTTTACAAGTAAAGTGCTGTATTAAGGTTTTTTTTTTCTACAGTGTAACCATGGCCAGACACAAATATTCAGATATCTTGAAATACTACTGATAAACTTCTACCTTCATTACTCTTTTGGTAAAATTTATTTTTACAATAAGTTGAAAAAATAGAACCAATCCTATAATAATACAAGTCTTATGTCTGGAGGAAAGTAATTGTGATGGATTGTCAATGGGGTTAATTTTCTAAACTTTGAGAGTCAGCTGGCTAAACTTAAACTTTTAACAATTTCTCCTTCCTTAAAATTCCCTTCTCAAAGAAGTGGTGACTCCATTCTTGGATAGAGCTCATGACTTAGCCAACTAGTACTGATCTTCTAAACCAACTACCTAAGGGGCACGTTTACTAAAGTATGGTACAATTTTGCATTTACAGCTTGCTAATATACAAATGACTGAACAGTATGTCCAGACTCTCTATGGTTACCGCTATATAACTTTATCAAAATATTTCACAAGAAATATTGAAAAGGAGCAAGGGAATGATCTGCCCAGGGTAAAGAGCATAGAGCAGTTACCTGGAATATATAGAAGGCAGCTGGCAGAGTTAAAATAAGGTACAGTTTGAGCCCCCCTCTATGAGTAGGAGCAACCACATGTTGGATAAGATTTAAGTCAGAAAGAAGAGACATGAGGCCTTTCTTCTCGGAAACAAGATGGCCGCTGAGCGTACCTGCTAACAGCCACCATTTCTACAGTTCTCTGATTTCCTACCGAGATGCCGAAGTGAAGGGGCAAGTCCGCCTCCCATGCTCCGCAGCGATCGGCTCCTACTTTGCATGATATTCGGTCCTTTTTGCAGACGTCTGTAGCTTCATCTACCGCAGTGTTTGGAGTGCCGGGAGGCAGCCCGCTGATACGTGCCAGTGCAAATGGAGGCATGGCAGCGTCTCCTGGGCTAGAGCTTACGCTCAGCCCCGACACAAGGGAACCACCCCCTCAGCCGTTGGGCTGTAGCACTCCATCAGAGACGACCTCGAACAGGTCCCCCAGAAGTGGTGAGACCAGTTTCAGTCGAGAGGCAGACCATCGATTGGCTGAAGAGCAAGGTGCCTTGATGGTTGCACCGATTTTAACAACAAATTCGGTGGGGAAGGCTGCTAGCATGAATCCGGTAGGACCACCACTTTTTTCTTTTGATATGCATAAGCCAGCAGAAGTTACTCTGGATGCTTTGTGGACTCTGATTGCAGATTTAGGGAAATCAATTAGTCAACAGATTAATAGACTAGATCAGGAAATGTTAAAATAAGAGGAAAAAATAAACAACATGGACTTAAAAATAGGTAAACTGGAACAGACAGAAGAACAAAAAGATTTGGACATGAAAAGACTGCTTACTCAGCAGGAGGCTATGATTAAAGATTTGACCTCATTAAGAAGAAAGACTGAATCTCTTGAGAACAATGCTAGAAGCAATAATTTACGCTTGCTAAATTTTCCCAAACAAACTGTTATATCTCCTAGGGAAATGTTAAAAAAATATATAATGGACATTTTGGGTGTAAGGGAGGAATTGATTCCTCCTTTCACCCAAGTGTACTATCTTCCAGTTAAAGAGAGAATTGATCAAAAAATAGAAAGCCAAGAACAACCATTGAATGTCACTGATTTACTTGAATTAACAGATAATGAAAATGTAATTCCAACAACACTAATAGTAACAGTGGCATTGGTACCTGACAAACAGTGGTTAATGTCCATGTATTTTAAGAATAAAGATAAAACATTCCTTGGTCAGAAAATACAAATGTTTCCCCGACATTTCCAGAGACACGCAAAAGCGTAGGAAGTCTTTTTTTTTTTTTTTAATGAAACCAGCTGTAACTTAGCTGGGTGCAACGTTTTACTTGCGATACCCCTGTAAGTGTGTGGTGAGATACCAGGCAAATAAGTATGTATTTTTTGATCCGACTCAATTGACAGCATTCCTTACCTCAAGGCAAAATAGGGGTATCTAGAACATCTTGTCCCTTTAATATGTAATTAACACTGTGAAATGATGGCTGTTATCATCTAGTGCTCTACCTTTGAAATTTATGTTTATAAATAATTCCATTTCTTAAAATCTTGTTCCAATATGTGGACTTGAGCAAGAAATTTCAAATAATTATTTCTTTGTTATCTATTTTCTTTAAACTGATTGAAATGTATTGCTTTTCAAACAAGCATTTGCTTGATTATAAATGTATAAATTTTCATAAATAAAAAAAAAAGAAAGAAAGAAGAGACATAAAATTCTTGGGTATAAGAAGTTGGATCTTTGTAGGGTATATTCAAATCTCCCAAAATAACAGCATGTTGAGAAGCCAAGCAATGGTCACTCAACAAAATTTGTAACTGTTCAAAAGAAGCCATAAATAGGGGAGGGGATGGTAAAGCAATAGGAGGCCTAGGGTGGAGAAGTTCCAAGGCGAAAATACAAATGATCAAGAATACCTACCGAGCTACTTGAAAAATGAGATATATGCAATCTATCAGAGTAAATTACTGCAACCTCTCCACCTTGGCAATGGGCACTGTACTGTTCTAGGCAAAGTATGTTTGTTCTAGACAGTATAGTGTAGATTAAACAGTCAGCATAAACCATCCCCAAGCAGAAGCATCACCAGTAGTCTCCCAACTCTTAAGCACATCTCCTTTATTGTAGTACTAAGAATAAACAAAGAAAATCCAACTTATAGTTCAGTTGCTTATAAAAGAATTGTGGCCTTTTGCCTATAGACTCTGTATCTAGCCACCCCAGAGGCAAGAAGATGGCCAGGACCTCAGCCTAGCTGAGAGGAAAAGCTGTAACACAAGGAAAATAAGGGGGGTAACTCAGAGAAAGTACATGGGTAATGACTTGGGGAAAGCCTTGGAGAAAACCTTTGGGAAAAGCCTTGGGGAAATGGTGAAAAATCTTTACAGCAGATTAAGGAGGGATCAGCCCCTAGAACAGCAGCTGATCAAAAAGGCATGCTAGAAAGACTGGGCTCTTACATAGTAACATAGCAGATGACGGCAGAAAAAGACCTGCATGGTCCATCCAGTCTGCCCAACAAGACAAACATATGTGTAAACCTTACCTTGATTTGTACCTGCCTTATTCAGGGCACAGACCGTACAAGTATTTCCCGCCTCCCAACCACCAGTCCCGCCTCCCATCACTGGCTCTGGCACAGAACGTATAAGTCTGCCCTCCACTATCCTCGCCTCCCAACCACCAACTCCTCTTCCCCCCACCTGCTCCGCCACCCAATTTCTGCTAAGCTTCTGAGGATCCATTCCTTCTGCACAGGATTCCTTTATGCATATCCCACGCATGTTTGAATTCCGTTACCGTTTTCATCTCCAGAAAAGAAAAGGGATGTTTGTCTCCTCTGACTCTACACATATAGTGATTCAGGCTTGGATGACTACTCTTCTTTTTTAGGAGTTCATAGAGGGAGAAGGGATTGGAGAAGCAGGTGGCAACACCCCATTAAAGAGGGAAATCTCAGCCAAATCGACCTATCACTTGGTTGCGAAGAATCCAGAAGTAGTCATTACTTATTTGTCAAACTACAAGTTATCTACAGTGGAAATGAGTCTTCTGTTTAAGTGTCTGACTTTTTTCCCTACATGATTACACAATCCTTTTGAGTTCTCAGAACATTTTGCAATTACTACCGTATTTTTCAGACTATAAGACGCACCGGACCATAAGACGCACCTAGGTTTTAGAGGAGGGAAATAGGAAAAAAAATGTTTCCTTTCTCACTCCTCTAAAACCTAGGTGCTCCGGTGCATCTTGTCCGAGTTCTTGTCATGCTTCTAGCGGTACTTCTAGGTTTAGTGAGCCCTTGGGCCACTGCCGAGGAGTGGCAGCGGCAGGAGAATCACCCGAACACAGGATAGACAGAACAAACCTCCCGGCACCCCAGGTCGGAACTCTTTGGCAGAGGCTGCAGCCGAGGCAGTGCAGGCAGGCAACAACTGGACCGGAAATAGCCCAAACTTCACCTGCACTTAACCACTGTTCCTCTGGGGTTGAGCCCCAGAGTGCGGGCGGTCGGCAAGACTTACCGGGCAGGGCAGGAAAGCAGAACTGCAGGGACCAGCAGGATAAAGGCTCCAGGACCCCAGCTGGAACAAGGCAGGCCACAGGTAGCAGAGCAAGCCAGGAGACAAGCCGGGTCTGGGCAGACAGCAGTCAGAAGAGTAGGTCAGAAGACAAGCCGGGTCTGGGCAGGCAGCATTCAGTAGAATAAATCAGCAAACAAACAGGGTCAAAACGCAAAACAGGAAAAACTCAGCAGCACTGCAAACAACTTCCACCAAAGGAAACTCCTCTGAGGACCTCTGTTGCAAGGCAACTAGGAACCTTTCCAGGTAGTTAATAAAGGCAGCCCACAAGGGAGTTCCCCAGGTACAGATACTGCTTAGTTCCAAAAAACTCCCAAAACAATCTGGAGGGCTGGAGGATCCGGACCGGACCAGCATATCTTCTGGAACATGGGAAACGGTAAACCATCAATTCGCAGCATTCCCCAGGTCTAACTCCCGGGGCCCGAGGTGACTACAAGACAGGAACCTGGACACAACCGTGACAGCTCTCTCATACAGCCCTCAGGGGCATAGAGGGAGTGCTGGTCCTAGCTCAGAGCTAACAGCTAATAGGGAAAGCTCATAATGAGTCAACCACAGGAACTGCAAACTATAGGAAAAGCAGTCCTAATACACAGTGCTATTATATTAAAAATTCAACTAAATACAAATAATACTCATATTAGATATACATCTCAATATACCCTGCCTCATGAATATGGAGGCAGACACTCCCTGCCTGGTATCTGTATATACCACTGTTTAAGTCCTCAAACAATAAACATTATAAGCATGCAAAAGTCTAATTATAACTAGATCTTAATCTTGGCAACTTCTTGTCTAGGAATCATTTTTGCTCTAGTGACTTCTCTCTTGCAGTCTCGCCAGAGCTGGAATGAGAGACAACAAAAAAACAAAACAAAACAAAAAGGAGATAGAAAAGTCTGAGTCTCCAGAGTGGACAATGGTCTACAGAGTCCTAATATATTCTTGGTGTGGATCACTGACTCAGTGATGGCTCTGCTGAAGAAGTTCCTTGTCTTCCAGGGAAGTCTTATGTCGAAGTTCCCATGTGGTGCCAAGTTGTCACTGATAATCTACAGTTATTTTTCTCTATTGGCACTTTGATGATATTGTCCATTCTGTTATCAACTGGTTGATGAAATAAAGATGCAATCACTTTGTAAGAGGCAATACTGAGTGCTGTAGGGATGTAAGTGCATAGGATATGCAGTTGTTCAAGTGTCTTTAGAGAATCTTTTTATTTATCCCATTCTTGTTGCATTTCTGGTGGCAATAGAACATCACACTCATCATTACTTTGGGAAAGCTCTCTCAGTAGGGATGTTTCTTGAATGGTGGTTGGAGCCACAAACCCCAGTAAATCGTACAGACTATTTACTGTAGACAAGACACCTCTGTGTGTGTATATGGCTTCTCTGTGGTGAAGACTTGAAAAGTGAAAATGTCTCTCTTTAGATCTCAATTTAATCTGAGGCTTCTCTGAAACAGAGGACTGTCTATTATTTGATCAAGATCTTTTAAATCTTTGGCTTAATCTTCTGCCCCAATTTGACTGTTCCAGTCTGCAGACCCAACTATCAGACTGACTGTTCACGTGTCCTTTAGATTGTAAGCTCTTTGAGCAGGGACTGTCCTTCTATGTTAAATTGTACAGTGCTGCGTAACCCTAGTAGCACTTTATAAATGTTAAGTAGTAGTAGTAGTAGTGAAGGAAATGCTTTCATTACTTCTGAACTGTTAGAGGCTATTTTATGAAGTCTCAGATTGGTCTCTGCCAACATTGCTTGTGTTCTCTTTGGCAAGTCAATGGATTCTCCTTCGGTAGGTAAGGATTTCAAACCATTATCTACATAAAAGTCTATCTCAATGAAGCATCTGGCATCTGTCCTTCTAAGCCCATAGTTTGCTACTGCAGGTGATGGACTATTAACAAAGATGTGAACTCTCATTTTGTATTCTACAATTTCCTAGTTGATGCCATTGTCATGGTACCATAGGAATCTTAAGTAATTTCTGTACTTTAGGTGTATGACAAAGCAATAGAAATTTTGCTGGATATCTGCTGTTATGGTTCTGAATCAGATCAAGACTCCTTTTAGACTGTTGACCATGTCAAGACCAGAAAGCAGTGCATTGTTGAGTGAGATTCCTTGAAACTGAGCACTGGAATCCTACACAATCCTGATCTGGCCTGGTTTTTGTGGATGGTACACACCAAAGGTAGGTAAGTACCACATTATTCATTGTCTTTTCATAGTGGAGCTGGCTCTGCATGACCATTATCCAGCATATTTTGCATAAATGTTGTAAAGTGCTGTTTTCTCTCTGATTTCTTTCTCAGAGTGTTTTGCAATGAATTGAGATGAAAGAAAGCTCACTCTCTATTGTTAGGTAGTCGTGTTCTAGGTGTCCAGAATGATAGTGGAGCCACCTAGCTATTGGACTCATCCTTGTAGAATTTCTTATCCATAATTTTCAAGAACTATCTGTCTTCTACTGAAAGAGTTGGTTTGTTGTCATCATTGTTGACTTGGAACACTGAACTCCCCAGATATTCTCCTAAATCTTGTGGAGAAGTGTCCAGTTTTTCCCAGCTATATATCTCCTTCATGTGCAGATGGTTAGGACAAGGTTTGAACAAGGTGGTGCACCCATTTTCTAAGACTCATATTTTGTAGACATCCACAATATATCTCCTCAGTCTGTTAAGGCAGACATCACCAACTATCACCCATCCCAGGGTGAGTCGGTAGGTATATGGGGCATCAAGTGGACCTGCACATGACCCATGAACTTTGATCAATGTTGTTGCATCTCTTCTCAACAAGAGTAAGATCTTGGCATTTGGGTCCAAAGGCTGCAGATACTAAGCTAAAGGTTGCAGGTGACGATGGTGTTGCATGACCTCTGGTGTGGAAATTTCTTCTTGGCTGTCAGGTATCTGATTACATACCTGATTATATTCAATAAGAGGTGGTAAATGGGTCTTGTTGCTACCATCCATCGCTTCTATCACATATCCATTTGCTCTTCTCCCAGTCCTCTTTGTCATCACTGTACAGGTCTTTAGGTTGTAGAGATAGTGATCTCCTTGGGTGTCAGGTCAAAGAACTCGGTCCTTGCCAGAGACTGGTTACTCTGTTCATCTATGATGACATACATCTTTAATGCCTTTTCTGGTTCCTCTTTTGGCTATACCTTAGCAACATGCATCTTGGTACATGACCACCAACTGTGGCCTTCTCCGCACAATTGTGTACAATTTGGAGTAACGTTTGGTGGTGATGCTTGCTCTACCTCCTTCTCCCCGCCATGGCTTGAGTCTGAGGCTGGGGTTCCTGCAGAAGTAGGCTTACTCTTATCAGGGTGTAAGGCACTGACATGCTGGTCAATATTATACTCCATACACTTGATGGCTGCTTTACAGTCTTTAGCCATATGCTTAGATGAGGAGCAACATTTGTAGCAGTGGCAGCAGCAGCCTTAGCATTAGCCTCAGCAGTGGCAACAGTAGTAGTAGTAGCAGCAGCAGTAGCTGATTTCTTTCTCTCTTCTTCTAGTTTACATTTCTTCATTTTCATAGCTGCTTCTTGCTCACAATAAATAACATATCAGCAAATGAATCTATTTGCAGTTTAAGCGCAAGAAAGCTTGTAGTGGACCTGCTGGAATTGCTCATTCTGTGTGATTTCAGGGACCTGGAACCTCTAGAATTTCTAGAACAGTGTCTGGATTTGCCTGAATGTTGAGATTGATTTCCCCCTACAGGAGCTGTGTGTGCCTGTGTGCCTTTCACTGCTTCTGCCACAATGTCCTGGCATAAAAGATCTGGAGTCTGTTGTCTCTGTCTTTGGGCCAGACTATTTGATTTTTTTTTTGCCTTATTAGAAATTCATAATATTCCTGTGATTCCTGTTGATAATCTTTATTAGCATCCCTTACAATTTCAATGCAAAAAAAAAAAAAAAAATATATATATATATATATATATAAATTTATTATGTCAATCTACAAATTAAGGGCTCCTTTTACTAAGCCACTCTAGCTATTCCAATGTGGCAAAAGCGACAAAACCCATTCAATTCCTATGGGCTTTGCCTTATTTGCCACACCAGAATTGCTAGGGTAGCTTTGTAAAATGAGCCCTAATACATGTAGAATTCATCTCAGTGAGTTAAAATTTTTAATAAAACCGATAATGAAAAGAATTGAAAGAAATCAGAAAATCAAGAAAAGAATTAAAAAAAATCTAAAAATAAGACTGATTTTTTTGTTTTATCCTTGCTCATCTTTATCATTGAAGCATCCTTCTGTCTTTTACCATTGTCTTATCTCTTTAGCCACTTTGGAAATTAGGTAGGATCCATCTAGATTCCACTTTTATTTTGTCTATTGAACAACTTCACCCCATGCACTATACCAATGGCGATCCTTAGTCGGCTGCCACCCGGGGAGGATGGCTGCTGCACCCCCCCCCCCCCCCCCCCCCCGCCCACCGGGTGCAGCGGAGTCCGTCCCCCTCCCCAGGTACAGCACGACACCCCCCGGTGCATCAACAACCCCCTCCCCAAGGGTGTATTCTTACCTTTTGGGAGCAGCTGCGCGGCTGTTGGTTCAGCTGGTTTCCTGCTCTCTCTGCCTCGGAACAGGAAGTAATCTGTTCCAGGGCAGAGGGAGCAGGGAACCAGCGGAGCCGACAGCTGCACGGCTGTTTTCTGCACCCCTCCAGCGGCATGCACCCAGGTGGACCGCCCCCACCGCCTTGCCCTCGGTATGCCACTGCACTATACTTCTCCCTTGTTTCTGCACAATCCGAATGCATGCTCTGTATTTTTCAACAATCAAAGGGAGAAATGATGAAGATGCAGTAAAAATCTGACTTTTACAACAGTTGACTTACCAGATTACTCAGGGCTGTGGAGTCAGTGTTGGAAGCAATTTTGGGTGGAATAACTGTTAGTCAATAAAATGTACTGACTCCAGCTTCAAAATAAAAACATACATTATAATATATATTAATCATTTTATAACCATATATTTTTTGTTCAACTTCTTTGTTCAAACTTCAAATAAATATATTTTGTAGTCTATTAGTCTTAGGGCTCCTTTTACAAAGCTGTGCAACCAACTAGTGTACACTGAATGTGAAGAAGCCCATGGGAATTGAATGGGCTTCTTTGTATTCAGCGTGCCACTAATTGGTAGTGCTGCTTTGTAAAAGTAATCCTTAATTTTGTACAGAATTCAGACTTTGAATGGTATTACTTCAGAATTACTGATAAATCACTATTCCAAGACTGTCTAAAAGACTAAAAAATCAAATGATGCTTCAGCCTCCTTAAAAAAAAAAAATATGCGATTCCTGAGAATTGTTAATTCAATGTTTTCTGTTATGGGAGTTTCCTTTTGAAACTCTCTTCCAGCTTACATTAGAATTGAACAAAATTATCTTGCTGTTCGCAAAAAGATCAAAAAATTATTTGTTTAATTAATGATGAGGTATTTTTAGGAGGGAATAATATTCTCTTTTACTGATGTTTGATTTAGGACAGGATGTTCTTAGGAGGGTCTTGTATCTTTTTATTCTTTTGTTTTCTGATAATGATTCTGTAATACCTTTTTATCCACTGCATTGAACCAATTTCCAGAGGAATTAGTGGTCTATAAGACTTATTTTGATATTTATATTGATAATGGGTCCTTTTACTAAGCTGCAGTAAATGTGGCCTTACCATGCCTTTATGTGGGTTTTCCTGGTGCTAAAGCTCTGCAGCCAGAAAATGCCCAGTTTTCTATTTTCTGAGTTAATGGCCATTTGCTATTCTTTAGATTACCCAAAAGCCCATTAAGAGGATCACGCTCACTGATTTACTCCTAGTGGTAATGGAGGAAAAAGACCTCAGTAGTGGTTGAAGCCCTGGCACACAGTGGCTGAATACATCTTATAGCAAATTATTGGTCAAAAAAACCTCTAACTATAGTCAATATTAATACATTATCATTGCATTTTTTTATGCATTTATAACTCATCAGCATGCAAGGCTTAAGCAGGAGCCAACCAGGAACTTATCTTTCATAGGGCTCAATGGAACTGCCCTTTGGACTTGATATACCTCCTTTTGGTGGTTTTTACAACTACATTCAAAATGGTTTACATAGAGGGGCATTTTGGAAAGAAACGTCTAAGTCGGAATTTGGACGTCTTTGTAAAATGTCCAAATTCGGAGACGGGGAAAAGGTCATTTTTGAAAAAAGATGGACGTCCATCTTTCGTTTCGAAAGTACCAAGGACATCCTGTGATTTGGACGTCCTTAGATTTGGATGTCTTTGATTTTTGGCGATTTTCAAAACCAAAGGCGTCCAAGCCTATAATGTCCAAATACAAGCCATTTGGATGTGGGAGAAGCCAGCATTTGTAGTACACTGATCCCCTTGACATGCCAGGACAGCAATGGGGCACCCTAGGGGACACTGCAGTGGACTTCATAAAATGCTCCCAGGTATACAGTGGTGGAAATAAGTATTTGATCCCTTGCTGATTTTGTAAGTTTGCCCACTGACAAAGACATGAGCAGCCCATAATTGAAGGGTAGGTTATTGGTAACAGTGAGAGATAGCACATCACAAATTAAATCCGGAAAATCACATTGTGGAAAGTATATGAATTTATTTGCATTCTGCAGAGGGAAATAAGTATTTGATCCCCCACCAACCAGTAAGAGATCTGGCCCCTACAGACCAGGTAGATGCTCCAAATCAACTCGTTACCTGCATGACAGACAGCTGTCGGCAATGGTCACCTGTATGAAAGACACCTGTCCACAGACTCAGTGAATCAGTCAGACTCTAACCTCTACAAAATGGCCAAGAGCAAGGAGCTGTCTAAGGATGTCAGGGACAAGATCATACACCTGCACAAGGCTGGAATGGGCTACAAAACCATCAGTAAGACGCTGGGCGAGAAGGAGACAACTGTTGGTGCCATAGTAAGAAAATGGAAGAAGTACAAAATGACTGTCAATCGACAAAGATCTGGGGCTCCACGCAAAATCTCACCTCGTGGGGTATCCTTGATCATGAGGAAGGTTAGAAATCAGCCTACAACTACAAGGGGGGAACTTGTCAATGATCTCAAGGCAGCTGGGACCACTGTCACCACGAAAACCATTGGTAACACATTACGACATAACGGATTGCAATCTTGCAGTGCCCGCAAGGTCCCCCTGCTCCGGAAGGCACATGTGACGGCCCGTCTGAAGTTTGCCAGTGAACACCTGGATGATGCCGAGAGTGATTGGGAGAAGGTGCTGTGGTCAGATGAGACAAAAATTGAGCTCTTTGGCATGAACTCAACTCGCCGTGTTTGGAGGAAGAGAAATGCTGCCTATGACCCAAAGAACACCGTCCCCACTGTCAAGCATGGAGGTGGAAATGTTATGTTTTGGGGGTGTTTCTCTGCTAAGGGCACAGGACTACTTCACCGCATCAATGGGAGAATGGATGGGGCCATGTACCGTACAATTCTGAGTGACAACCTCATTCCCTCCGCCAGGGCCTTAAAAATGGGTCGTGGCTGGGTCTTCCAGCACGACAATGACCCAAAACATACAGCCAAGGCAACAAAGGAGTGGCTCAGGAAGAAGCACATTAGGGTCATGGAGTGGCCTAGCCAGTCACCAGACCTTAATCCCATTGAAAACTTATGGAGGGAGCTGAAGCTGCGAGTTGCCAAGCGACAGCCCAGAACTCTTAATGATTTAGAGATGATCTGCAAAGAGGAGTGGACCAAAATTCCTCCTGACATGTGTGCAAACCTCATCATCAACTACAGAAGACGTCTGACCGCTGTGCTTGCCAACAAGGGTTTTGCCACCAAGTATTAGGTCTTGTTTGCCAGAGGGATTAAATACTTATTTCCCTCTGCAGAATGCAAATAAATTCATATACTTTCCACAATGTGATTTTCCGGATTTAATTTGTGATGTGCTATCTCTCACTGTTACCAATAACCTACCCTTCAATTATGGGCTGCTCATGTCTTTGTCAGTGGGCAAACTTACAAAATCAGCAAGGGATCAAATACTTATTTCCACCACTGTATAGCTCCCTTACCTTGCGTGCTAAGCCCCCCAAAACCCACTACCCCCAACTGTACACCACTACTATAGCCCTTACGGGTGAAGGGGGCACCTAGTATATGTGGGTACAGAGGGTTTCTGGTGGGTTTTGGAGGGCTCGCTGTTTCCTCCACAAATGTAACATGTAGGGGGGTATGGGCCTAGGTCCACCTCTCTGAGGTGCACTGCAGCCATTACCAAACATAACATTGACATTCGCACCTCAGTCAGTCCTTTCAACACACTCCCCTTAGAAATCAAATAACACCATAACACTTTCTTTGGAATAAAATTTGGCTGCAGCTTTATTCACCAAACATCAGTAAATATCTCAACATCTCTTAACATTGTCTTTGTAACATCTAAATCTTTTAATCCAGGTTAATTGCCCATAGCGGTTCCATAGTGTTAAGCCATTCGGTAACGAAACTGGCTCACTTTTCCCCCATATTATCCCCCTTCTCCCCATGTGACTTACGGTGCCGTCAAGCCACATCTTACTCGTGGCGGTGCCGCCCCCGAGTTTTTTTCATTCCATATATTTCACAATATTCCTTTAACCGCCTCCGGGCCTTTAACCCCTCAAACAGGCCACAAGCGGTGACAGATTCCATCTTGTCACCGCTCCTCCCCCATATAAGCTGCAGCCAAATCCTTGGTTAGACAATCCTCCAAGAGATCCTGGAGTGTACTCAAAAATATATCATCCCGATTTCTGAAAGATGAACTCCATCTTTCCTATATAATCCTGCGCAATCCGCAGAAATCAACTCATGCGCTAACACCAAACCCCCCATTCTTCCCATAAATTTAGACACTTCCCCATTCACTCTACGTCGCAAACGTTCAATGCCCTTAGGATTGTGAGCCCCCCTCCACACTCGTCTGGGAATTATATGTGACCATACAATCATTGCTTCTGGGAAATAGCACATTACATCTAATAATTCTTTTTTCATAACCCGAATTAATTCAACTCCCTTGATATTACATAAATCATTACCCCCCAGATGAATACAAATTAAAACTGGGGATGAAAATCTCTGGGCTTGTAGCAATGCTGGCACCAACTGCTTCCACATCATACCACGTATGGTCAACCATCGAATCCGAATACCGAATTCCACCAGTCCCAAGTTGGATCCCCACTTGGACTCCAGCGCCTGCTTGTGCGCCCAGAAGACATATGAATGACCACAAATCCACACACAAATGTCAGGAGGCAATCCATCTGCAAAATAAACTAAAACAATTAACATGCAATATTCACTTTTCTTCACAAATATATCCTTTATATCTGTTAGAACGCCAACGCCCTAAACGCTGTATCAAAGCACCCGAACCCCCTGCCTGAGCTGCATTAGATGCCGCTCCAATTCTAAACGAGTGCGTCCCATACTCCTCAGGCTCCAAACCCATCTGTTTAAGATCCTTTTTGAGCACAGCTGCAAACTGATACCTAGTCAATGGGATACCATTTTTATGCACCAACCACACCTCCCCACCCACCGTCCTTATCCCATTATAATCCACTGCACATTGCACCGGACAAAATTCCAAACCCTTAACTGCCCTCAATATAATCCACATGCCCTTGCCAGCCTGATCAGTTTTTGACTTACATAAATACAAACGCAACACTCCCTTCTCTACAATCACATCTCTGTGCTGCAAACCCTCCATACCCTGCGGCCTCCTAGAGGAAACCACCAATTCCCCCACTCTGCAAGCAGCAAAGAAAGCCACCACAAATGCCGCTTGAAACAACCTCACTTCATATTCCGAGAAACAAATCCTCGGCAAAACTTTACACAGCTGCACCACTTGCACATAGAACAGTGGCAGCCTCACTCTCTCCACCCGTGAAATCTGCTTCTTCCTAGAATAACCGCACAACAATTTGCGGACGAAATATGTTCGAGCTGGATCCTTCCAACCCAGCAATTTAGCAACAAATGCTAACACCGCAATAGCCTGGGAAACCATCCCAAACAACCATTCTTTTATGTCCGCAAAAGCAATAAATTTAGCAACTCTCTCTTCTCCAATCGGAAAAACCAAATCCCAATCCTGTTCTTCCAAAAAGGTTAAGAATTGACGCCAACCAACTCCATACGCCTTCCACGTATTTGTAGCTAGCGCCCTCATCAGCAGCGTCTCACAACCTCTTGAAAATTGTGCCATAAATCTTCGGACATCCTTGTAGGCTCCCAATTGGCTGACGGGGCCAAAGCTCTGAAACAATGTAGCTGCAAACGAGATAAAGCATCAGCAATCTCATTTGACACACCAGGCACATGTCTAGCAGTTAACCATACATTCAACTGTAAACATTTTAACACGATTAACCGCAGCAGCTCAATCAACAGCGGACAACGCGAATATTGCTTATTAATGGCCCATACCACTGACATATTGTCCGAATAGAAAGCAATCCTCCTATTCCTCAATCTCCGGTCCCATATACACAATGCCACCCAGATTGGGAATAATTCCAACAGAGCAATATTTGCACACCATCCCCTCTCTTTCCACCATTGCGGCCAGAGCTCCGCACACCAGGCACCTCCAAAGTAAATTCCAAATCCTATCTCCCCTGATGCATCAGTAAATAATTGCAAATCCACATTGGAAACTATTACCTCCTGCCAGATACATATACCATTAAATACCGACAAAAACTTTCTCCACAGCTGCAAATCCGCCCGCACTGCTTGTGTCAAACGCACCTTAAAATGCTTCCGTCTTAGCCCCACTGACAACAAAGCTAACCGTCTGGAAAATACTCTACCCATGGGAATCACCCTCGTAGCAAAATTAAAATGCCCCAGCAAGCACTGAATCTCCTTCAAAGTCACCTTACGCTTGGAATACACCCGATCAATCTCCTCCCGTAACGCAATAATCTTTTTGCTGGGCAAACGTGACTCCATCCTCACTGAGTCTAGCTCAATTCCCAAAAACACCAACCGAGTAACTGGGCCTTCACTCTTATCCGCTGCCAAAGGTACACCCATCTCCTTTGCCACCGTACCAAATGCTGACATTAACGCAGCACACTGATCAGAATTCGCTGGGCCAACAAAAAGAAAATCATCTAGATAGTGCACCATAGCATCCAAACCACTATCTTGTTGCACTACCCACTGTAAAAATGTAGCAAAGGCTTCAAAATAATTACAACAAATTGAACACCCCATAGGCAAACATTTGTCAAAATAAAACTTGCCTGCAAATTTAAACCCCAGCAACCTGAACGCCGTCGGGTGCACTGGGAGCAAATGAAAAGCTGCCTCAATATCTGCTTTCCCCATCAAGGCACTCTGACCCATCCTCCTCAACAACTCCACCGCCCGTTCAAAACTTGCATATTGCACAGAACAGAATTCAGGATCAATAAAAGTATTGACCCCATAACCCTCCGGATAAGACAAATTATGAATTAACCGGAAGGAACCTGGTTCTTTCTTCAGTATCACCCCCAATGGAGATATAACCAAGTCCTGAATTGGAGGGGCCACAAAAGGTCCTGCAATCCTACCCAAACTCAACTCTTTCCCCAACTTTTTCTTAACCACCTCCACATGCTGAACCACTGATACCGAATTTTCACAATTATGCACCAACAGAGGTCCTTCATACGGAATTGGAAAACCTTCCGAAAACCCAACCCAGAGCAAATATGCCTCCCCACCAAGCGGATACCGGCGCAACCAGGTTTCCAAAACCAACAAGTTAATGGGAGAAGGGGCCTTGCCAGCCCAAACCGGGCCCACTCGGAATTCCTCCTCGACCCAACCTCCCCCTACCCGCGAATCCACCTCTGGTACATTTAAACGCTGGGTGAAGTCCCTGACAGATGGTGCAACAATGCCTAAATCTGCAGGCAGCCCGAGTACATCTTCCTGCGTTAAATTGGAAACACGCATTACAGGGAACACTCCCCCTACTTCCGAAGCCACTCGAGCCCAATCCTCCTCCTCCTGCTGAAGCGACATTACCTGCTCGCACCACCCCCAGTCCCCCGACAAATCCCATTGAGCCACTACCATACCCGGGCACTCCAGCAGAGGCTCCCAAACGAAAGGGAACATTAACCGTGGGTGTAAAATTCGCAATCCACAAATCCACATCACGTACACCCCAATTCTCAGACTTGTCCCGTGCTAAACTCCGCCTAAACTGCTCATCATAGTTAACCCAACCCCAACCACCATACATTCTATATGCTCTTAATATTAAATCACAATATTTCCACAAACCTGGATACAACTCAGGCTTCTTATCTCCCAACACACTTGCAAATACATGAAAGCTCAGCAACCAATTCATGATCGTCTTCGCAACTCTCCCTTTCTTCTTTTTTCCTTCTTCTTTCCCCCCATCCTTCCCTCCATTACCATCCTTATCCTGCGCCAGCAATGCAAATAAATCAATAAATTTACCCTTTAAAATTCGCTGCCGCCACTTCACCGTGATATAACTATCCAAAGGTGCAATATTACATAACGTATGACCCAGCCTTGAACCAGCACCCACACCTACAATCTGATTATTCCCCACACTCATCCCCCCGGCCCCTACGTCCTCTTCCCCGTCTTCAGAAGAAGAGGAAGATGACCCCGATGAATCCCAGGAATCCGACGATTCCCAAACCTGCAACGGATCCCCGATCACTCTCTTCCGCTGCCTTTTGTCCTTCTCCAATCTTTTAACCACATGACACAAATTACGCAAAAAATTTTTATTCTTTAACTTCTTCCACAAACCCCGACCATGCACGCTTTTTTCCCGACCACTCCTCCCCCGAATCCCCTCCCGCAACTGCACTCCCTCTCTCCCCACTCCATACACAGCTGCACCAAACTCCTCCAACTCACCAGTCACTCTCCCTGTAGAAGGCCCCTCCAGTGGATCTTCACCAGCTTCGACACCGCTTAGTCCTGCCTCTCGCAGCCGAGCACCACCACTCAGGCCAAGTCCTGCAGGAGCACCTACTTCCATCCATGCAGCTCTCTCCTGCTCCAGGCTCTGGCCCACTTGACACCCCATATCCACTAGCGGTCCCCCACGGGCCCCTACTACACCCGCCCCCTCACTCACCATATGCATACCCCTACCCCCAGCAACTGCCCCTCCCATACAATTTTTCTTCTTGCCACTCACTTTTCCCCCACCTTTCCCCACTTTCTTGGGACCCATCGTCACCAACACACCCAAAGTATCCCAATCACACCACCGCACTGTGCCCCACAAACCCTGCCAACCACCCCTACTCCACTTCCCCAATAACCAAGTCTCCCAATCGCACCACTTAAATTTTCCAAATAAACCCCATACCTTCCCCTTTATGTTTACCCCACACTCAAGCCCCCTTTTTCCCCTACAATTCACTTCTTGTGACATTTCCCTCTCCAAAGTACAACCATACACCTCCCCACTCTAAATTAATCAATTAATGCAGCTCCCACTACCCGACAGCATTACTGTCCACTGCAACCCACTCTGGCCCCGCCCCCCCAAATCGTGTCGCCAACACCTGCCCCAACCTTACCTGAACTCTCCGATCTTCACCTTACCACGACCCCCACTTCCCCATGCAAAATTCAATTGCCACTGCCCTTTCTTCCTCCCCTACTCGTACAACAATCGCCAAATCAGCCCTCCTCCGCTCTCCCCGCTCCACTTCCTGCTTTGTTCGCGTCACCGCCCACTCCTTCACCTCTCTCCGAAGTCCGCCCCCCTCCTGCTCGTCCTTACCGCTGACTCCTCTTGCCTCTCAGCGTCCTGCAACTCCGCAACGGTTTCCCCAGCGCGAAACCGGAAGTAATCTCGCGCTACGCTATGCCACCTCGAAGCCTCTCTCCAGCTCCTTCCCGGTCACCCCTCAGGTAAAAAACGGTTTTCTTTCACCAAAATTCATCAAATTCCCCTCTATCCACCCTCACCCTCTCCTACCCTCCCACTTAATACCTTTTGTGCGCCAAAACCTGTTTGCCCTATCTCAGCCTCTCCCTCTTCCACCAATCCCCTTCCTTCCTTTTTAACCAATCTTTTTCTTTCCTTTTCTGTTGCTAACCTGCCTACCCTCTTCTGCTCTGCCCACCCCCTTTCCTATCCCAGTTTTTCTCTTCATATTTGACTGACTTTGTCATCAGTCAATGTTATTACCCCCACAGTTTAGGCTGTGAGGGTTCCCTTAGCATGTACGGCCTTACCACCACCTATTTTGTGGCTGTGCTAATTGATTTGTGCTGTTACGCTCAGTATCCACCCCCAGACATTTCTTAGTGCATGGTTTGCATGCGCACATTGGACTTTTACCACAAGATTTCTCAGCACCTCCTGCGGTAAGCCTTTTTAAGCTGCGGTAAGTGTGTGTTAGCATCTAGTACAGCTTAGTAAAAGGAGCCCCAAGAAATATCCTACGTTTCTGTAATTAATCAAATTTCTCTTAGATTTATTAGCAGCAATACAAGAGCTGACCAACAACAGCAAATATTTAGCAAAGTCTTTATTAACCACAACACTTTGGGGCCCTTTTACAAAATGGTGGTAAGCCCAACGTGGGCTTACCGCTCGCTAAAAAGAAATTATCACCGGGCTACCGCAGCAGGCCGGCAGTAGTTCCCACCCCCAGTGCATCATCATATCCGGTGTGTACCTGGTGCTGCCCAGTTACCGCAAGGTCAGCATGGGAGCCCTTACCGCCACCTTAATGGGTGGTGCTAAGGGCTCCCCCACGAAATGACCATGTGGCAAGTGATTCACTTGCCGCACGGCCATTTCTTGAAGAATAGAAAGACCTACCTTTTACCCTCTGTGGGTAAAAGGGAGCCTTGGTGTTTGTCAAAAACACCAGCTTACATCAGCGCAAGCCCCCTTTCGCTGTGGCTTGGTAAAAGGGGCCCTTTATGAATATAACTATACTTGGGCTGGTCACATTTCGCCCATAGCTATACTACAACATCACACTGGAATTTTGATTCTGTGGATTTGCATGAACTAGGCCTATTAACTTAAAGGAAGTGCCTGGTTTTATTTCTTCCTGTAGTACCCCTGATTAAGTCCTTTTTGTGTGGCTATGTCCACATTGGGCATTGATTTATTCATAAATTGTTGTAGTTAATAAAGACCGTTGCTAAGGCCATGGGAAAAAAATGTTAGGGTGCAGATGTTTGATATTTCTTATTTTATTTTATATCCATTTGTCTGAAAATTTGTGTTTTCCTTCCTCCTCTTTACTATCATGATTATTGTAGTCCTTCCCTTTTTCTCTCTTACTTCTCTTTTTCTGCTTTTATTTTAGGGGCCCTTTTACTAAGCCATATATCTGCACATAAGTGTGGCCTACATGCATCAATTTTGAACTACCACCCAGCTACCGTGTCCAATTTCCGGCGAGCGGCACTAACTTACTAAATGGACCTTACTCTGTAAGCCGCTTAGGTGCCCGTACATGCATCCTACACATGTCAGTTTTGAACTATCGCCTGGCTACCTCATATCCTAGGCGGTAATTTCATTTTTTATGTGCGTCCACTAAGCGCGCTGGAAATTTTCCAGCACACGGCGCTAACCGGGTGATAATCATCATTGTACACGTGTAGACCATTACTGTCCAGTTGACAAGTGAGATTTTACCACTAGGTCAACGGGTGGCAGTAAGGTCTCAGGCCCAAAGTGGATGCACACCAATTTTTATTTTGCCGCACGTCCATTTTCAGACAAAAAAAAGGCCTTTTTTGCAGTTGCGCTGAAAAATGAACCAGTGTGCTTCCAATACAAGCATCTACACCTGCGCAGGCCATTTTTCAGTGCACTTTAGTAAAAGGACCCCTTAGTTAGCATAACTGATAGGAGGGATAGCAAGTACTCAATAAACTTGAAACTTGTCTTGTTTGCTGATGGTTCCAATGAAGACAATTTAAAAAAAAAAGATATTTGCTGTTGCTGGTCAACTCTTGTATTGCTGCTGTGTGTTGCAGACCAGTGCCTCTCTTTTGCTCTTAGATGTACGATACATAATAGGAGTCAGAGTTGGTGTCAAAGGTTTGATGTACCAATTTCACAGCCCAGAGGTTACTGACTCCTATGGCCCATAAATAGTGCCATGTAGGGATGCACTAAGACCACTATTTACCACACCTTAGTAAAAAGACTCCTTAATAAATAAAAATATAAAAAACTGTACACTATTTAAGTATTATGAGACTTGCTATTACTGCCAATGCATATTTAGGAGGTCTTTTACTAAGCTGTGGTAGTGTTTTTAGCTCGTGGTAGAAATCAGCTGACGGTTAACGCCGAGATTTCCGTAGGAAGATAATGGGCATCTCGACATTTACCACCAAATGATTTCTACCATGAGCTAAAAACGCTACTGTGACTTATTAAAAGACCCCCTCAGCCTCTTTTAGAAGTAAAATGTAGGCGTGTTCATTTTTTTTCTTTTGGGAATTTTCTTTCTTTCTTTCTTTCTTTCTTATGTTATCTCCTCACAAAATATTTCTTGAATAATGTGTTTATATAAAGAGAATTTCAACTGTAGCTCTTCAGTCATAAAACAGTTATAGTGCATTATTAGATTCTGAGCTCATGGACTTTGTAGTTGAAAACATTCAGTTTCTTGACAGATTATTTCATCCCATCTCAACTTTCATTACCTTAATGATATACTATAGATAGCCAGTCTGTCAAAAAGGTATTACTTTGAAGTTCTTTAAACACATTTGGATTACTGAGATTTTTAATGTCAGATTTAGACCACTTCCATTACTACTGCTGGGTGGATGTCAGGATTTTTTTTTTCTGAGAAAATACATCTCCTTTTAGGAACTGTCTTTCTCTAGATAAAAGTGTACCTTTTGCAATGCTATAAAGCTAATCCTCTTTTTTGACTGGTTTGCTGCCACATATGATATATATTAACCTCTGTTTAAAAAATAGAGAGAGTTTGAATATGTCCTCAGAGTTTGCAAGCACTAAGTTTGCAAGCAAAGAAGGGTCCAAACAAACTCACCTCAACAATGAAACAACAACTAATAAAATTCCACACAACACCAAACACAGAAGACCCATTCCAAACAATCCAAGTGGGCTACATCAATGCCAGATCCACTGTAAACAAAACAGCAATACTAACAGACTGGATCATGGCAGAAGACCTTGACCTACTCTTCATCACTGAAACATGGATCCACAACCAAAAGGACCCTATAATCCTAGGCCTGTGCCCCCCAGGATACAAAATCACAGACTGGGCCAGAAAGGAAAAGAGAAGCGGAGGCATAGCACTAATCTATTGAGCCCACTTTACCACCAAAACTATGGCCGAGTCCATGACACCTCAACTTGAAATTGCCTCAATCAGAATCCACAACAAAACCCTACACAATCATTTGAATTGTGTATTGTTTTACAGACCTCCAGGTAATTAGAACAAAGGCCAAACTAACTTCATGGACTTCATTTCTAACACATGGGTAACCAACTCCAATGTACTAGTACTAGGAGACATCAACCTTCACTTAGAAGACCCAACCTCAATCAATGCATGGGAATGTAAGGAATTTCTCCACTTATGGGATCTCAAATGGCCACAAATGGAAGCAACCCACGTCAAAGGACACACACTTGACCTCATCTCACACAAACTTTCAACAGACCAGAACTTAATAATAACATATATTAAATGGACTGAAACACCCTGGACTGATCACTACAAACTAAATGTATCCCTACACTGGCGAAAGAAGGAATTACACCAAATACAAGAACACACATCCTACAGAACAATAGGTTATTGACATACCAGCCGGTGTTAGTGAAGAGGAGGTCCATTGCTACGTAGCTGTTGATTATGATCTACAAACAGATGAAGACAGCACTGATATCGAGATATGCGCTTACATGCAGGCAACAATGGCTGATGATGGAACAGATGAAGAAATGAGCAGCAAGGCACATGCTGACGAAATTCAACAACCTCTTTCTGTCACTTTTGCAAGAGCTCTGGAGAGTCTCAACACCGTGTGGGCCTATCTGGAGGCCACTGGATGTCAGTGCTATGACAGTTTTTACCGTCTGGCAAATGTAGTCTATGGAACTCACAGACCCAAGAGTGTTCAGAGGACTATAACTGATTACTTCAAGCAAGCCTAATGTCAGTTAACTGAGACTGTATACTGTATGTATAATAATAAACAGTACTGTACATATGTTTATCAGATGTCAAGCTTCTTTGGATCACAATGGTTAAGTGCACGCTCTGGTTAACTGCATGCATTTCTTTGGCCCCAG
This sequence comes from Microcaecilia unicolor, assembly GCF_901765095.1. Taxonomy (NCBI): domain Eukaryota; kingdom Metazoa; phylum Chordata; class Amphibia; order Gymnophiona; family Siphonopidae; genus Microcaecilia; species Microcaecilia unicolor. The sequence goes on along the minus strand of NC_044031.1, from coordinate 439,740,463 downwards.
ACCCTTGCACTTAAGCGGATTGCACTGTTTATAAATACATTCAGTGCATATATGCTTCCCCCCTCCCCACCCCCAGCAACCTTGAGAATTGGTGGACAATTCATAAAAGGGGACTGGGGTTCACCACGTAAAAAAGGATGGAACCTACTGGGGAGACACATGAGGTGCAAAGCGGGAGAAAATCTACCAGCTGTGGATACCTGTGAACCTGGTGAAATCAGAGGTAAGATTTAAACCAGAGAACATACACAGAATGGGGAGTCCTTGACCATGAGTGATGCACACATCCATTCTCAGGGCCTCTTCCTCACCCCCAGCCCCACAGGCAGCCACAACTGAGTGTGTCCAATAGAGAACAAAACATCTGTACAATGAATTGCCAAAAGGAACACCAATCTGTTTGCTCCAAGGGGCCAGAGGCTGGTTGCTTCAACTAAGGAGAGAGAATGGGGGTCATTGAGGGACCGCATCAAACACAGCAAGCAGCTCCTGGAGGGTAGAGGATGGAGAGTTGGTAGGATGCAGAAAATGCAGATTATATGCTAAGCTGCCAGCTAACACCCAGTCGGAAACTTTTTGAAAGGAAAGGTACACAACCCATACACCAGTTATCTTTCAAGAATTGGCCATAAGGTTTCCCCTCCCCCCATAAAAATAATAAACCCAAAAAAACAAACAGGTGTACAAAAGCATACAGTGGCAAAAACGAGGTTTACTATCACAGAAGCTAAATCGCTTAGAAATATCACCCCATAATCTAAAAAAAAACCTCTAAAGTGCAAGCAGAGAGAAAGACATTTTGAAGAGGCACCAATAAAGGGAATGCAAACTTACAAACTGGAAGAGCAGCTGGGGACGCTTATCATTTCCACCCATAATCAAAATTAGGGTGTCCAAAACACAGAGCAGCTGGGGACGTCCATAGTTCCCACCCATAAGCGAAATGAGGACGCCCAAATCGGCAGAGCAGCTGGGTACATTTAGGGATTTTGCCCATATTCGAAATTAGGATGTCCATCTTGGGGACACCCATCCCACTCTTACATGAGAGTCCTTGGGAGGTCCTTCTCAGTATTTTCGAAATTTGGTAGGTCGATCAAGTCTGTCATGTATTCCGGGTCTTCACCATAGATAATTTTGTGAACCAGAGTGCAATTTGGACGTCCTTGTAAAATGGTGAAATCCAGGGGTAGGGAAACCCATATTTTTGAAACAAAATGGACATCAGAGACATCCAAATCCTTAAATTTGGACATCCCTAGATTTGGTCATCCCTAGACATGGACATTTCTGACTTTCGGTGATTTTCGAAACCAAAGATGTCCATGTCAAAAATGTCCTAATGCAAGCCATTTGGTCATGGGAGGAGCCAGCATTTGTAGTGCACTGGTCCCCCTGACATGCCAAGACACCAACCGAGCACCCTAGGGGGCCCTGCTGTGGACTTCATAAATTGCTCCCAGGTACATGGCTCCCTTACCTTGTGTGCTGAACCCCCCAACCCCCCCCCAAAAAAAAAAACCCACTACCCACAGCTGTACATCACTACCATAGCCCTTATGGGTGAAGGGGGGCACCTAGATGTGGGTACAGTAGGTTTCTGGTGGGTTTGGAGGCCTCGCTGTTTCCTTCACAAATGTAACAGGTAGGAGGGGCATAGGCCTGGGTCCGCCTGTCTGAAGTGCACTGCGGTACCCACTAAAACTGTACCTGGGACTTGCATGCACTGTCATGGACCTGAGTTTGAAATCTGAGGCTGGCATAGAGGCTAGCGGGACATATTTTTAAAGATGTTTTTTGAGGGTGGGACGGGGTTAGTGACCACTGGGGAATAACAGGAGGTCATCCCCGATTCTCTCTGGTGGTCATCTGGTCATTTCAGGTATCTTTTTGTGCCTTAGTCATAAGAAAAACAGGTCCAGGTGAAAACGTCCTTGTTTTTTTCAATTATGGGTCAAGGACGTCCAAGTTTTAGGCACGCCCAAGTCTCGCCGTTGCTACGCCTTTGACACGCCCCCTTGAACCTTGGCCATCGTTGCGACGGAGTGCAGTTGGAGACGTCCTAAATTGGGTTTCGATTATACCAATTTGGACATTTCTGGGAGAAGGACGTCCATCTTCTGATTTATGTCGAAAAATGGACGTACTTCTCTTTCGAAAATGAGCCCAATAGTCTTTTTTTGAAGACAATTTTAGCACACATGATTTTCTGAGTGCATTTCCCAAAAAGATATACAAAAATTAATGGCTCATTAGATAAAGACTTGTTGGGTAAAGAAGATATTATTTGATTGGTTAAATTGGTAATGTTTACATAATTGATTGACTTGACCAGAGGATTTTGCATTTTTATTAGGAAAGCTGTTTTCTCTCCAAATTTTGGATAAAGGATCTGCGTCTTTATATAATAGCACTAAGGGTCCCTTTTACTAAGTGGAGGTAAGCCCAACGTGGGCTCACCGCTTGCTAAACAGGAAGTACTGTCAGGCTACCACAGCAGCCGGGCGGTACTTCCCACCCCTAGTTCACCGTTATATCCAGTGCTACAAAAATATATTTATTTTTGAAGTGCCGGAATGTACCCGGTGGTAATTGGGCAGTTCTATGCACTGCCAGGTTACTGCCAGGTTAGAGCAGTAACCCTTACTGCCACCTCAATGGGTGGTGGTAAGTGCTCCCTCTGAAATGGCCATGCGGCAAGTGCTTTACTTTCTGCATGGCCATTTCCTTCAGGAAAGAGAGACTTCCCTTTTACCTGTTGTGGTAAGAGGGGGCCATGGCACGCGTGAAAAATAAGCACCAATGCCTACACAGGCCCCCTTTTGCGCAGCTTGGTGAAAGGGGCCCTAAGTGCATAAATGTTGTCTCATGTTAGGTGCTGATTGAGTCTATTCTGTAGCAATACACACAAATTTTGGGAACACACCTGGAACATTACTCCCAATTTAGGGCAATTAATGCCAATAATTGGCTGTAAGCAGCACTGATTGGCTCATGAATCAATTAGGATGCACACACAAATTGGCAATTCATGCTGATTTCTGGCATACAGCTTTAGTTGCTATATACAGAATCTAGGGGTTAGTGCACATTAATCATAACATGCTAGCTGGATAATGCAGGAATGTCCACTTATCATCCATGACATGTGCCCTCTGAAAATATGTCTTAAAAAATTACAAACACACACAGGTTAACACAAAGAAACAGGGAACATACTGCAAAACATGTTAACAGACTTCTGTGGTAGCCTGTTGGCACACTAATAGGCAGATGATCAAAAGCAAACGCAGGCACTAGAGGTCATTATCGCCAAACTAGCACTCGTGTTTGCATTTTTTCCAGAATCAGAACTGGTGAGCATGTATAACAACGTGCTTGCCAGCTCTGAACGCTCTGAACGCTAATAGCATGCAAACGCATGCTGAACATATTCCTCCCCAATGCTCAGCAGGCAGCGCGTCAAACTGGCGTGCTGCTTCTTCTGTAAACCCTACGCCAGCTCGGAGCTGGTGTTAGAGTTTACAGGAGAGCATTGGGGAGGAACAGGATGCCCTGTCCAGCATGTGTTTGCATGCTAGCAGGCTCCCCCATTCCCTCCAACAGGACCGGATCCTGACCCCCTCACCCCAAGCCAGTGACATGGGGGCTGGAGGTCCACCAGACCTCCAGTCCTCCTGATCCCTCCCCTGACACAGGGGCATGGGGAGATGGAGATCTGGTGGATCTCTATCTCCCCTATCCACCCCTCACACCCAAAAAATAAAATCCTGGTGGCCCAGTGAGCCAAAAGCACAACCCCCCCCCCCCCCACACACACACACACCTGGTGGTCTAGCAACTCCCCTATCCCTCCCGTACCTTCCTGGTAGAGGAAGGAGTAGCACACTCCCTCCTCTACAGCGGCGCCACGTTCAAAATTGTGTTGCCCTGCCCAGTGCATCTTTGGATGTGCTGGGCAGGGCTTCCTAACCATATAAAGGAGAAACTTCCTTATATGATAGGGAAGCCCCACCCAGGGCATTACCATTTTGAAGGTGGTGCTGCTGAAGAAGAGGTATTGTGCTACTCCCTCCTCCACCGGAAAGGTACGGGAGGGAGATGGGGGTTCAGGGGGACTAGACCTCCATTCCCTGTGTCACTGTCCCGGGGGGGGGGGGGGGCTCAGAGGGGCATTAGGCCACCAGGGCATTGCAGGAAGGAGCCTCTGTGTTTGAAAGTTCTGGGCTTTTAACAGCCTAGACCTGTCAAACAAATTTTTATCCCAAGATCAGAGATAATAACATGCTTAAATTTGCATGCTATTATTTCTGATCATAGAGGCGATATAGACCCACAGTCCCAGCGTTGTTTTTAGAACACAGTTTGGAACAGCGTGAGGCTTCTGATCATTCACCCTTAAGTGTACATTAAGGGATTAACACCCTTTAGAAAAAGGGCCCTTAAGTTATGCAACTATAAAACTTTCTGTATATTGGCTTTAGAGCTTTCTCGTTGAAGTTTTACATGTATTAGGCATTTTTATCATACCTCATTACAAGGAAAATGGTCTAGTAAGAACTTTTGAACTGTTAATCCAATTCCATTAAAATTTCGAACACAGATAGTGAACATCCAGTGATCCTTGTCTTCTACTTTTCATATGCCCTTAATGCTTTGACATTTAGATTTCCTTCTGTTTTCTAAATAGGCCAGTTTAGTTGAAATCTCAAGTACTGTATGTCTGAACACATTATATTGTCATCATGAATTGTAGAATCTGCCTTTCATGTCACCAGTAGTCATAATATATACAAAACTTTTTTTCCAAAGAAGGAAACTAGACCATATGAATCTTTACACATATATTTGTTCTATTATACTTTAACTTTTGCTTTTAAAATGTGGCACTGCATATGTACTTTAATGTGGTCACATCTTATGCTTTAAAACATCTCCTTTCTCTGCTACTTTAGCTGTTTGCATTACACTTATGTTAGTATGCTGCAGAATTTTAACAGCAACAACAAAACTATGGATTTGTGGTTTATTAACTTGCACCTTTCTTTGATCAATTAGAATTACAAGTTCAAAGATGCTAAGGTATAAAATCAGCAGAGAGAGAGAGAGAGAGAGAGAGAGAGATGTAGTGACACTTAAGGAGGAGTCATAGGAGTGGCCATGAGGAAGAACAGTGGAATCAGCTTGGCTATAGCCTAGGTACAAGGATTTTTATCTTGGACAAGCAACAAGACAATGCTCGTGTAACAGGAGAAAGCTATATGTCTGTGATCAATGGGAAAGAGGTGAATAGGCTTCCCAAACTCCCCAGTAGCTAGAGTGGGACTAGGTCTTCTGCAGGGGTGGGCTGACAGTGATCTGGGCCCTCGGGCAATAAGGGTCATGGGTCTCTAACCACCTATCAAAAGTGATTAATTTAGATGGAGAAAACGGGAGATTGGGCCCTCTACTGCAATGGGCCTTCGGGCAGTCCCCTATTGTTCCAATAGTCAGCCCCGCTCCTGGTCTTCTGGGAATTGTAGTCTAGTCCTATGCCCCTTAGAAAGTAAGAGGGCTGATGATGTAATCTCACTGAGACAGAAGAAGGGAGGGGTTCTAGATGCACCTGGCAGTTCTCAGCCCTAGAAAATGGTTTTGCAGACAAATAGTGAGAGAGGAAGGAGGGGAGGAGGGAATTCCTTAAGAGCTGGCCAGCAAGAAAGTAGGCAGGTTACCTAAACCTGGGCAATGAGGGCCCCAAAATTCAAGCTGGACCAGAGTCAAGTATTCTGAAATCTCCTTTGTCAAATTTAAAGTTTTGCTGAAAACCCACTTTTTCCAACTTGCTTTTGGTACAGTTGAGAGCTATCACTCTGGAGTCCGATGCAAAAAAATCCTTTTTGGTTGTGTGTCTACACGTAATTTTTTAAAAAACATGTTCTATCCTATTTTATGATGGTTTCCTCTGTTCTATTTGTTAATTGATTTTATATTGTAAACAACTCTTGGGCAACTGCGGTATATCAAATATCAAGTGGTTTATTAAAATAAACATTAAATACAGAGCTGCCAAGGTACCCATTCCAGAAGGGAGACTGTTTGGCCAATCCTGGATATCTGCCAACCTCATCCTGGTGCATTACGAGACCTTCAGCATTGATTTCAGTGGATAGAATCATGAACTACAAATACTACACTGCTTTGGGATGTATGTTTAAAACCAGGACTGGCCAAAAAGTATCCCTCCAGGAATTGGTAAGTTGGCAGCTCAGTAAATATTATCTAATAGGCAGGTGAGAAGCTAGGATTGTGGCTAAGCTTAGCCTGATGGAAAGTGTGGGGAGAGACCCAGCCTGGAATGGAGTGGCCTGAGTATGACCATGAAGGTATTGTCCAACAAGGTTTTCCATGAAATATTTTGGGACATTTGTTGGGAAAAATGAATGGAGAACGAGAATTGTGCTCAAGGTTAATTTTGGACTGCATTTGAAAGACAAGAGCAAGCTGAATTCTGTGTTTGCTGCCCAAGGAAGGGAGGAGATTTCCCGGAGAGAAAAGGGAATTAGGAAGAAGCCTTCCTCTCGGCTTCTGCAAAGGTTCCACAGGAGCAGCAGTTGGCATGAGGAAAGGCAGCCCTTGAGAGAAAGGAAACCTGACCTGAAAAAGGGCTCAGGTTGTGGCCGAAGTGAGGAAATTACATTCTGACTTCAAACAAATCAGATCTACCCAGAATTACCTAAACTTCTGAAAATGATTGAAATCAGTATTGTTTAAGAAGGCTTATTCCCCAGGTTTAACTTAACTAGAATTAATTATTACTATAAAATTCAGATTCAAGGCCAATAATTACCTGTTATTATCTCTTGCCTTTTATGCTGTTTAATTGTTTTTATATCTTTATCCTCAATTTGTATAGTTGTTCTTCTTGTAATGTAGCTTGCATTGCAGACTTATGTAAGCCACTTTGAGCCTGCGATCAGTGGGAAAAGGTGGGATATAAATGTAATAATAAATAAATGAATAAAAAAGTGCCTAATCTACTGGAGGAGGTGAGTGCAGTTCTGGAGACCAGCAATGTATGGTGGTGCCCTCAAAGTGGCAACATAACACCAAAGGCTATAGACTGTCCAGGTTAACAGATGGTATTTCCTATACTTCAAAGGCCTGAACAGGTTTTGAACAGCTAGATGCTTCTGCTATCTGCACAGATGCCAGTGAATGTAATGTAAATATGGAGAAGGGGACTGCCTGCTGTAGTAATTAATGTACTACCTTGGATTCAAGTGGACTAACTCTACTGCTCGTGTTAAGTCTGCGTTCTATTTTAGAAAAAGTATAATAAAAGTGCCATTGAGGTTGAAAGAGCTGTTTTCATAAACTATATATATATATATATATATATATATATATATATATATATATATATATATATATATATATATATATATATATATATATGTATGTTGAAGTGGTCATATCTAATAGTGGCATGGAGCATCATAATGACAGTATTTTTGAGGCTACCTAGACTGAGCCCGTAATAAAGGATATTGCTATAATATAGGAGAAATATTACAAAGGTTTATAGTAATATAGTAACATCCTCAAGCAGAAATAGAAGGAACACAATTGTCAGAGAGAATAAAAGCATGGCCTCATGACTGCAATATATTTTTTTCTCAATGGGACAACTGACCATTTAAACATATACCGCAAAAGTAATAGGGGAAACCTGAAAGCAATGGGAACCTGCTGGATTGACAGATAAGCCTGTAATCCACATGGCAACCATCTTGTCAGTGTTGAATTTCTACTTGTTAGTGATAATCTCTAGTTCTGGATAGCATCTAGGCAGTTTTTGAGAGGAGAAAGAGTTAAACGAGTTTAGTCAGCATAAAACATCAGCTTAAATTGTCCACATTATAATAACCATTGATTCCAAGAGATTACATTATGATGGCAAAGTGGGCTGATGAAGTGAGTGAAATGAGTAGGTGCCATAACAGAACCCTATGGGACACCACATTGAATGTAATAAATTAAGGACCTGGATGAATCTCCAATTCATTTTAAAAGTAGTACTTTGCAGCTTCATTGCATGCATCCTAGTCCTCCTGCCAGCTTAGGTAATGATTAGTGGGCCTACCACCAATATTCAGTGGCACTTAACTGGGTAGTGCCACACAACATTGGCTTTAACTGGCCATGTTGAAAGTGGGCAAGAGGGGATCCTTATAGGGGGATGGCAATATTCAGTGCTGGTGCCCACATAGCTAACAGAGCATTTAGGACCTCATTAATAGCAGTCCTAACTGCCTGATGGGTGCTAGCACTGAATATTGACTGGCATCCGTATAACTGTCAGTGGTGTCATGAATTTCATTGCTCCCTACACAGCAGCAAGGTCCAATCTCACCTCTTGCCCCTGAGTAGCCTCAGAGTCTCACTCCTGCCCCTAATCAGTCTTAAATACCCGTCATATCTCCCTCACAAGCTTCAGACACCTTCCTACACTGTAAGCCTCAATCCTCCCCTCCAGTTTCCCCGATCAGCTTCATAATCCCCTCCTACCATGTCTCAAGCCCCAATAAGACCCTCCCCAGGCCTACCTTTCATAGCTTGTGGCTTAGTGGTCCATGAGGGGCATGAAATAAACCATGAGGGGCAGGAAAGAGTGGGGCTGACTCCTGCCCCTCAAGGTTTCTTTACAAAAATGACCACCACAACATCTAGTGGTAGTATTGTGGTACTGCTACTAGTACCATAAGACTACCACTAGAGGTCATAGTGACCATTTTTTGCAAAGGAATCACAAAAGACAGGAGTGAATGGGGTTCACCAGAGAAGATTTTAGTAATTTCTGGAGAGAAGACGGCTATTTAAGTACATGTAGATACTAATGACAGAGAAAAATGTGGTAGGGAAGTTCTGTAAGTCACCATTTAGGTTCTCAAGTAGGAAGTTTAAATTCAGAACCTCTAAGATAAGGATAGCATTTTTAGAAATTCTCCATGTTTCACGTCCAGGACAAAAGAGGCAGATTGGACTCCATAGTATCAATGTATGGATCAAAAGATGGTGTAGGGATGGGTGATTTATATTGGTTAGTAACTAGACAACCTTCTGTGGAAGAGGGAGCCTATTCCAAAAAGATGGACCCCACCTTAACTGAAATGGAATCAGGCTGCTGGCACTAACATATACTGTAACAAGGAGATAGAACAACTATAATCTGAGGGAAAGCAGACAGTTGCTCAGGAGTTCATGGTTCAGAGTGAGGTATCTTTGAAGAATACTATCAAAATAGGGAAGTTAGGACAATCCCGATAGAGAAATCTTAACAAGGGCAAAAATAAGTCAGAAGTTAAGTAGAGAGCAGAGTAAGGATCAAAAATTATCCTTGTCAACTGCTAAGCAGTGTGTAGATACAAACAAAACATATACTTTGAAATGTCTGCATACAAATGGTAGACGTCTAAAAATCTAGATAAGAGAGTTAGAGTATATAGCACAAAATGAAGAGGTAAATATCATAGGCATCTCAGAGACCTTGTGGAAAGAGGATATCACAGTGTTCCATTGGTTACCTGCATATAAATTATTTCACAATGATAGGGTAGATCAAATTGGAGAGGTAAGTGGTGATAAATGTTATAGAGTTCAACAGAATAAAAATTCAGCAGGAAACAGTAACGTGTGGAATGTTTATGGATAGAAATTCAATGTATGAAAGGAAATAAAATACTGGTAAGGTGATATTGCCATCTACCAAGCCAGAACCAACAAACAGATAATGAAATGTTAACAATTATTAGGGAAGGTAGCAACACCAAATTTCCAATTACCACAAATCCAAAATATACACTGTTCAAATATTAATGACAGTGAGTCCTTTAGAAATCACCTTTTATTTAAAACTTATCTAAAACAAGAAATTGGATGGAGAAAAAGACCTCAAATGTCACCTTCAATATTTGGTGACAAAAGGAGGGTTCAAAAGTACAGAAACACAGGCAAGAAAAGAAAAAAAGCACAATTGGGCCTTCAAGACTGTGATAAACGAGAGTCTTTTATTCGTAAAGACCCGACATGGGTTGAGTTTCAGTGTGACAATGCCTGCCTCAGGGGTCTAGTAATAAAACATCAAAAGTAAAATATAATAAAATCAAATAAATTAAAAACTATAAATACAGAATAAAATTTGTACATACAAGAAGTTAACAAAAGTGCTGGTATCCGTGCATGTGGCAAACAAGTTTGTGTGCCATATAAAAGTGCCTGACAACATACCCTTAAAAAGTCATCATATAGTGCAATTTAAACAGATATGCATTTAAAATAGACCAATGAGCATTACATCCATATACGAAAATATGAAAAGAATGCATATATAAATATGTTTAAAAACATAATTTACATGCAATAAAATAGTATGTCAAATTACATTAAAAAGTGTATACATGCATATCCACATGCAACGACATGCAACGCAATGTGGAAACTCAAATGAGTGAAACCATTCTTCCTGAGGGAAACATTCCACAGCTTGATACAATCAATGGTACTAAGCCATGCAGACTACTGCAATGGAATCTACGTGGGATGCAAAGAACAACTCATAAAAAACTTCAGACTGCTCAAAACACAGCAGCCAGGCTTATATTTGGAAACACGCGATTCGAAAGCGCCAAACCCCTCCGAGAAAAACTACACTGGCTACCAATCAAAGAACATATTGCTTTCAAAATCTGCACCATGGTCCATAAAATTATCTAATGCCTTTAAATGATGCTGTACCCCTTTCACAATACCTGGGTATCCCCTTAAATGGGTAGTCTCTTCTATAAAGTATTTGGGTGTTCTTTTTGATAGAGACATTCACACTACTATAAAAATCAACTCAGATAGAATTGCTGCCAAGGTTGAGAATTCCCTTTCGTCCTGGTCCCCACTCAATTTAACTTGGTGGGGCAGACTTGATTCTATTAAAATGACGGTAGTTCCTCAAATCACATATGCTTTAAGTTCGATTCCTCTCCTATTTCCTGTTGCTTTCTACAGAAAGATGGAAAAGCTACTCTAATTTTTTATGGAATTCAAAATCACCCAGAATTTCCCTAGGAAAGCTACCATTTTTTTTAACGGCGTAAATAAACACATGGATAAAGGTTAGCCAGTTTATGTAGTATGCCTATTTTTTCAGAAAGATGTTTACAAAGTCCCACATGAGAAACTCCTGAGAAAAAGCCATGGGATAGGAAGCAATGTTCTGTTGTGTGTTGAGAACTGACTAAAAGATAGAAAACAGCGAGCAGAGTTAAATGACCTATTCTCACAATGTAAGAAGGTGAATAGTGGAGTTCCACAAGGATCTATACTAGGTCTTGTGCTTTTTAACATATTTATAAATTATCTGGTAATGGGAATGATGAGTAGTGTTATGATGCGAGTAGTGTTATGATGCTAGGTTCCACATTAGGAGTCACCAACAAGGAAAAGGATTCAGGAGTCTTCATTGACAGCACATTGAAATCTTCTGCTCAGTGTGTGGTAGTGGCCAAACAAGCAAACAGAATGTAAGAATTATTAAGAAAGGAATAGAGAATAAATCAAAGAGTAACATAATGTCTCTCTGTTGCTCCATGGTGGGTATTATATGCAATTCTGGTTGTTGAAAACAGAATACTAGGCTACATCAATCCTTGGTCTGACCCACTATGGAAATTCCTATGTTCTTATATACTTCTTACTTTTGCCTCTGCTGTTTACTGCTTCATAATAATTGTAGCTACTAAAGACTCTCAGTATACTTTCTTGGTTCAGAGTAATCCCTGGACTGGACTGTGAATTTCTAGAAGTGGAAGTGAATGGTAGAGTAATCTCATAGGGTCAGTGGCCTTTCAGTTTTAGGTGTTCCTGTTCCCGAACCCTGTAATTGCAAGGGTGGTAGTGTGAAGTCAGATGAGTCTGCCTCTCTGATGCATGTGCCCCTGATCTCCCTGCAAAGTGAAGCATTCATGGTGAGGGACCTTGGGTTATGGATCTACAATATAACAGGCACATACCTTGACTTCCTACCCAGGCAACCTATTATAAAATTATCCTCTTTTAGTGTTTGTTCACTATGCTAGCTAATTTTAAAGAGAAGCTAATTGGGCAGTTTCTTTTGGAAAAATAGTTGCAAAGTATGTACATTTTTGCATGTACACAGACTACTAAAATTGCCACCGTAATATTGATTTTTACTCAACAAAACCCCTTGAGGAGTATAATAAAGTCACTGTCATGGAGAATATCATTATGAACATTTGAAAGTTGTTTATTTTTAAGACATAAACTCAACCATGTCTGTCAGATAACATGGCAGTAAATCTATAAAAGTGATATTTTTGTGTCACAGTTAAAATCCTTTGGCCTTTAAATTCCTACATCAGCATCTTGGATCAATAATGCTAGTAATGACTTCAATTAAAATTAATTTGTTCTTACTATGCTTAAAATAAAACTGCCACAGTGGATTTGTTGTAAACACAGCCTGAATAATCTGAAGGAGAATTCTAGTTACTGCAAATTAAAGATGTCTTCGTATATAATTGTAAAACAGTACACTGTCCACTTATGCTTTTTATTAACATTTTAAGCACCAAAGAATTATGCAAAAGTAAGGAGAACATTGACAGGTAGGTTGCAATCAGTATGCTTGCACATTTTTTGAAATGTTATGAAACTGATACGACATTGTTGAATAACGTGTGCAAATAATATTGTGAAACTTTTGTACAGTTCTTAATGTCAGCCCTGTTGAAGAGCAGATTTCTTTCTTTCTTCTTTTTTCCCCACAGGATTATAATCTAAAGTCATTAAGTACATAAGAATTGACATGCTGGGTCAGACCAGTGGTCTATCAAGCTCAGCATCCTGTTTCCATCAGTGGCCATTCTAAGTCATATGTACCTGGCAGGATCCCCAAAAGAAGCAAGGTTCCACATCTCTTACCTCAGGGATAAGTAATGGCTTTCCATAGGTTTACCTTAGTAACTTCTCCAAACCTTGTTAAACACAGCTTAGTAAAAAGGCCCCTGTGTTTGTTTTTTAGAGTATTGCGCGGAATTGGTGCCCTTTATTTGAAGACTCATTTGAAAGTTCTCAACCCAGTCCTATGGACACACCAGGCCTGTCTGGTGTTCAGAATACCCACAATAAATATGCAAGAGATAGACTTGCAACAAAGGAGGCAATGCATGCAAATTTATCTCATGCATAGTCTTTGAAACTTGGTTGAGTGGGGGTTGGCTCTTCTTCAAGCAAGTCGGCTTGTTGAGAATCGTTGATTGTCACGTGGTCAACATGTATTGGTTGGTGGACTTTGAGAGCACTAAGTACATTGCAAGCAGACAATGATTTTTCATCTATTTTCAAATACCTTTTTATAAATATTCTACAGTTATGGCTTGCTAAATGGTGACTTTTCTACCCCCTTGGAAATTGTGTTTTGAGAGTCAACTATACGAATTAACTTTGGGAGTATCAGCACTTGGTGGAGTGCAGCGGGAGTCACTTTTGCGGATGGATTGTTTAATGATCTTAGGTTATATTGTTTAGATTGTTTTGTAATATGTAATAATTATTTATGCACTATTAAGTGATAATTAATTTTGTGGATTTAATTTGTACCATCACTTTATATATTGTGAACCCAGTCAATTTGTTGCATGCATAGTCATTGTGGATATCTTGAAAATCAGACTGGCTTGGTGTGTACAAAGGACTGGGTTGAGAACCACTATTCTAGAGTGATATTTATGATTTAGATCTTCAATCAGCTAAGAAATGTAGAGAAAAAAAAACCCACAGAGGCCCAGTGTTTGTCTTTGGAATAAACTTCCAGTTGCATTGAAGAGTTTGCAGGATTATAAGGTTTTTCAATGCCAGTGAAAAACATAGGGCCCAAATATTCAAAAGATTTATGCTCCTAGATTTGAAAGTTATGTTCATAAACTAGCCTCTTTGAAAACTTACTAGGGCTGTGTACATAAATTGTTACTCAAAATTTCACTGAAGTCTTAAATTTAGGAGCATAAAAAGTGGGTGGCAACAGGGGTGGATTTGGGGCAGGAAAACAAAGTCAGTACTAGGCTAATAAATTAAGTTTATAAATCTAGGGAAAAAATGGCAGGCCTACATTTATGAGCATAACTTTTAAACTCCTAAATCAGTGTACCTGAATGTAACTCACCTTGAGCTACTACTGAAAAAGGTGTGAGCAAAATCTAAATAAATAAAATAAATAAGTAAATAAATAAGGTGAATTTTCAGCTAAAGTTATTCTTCTAAATTTGACTGAAAATAGGACACAAATTTAGGAGGTTGAGGTGTCCTTTTAATAAGCTGTGGTAAGCGCTATTGCATGCTTTACTGCAGCTTAAAATGATTTACTTATTGACACACTCAGGCATACTGTGGTAAGTTCCTAATTTGCATGTGCTACCTGCATGCTAAAAAAATATATTTTTTTATTTTTGCACAGAGGGGATGTGTCTGGGAGTAGAGAGTGGGCATTTCTGTGCTAGTCAGCACAGTGAGCTCTTACTGTCTACCAAATAAGGGGTCCTTTTACTAAGCTGCCATAGAGTGCCCTTATGCAAGTTTTTCCTATCTGCTAAGGTTATTTTTTACCACAGCACTAAAATGGCTGAATTTCTTTGTTTTGTATTAATGGCCTTGTGCTAATGTCACCAATAGTGCATATATGGCTTCTTTAACGAAACAGAACTACCGAATAGCATGCACCCATTTAGTTCCCATGGTCTTCTTCACATTCAGTACACGTTAATCGGTAGCTCCGCTTTGTAACTGAGGGGGTTCTTTACTAAACCACTGTAGCGGTTTTAGCATGCACTAATGATTAGCATGTGCTAAATGCTAGAGACGCCCAAATATTCCTATGACTGGTTACTATTGTGAGAAAACAGACATGTATATAATGGTTCACTTTCCTCCTCAAGTATATATCCCCCATAGTTGTATATAGTTTATTTCCCTTTCCTCCCTTCCAATGTCCACCATTGCTGCAAATATGTAAATGTGAATATAGGAAGTAGCTGTTTGTGCATCTTCCCAAGTCTTCAGCCATGTTGGTGGTAGGTAAGGAAGCATTCAGAACAGAGAGTAAACAAGAGTCTAGGCACTTCCTATGCACACCTGCTTGTTGGTACCAGATGGGTGGCTAGTATGAGACAACATACTTTATCTTTATTTTAAGCAGTCTATGCAATGTGTCAAAATGGTGTGGGGCTGCAGGTTGAAGAGGGGGGTTGAGGGCTGGTCTCCTGCTGCAAGCTGTCAGCAACAAACAGAGAAATGCTTAGATTAGGCAAATTGTGGCCCACATCAGCACATGTGGCCCCTACCTGGGTCAAGCACTGTAACTATATACCTAGGATCTATGACAAGGGACACCAGTGATGGGACCCAGGTTCCAGCCTCCAGCATGGAGCTGGACTTGTGGGCCAGCATGCCAGGTGTCCACCAATGCTTATGTCATGGATCATGCAGCTCCATCAACCCCATCTTTCCTTCAGATCAGATATCTTGCAGAAGCATTGGTGTAGGAGAATAGTCTAATATTTTACCCCCAAGGGACAGATGGCTACAGAGTTCAATGGTAATGTAGGCGGTCAGTCTGCCCCATAGTGTGACCCACACTGCTATGTCCGTGATCTGCTGTGTATTCTTATTTCCAGGTAACTGCAGCTACATTAAAGGATAATCTCCTTTACTCCTTGCACATTCAGAAGTTCTCTTACATCCCTAGAGGGACACTAGCTGAGCTCAATGATGTACGGTATCTGGATGTACAGCCCTTCCCATTCAGAGTCAAGAGACCATATATTGGCCTGCCAGTTCCTGGGAGACAGCTGTCCCCCCATTTGGTGAGCAGTTGGCCCAGGAATCAATCTTGTCACACATGTGCATACACTGGCAATATTCCCTGCACATGTCTCTCATATAGTTGTCTTGCCAATCTCCACACCAACTGAGGATCCAGCCTGCCCCCAGAACCTGGAGTATCTGGCCTCTTGACTCCACTTAGGAGAACCCCATTCCCAGAGGCTCTGCTGCCATAAACAGTGAAGAATTGATTCACTTCTACTCATTCAACACCACTCAGAATTTTGTAGACCTCAAACATATCTCCCCTCAGCTGTCTCTTTTCCAAGCTGAAGAGGCCTAACCTGATATAAGAAGAGTTCCATCCCCTTTATCTTTTTGGTCAATCTTCTTTGAACCTTTTTCTAATTCTGCTATTATTACAGTGACCAGAGCTGAAAGCAATACTATAGGGGCCCTGTTTACTAAGCTGTGCTAGAGGTGCATTAGTGTTTTTAGTGTGTGCTAAGCATTAGCGCATACTAACCATATAGATGCCCATAATATTCCTATGGGTATCTACTACATGGTTAGTGCACGCTAATTTTTAGCATGCACTAAAAACGCTAGTACACCATAGTAACAAGGGCCCTAGGTGAAGTCTCACCATAGAGCGATACAGAGGTATTGACTGAGTATTCTCAGTCTTATTTATCATCCCTTTCTTAATAAGTCATAGCATCCTGTTTATTTTTTGGCCATTGTGCAGCAGATTTCAGTGCATTATCTACAATGAAACACTGATCTTTTTCTTGGGAGCTGACCCCAAGGTTGGACCCTAGCATCAGGTAACTATGGTTTGGATTGTTCTTCTCAATGTGCATCACTTGGCATTTGTCCATATTAAATTTCATCTGCCATTTGGATGCCTAGAGGGGCATAATCGAACGAAAACGTCTATCTCCAAGGGCGTTTATCTCCCAGAACGGGTCCGTGAAGGGGCGGACCGAACCGTATTTTCGAAAAAAATAGACGTCCATGTTTTATTCGACAATTTGTGAGCTGGGTGTTTTTGCTTTTCAGCGATAATGGAAAATGAAAGCGCCCGGCTCAAAAACGAATAAATCCAAGGCATTTGTTGGTGGGAGGGGCCAGGATTCGTAGTGCACTGGTCCCCCTCACATGCCAGGACCCCAACTGGGCACCCTAGGGGGCACTTTTACAAAAACAAAAAAAAAGGTAAAAGAGCTCCCAGGTGCATAGCACCCTTCCCTTGTGTGTTGAGCCCCCCAAATCCCCCTCAAAACCCACTGCCCACAAGTCTACACCATTACTATAGCCCTAAGGGGTGAAAGGGAGCACCTACATGTGGGTACAGTGGGTTTGGGGGGGGGGGGGTTGGACGACTAAGCATTAAGCAGCACAATTGTAACAGGTAGGGGGGATGGGCCTGGGTCCACCTGCCTGAAGTCCACTGCACCCCCTAACAACTGCTCCAGGGAGGTGGGTATGACATTTGAGGGTGAAAATAAAAAGTTGTGAAACATCATTTTTTGTGGTGGGAGGGGGTTAGTGACCACTGGGGGAGTCAGGGGAGGTCATCCCCGATTCCCTCTGGGGGTAATCTGGTCATTTAGGGCACTTTTTGGGGCCTTATTCGTGAAAAAACAGGGTCCAGGAAAAGTGCCCTAAATTCTAGCTACAAACGCATACTTTTTTTCCATTATCGGCGAAAGGCGCCCATCTCTGTTCGGGTGATAACCATGCCCCAGTCCCGCCTTCACCACGCCTCTGACACGCCCCCGTCAACTTTGTACGCTTCCGCGATGGAGTGCAGTTGAAAACGTCCAAGTTCGGCTTTCGATTATACCGTGTTATTTGTTTTTGTGAGATAAACGTCCATCTCCCGATTTAGGTCGGAATTTGGGTGTTTTTCTCGTTCGATTATAAGCAGGCTAGTCTTCTAGTTTCCTAAGGTCTTCTTGTAATTTTTCACAGTCCACATGTGTTTTAACAATCTTGAATAGTTTTGTGTCATCTGTAAATTTAATCACCTCACTTGTTCAAATTTCCAGATAGTTTATAAATATTTATTTATTTATTTGGTACATTTGTATCCTACATTTCCCCACCTATTTGTAGTCTCAATGTGTCTTACATAGATCCGGAGAGGTGAGAACAGATTCCGGTGGACAGATACAAAGTGGAAATACAATTAATAAGATTTGGTGTGGATCATCCCATGCAGTTTTCAAGAGTGGGATTGTGTGGATAGGGATTTAGAATTGTCTGTTTCTTAGTTTAGTTGCTGTGATACATTATTTGATGTTTATGTAGGTTCTGCAGGGTATGCATTTCTGAAAAGGTGGGTCTTTAGGTTTTTTCGGAAGTTTAGGTGATTATTTATGGTTTTCCGGTCTTTTGGTAGTGTAATTCAGTGCTGAGTACCTATGTAGGAAAAATTGGACGTGTACGTTGATTTATACTTCAGGCCTTTGCATCTCAGGAAGTGAAGGTTTAGGTACGATTGTGTTTCTACTTGGTAAGTCGATTAGTTCGTTCATGTAGCCCGGAGCTAGGCCATAGATTATTTTGTGAGCCAGAGTACAAATCTTGAAAGCAATACATTCTTTGATTGGTAGCCAATGCAGTTTTTCGCAAAGGAGTTTAGCATTTTCAAATCTTGTCTTTCCATAGATAAGCCTGGCTGCTGTGTTCTGAGCAGTCTGAAGTTTCCGTAAGATTTGTTCTTTGCATCCCACGTAGATACCGTTGCAATAATTGATGTGGGCTAAGACCATTGTTTGAATCATGTTACCAAAAGTTTCCCTTGGGAAGAATTGTTTTACCAGTTTGAGTTTTCACATTGTGTGGAACATTTTCTTTGTAGTGGCAGTGTCTTGGTTCTCTAGAGTTAGGTTGCTGTCGATGGTAATGCCAAGGATTTTCAGGTTGTCTGAAATTGGGAGAGTGAATTCTGGGGTATGTATGGTTGTGGAGTAGTTTGTGAAAAGTTGGGATGAAAGTATGAGACAGTGTGTTTTACCTTTAAGTTTTAATTTGAATGCCATTGCCCAGGAATTCTTTTTTTTTTTTCCCAAGATTTTTTTATTGATTTTAGTACAATGTAAATAGTACATAACATTAACCAAAAGAAATAAAGATGCATTATGGAGATATATAATGGATTATAGTGTGCCTAGGAATTATATAATTATAGTTATAATAGTAATCTAAGATAAGTAGTTATCATTTATGTAGTTTCATTTGTAATGGAATCAAGATAGGAAGCAATTGGAGACCATACAGTATTTGTTTTAATTATTGATCCTGTGAATGTGGCGGAAGTCAATTCTAGCTTGTGGTACTGCCTACGCTTTTCTTTATTACATTGGTGATTTCTGATGGGTTCAATATGAAAGGTATATATATTGTGACATTGTCCGCATACAGAAAATGGTTAAGGCCTTGATTGAAAAGAGACTTTGTTAGTGGGGTCATCATTAGATTGAATAGAATGGGTGTGAGAGGTGATCCCTGTGGTACTCCGCACTCAGTCTTCCAAGGTGGTGATATATCCAAGTTTGACTTTACTTGATATGACCTTGCGGTTAGGAACCCCTTCATCCATTTGAGTATATTCCCTCCAATTCCTATCTTGTTGAGTATTCTTAGTAGTATATTGTGGTCTACCATGTCGAATGCGCTTGACATGTTAAATTGGAGTAGGGGGATGTTTTTACCTAGTGCAATTTCTTTCTTGAAATTGGCCAGGAGTGTAACAAGGACAGTTTCTGTGCTATGGAGGGATCTGAAGCCCGATTGAAATTCATGCAGAATTGAGAATTTGTCAATATATTCCGTGAGTTGTTTGACTGTGATGCCTTCCATCAATGAGGTTGTCAGTGGGATGGATGCTACAGGAGGATAGTTGGTGATTTCATTTTTTTCATCTTGGTGTCTTTCAGTAGAGGTGTGAGTAAAATGTTGCCTTTATCCTTGGGGAATAGGCCTTGCTGGAGCATGTAGTTTTTGTGGGATGTGAGCTCTGCAATGAATCGGTTGGGGGGAGATTTCATTAAATAGTTGGGGGCATGCATCCAGTTGGCAGTAAGCAGTGGAGAGCTTACTAGTTGTTTGTGAAATTGTTTCATTTGTGATCTGGATGAAGTTTGACCAAGTTCAGTCTGCTGGGTATTCTCCTGAGTATGGGTCTAGTTCATCAAGGAAGGTATCCAGGTTATTGTGCTCCTGAGACATGGTTTTGCGTAGGTTGATAATTTTTTTATTTGAAGTAATTGGCAAGTTCATCTGCTGGTGGAATGCCTGTGTTTGTTGTGGTCACTGGTTTGGTGTCTAGTAGACTATCCAGTAGCTTGTATAGTGTTTTCATGTCTTTGTAGTTTGTTCCTAATGTGCTTTGTAGTAATTCTGTTTGGATTTGTTTATCTCGTGTTTGTATTTTCTTTGTGATTCTTTCCATGTATTTAGGTTTTGTGCATTTTTGTTTTTCCTCCATGCTCATTCGAGTCATCTGGCTATTGTTTTTAGTTTTTTCAACTCATCGTTGAACCATGGGGTTTTGTCTTGTTTGTGTGATATTTTTGTTCGTATGGGGGCTATTTCATTTAGTACAGAGGTGCATCTCTTTTCCTATTCTGCGAGGTAATTTATGGAATCAAATGGAGCTGACCACTTGTTGTTGTAAATCGATTGCCAGAATGTTTTTGCATCCACGTGGCCTCTTCTATTGTATGATGGTTTTTCATCTGCTTGGTGGTGTCCTTTCTTCAGCCATTTTAGGGTCAGATTTAGTTTGAAGTGGTTGAACCAATGTGTTTCCAACCATTTATGTTCTGTTATTGTGAGGGTTCAGTCTGATGAGAATTTGTGTGCGAGTAGGTGAAGTGAGTAGCATTTTGAGTGGGTAGCATTTGGGTGTGTCCATTCTAAGTCCCAAAGTTGGAAGAATTCCTTACATTCTCAGACACCGTTTGAGTTTGGGTCTTCTAAGTGAAGGTTAATATCTCCTATGACCAGTACGTTTGAGTTAGATGTGCATGTGGCTGATATGAAATCCATGAAATATGTTTGGGCTTCGTTCCAGTTGCCTGGTGGTCTGTAGAATATGACACAGTTCATATGGTCAGCTAAGATATTGTGGTGTAACCTGATTAAGGCAAATTCTAGTTGAGGTGTTATTGAGTTGGCTGTGGTTTCTGTGGTGAAGTGAGATCTGTAGATTAGAGCGATGCCTCCTCCTCTTTTTCCTTTTCTGGTCCAGTGTGTGATTTTGTATCCTGGAGGACATAGGTCCAGTATTATGGGATCTTTTTGGTCATGGATCCATGTTTCATTGATGAATAGTAAGTAGGTCAAGGGCCTCCGTTGTGATTCAATCTGTTAGTGTTTCTGTTTTGTTTACTGCGGATCTAGCGTTAATATAACCCACTTTAATTGTATAGTATGGATCTTATGTGTTTGAGAATGTGGTGACCTTTATTAGTTGTCATTTGTTTATTGGTTTGGATTTGTTTCAATTATTTTTTGCAGTTTGTATGGTTTCTTTGTAGGATGATGTTTTTCGTTTGTGGGTTGTGTTGTCGGTTTGGTGGACATTGGTGTATCTGATTGTCCTGAATTGGTTGTGTAGTAAGGGGTATGATGTTATTTTCGTCATGAGTTGTGGCTATTAATGTTTCGATCAATGTTAGGGAGTAAATTCCTAGGAGTATTGTTATGGTGTTCATTATGGCTCCTTAGTGTTGTGGTGATTGAATTCAGTTGCACTCTTACCAGAGGAATCCTCAGTGTTCAAGGACGTGGGCTTACCACAATATTCTCTTTTGATCAGGATTGTGGTGGTGGTGTAGTGTATTGTTAGTTGGTTTATTGCTTATGAGGTGAGGTCTTTCCTAGGTTTTGCTAGCAAGGTGTCTGGAAGCAGTCATCTAGAGTTTTCTTTTTGTTTGTTTATTAGTTTGTGTGGGTAAGAGTGTGTGAGTATTTGGGATTAGTGGGAATTTAAATTTGTGATTGTGTGTGAGTGAAAACCTAGACTGACTTTGTTTCTTTTTGTCTGGGTATAGCAGGACCTGTTATAGGGGTGCCATTTAAATTTATTCCTGGTTTTAAATCAGTGGGTCCTGGTTCATTGGTTCTGGTTCGAGGAGGCAGGCTTACAGATTTGGGCCGAGGCAGGAGCTGCCCAGCTGCTGGCAGTGTTGCTTATGAAGTGGCACCGTTGCTGTGGTTCAAAACTTCCCTGCTCTCTCCTGCTTCGTCTGCCTGAAGCTCCTCTTCTGCCCTGCTATGGAATGGGGTGTCTTTCAGTTGCTGGTGTGTTACTCTTGATTGGGTGGAGGGACTCAATGCCATGCAGGGTCTCCATCTTGCACCCGCAGTATCTCTGATCCTTTCCCTCTAGTACCCAGGTTGGAGGCACTGTTGGAGAATCAGGTTCTCTCCTCACGCCGCCCCAATTTTCTGAGCCAGCCGCTGCTTCAATCACGAGGGGAGATGTGAGCATTCACCGAGCATAATTCGCCTGCTCAGCAACAGGGCGGTGATGTTCCCAGGTCTCTTTCCGATACGATGTGTGGCCGTGATCGTGGTCCCTGCCATCTCTTCAGATCAATTGCCGCAGTGGGATCCGTCTTGTAACGTTTGGTTCTGATGGTATGTCGCGCCAGCCACAAGGGGGATGCAGGTTTATTCTTCTGGTCTCCCCTGCTCCATAAGCCCGACAGCGATATGGTGGTGCTCCCAGGTTGCTGAACGACACGGTGTGCGATCATGCTGCAATCGCAGCTCTTGAGGTAGAGGGATTGGGCTATGGATCCGTGGCTCAGGGCTCAGGATCTTGGAGTTCAGATCTCTGCCTCTTCCCCATGGCCATCTTGCCAAATGTTAATTAACTCCAGTCCCGTACAGATCTCTGCGGCACTACATTATTCACCCTCCTCCTCTGAGAAGGGTGAATAGTGGAGTGAACAGGCACTGGCTGGGAGGTAGTATGGCAGTGCACTTATGCATGGATGGGGCCATTGTTTCCATCTTTGTCAGGGATGTAGGTCTGTGTGTGCTCCCTTTGCCTATGTGTCCTACAACTGGCTGGGAGATGGCAGGGGACCCTGTCATAGTCACCAATCCTTCTGGCCATGTCTGCTGTAACCTCCAAGAGAAAGGCAGGATGCAGATGTCAAGGTGAAAAATCTAGGTTTGGGGACATCTATCTGTGGGGTATGAATGTTAGCTGTGTTAAGACCCTCACTCAAAGCAGTGGCTGCACATCACCCAATGACTCATGACCACATGTTCTGAGTCCTGGGTGGAGGAAGGGGAGTGTACACATAGGTGAGAGTTTCTGTAGTGGGGGTTATGGGCCCACTATAACAAGGAGATTTCAGGGGTCCCCAGCTTGGCCCTGGAGGGATATTTCACAGGGCAGCATCTTTGGAGCAGAGAATTATATATCCAGTGGGTGTGGGTTAGGAGGCATGAGAAAGCATCCATTTGAAGGGCAACTCATGCTGTGACGGACCTCTGTGGTCATTGTACTGTCCTCCTTGAACACTTCTTTGTTAGATGTCTGTTTGGTGTAGGGGTAAAAAATGTGTTCCCTAAATGTACAGGATGTGGGTTTGATTCCCACTGTGGGTGGTTGGGGGGTACTGTTTTATTTCCCCTGCCATGGCAGCTGCAATGTGCTAGGTAGGTTTGTGACATGCTGGTCACTTTTGCACTGGTCAATGGAGGATTCTGACCAATGGACTTCCACCCCCTCTCTTCCTTCCTTTCCATGCATTCTCATAGGTTCGGGGTTGGCTGCAACACATTCCAGTAGATAGGCGGTTTGTGGGCACACTTTAAGGAGGGTAGCTGCATACTCAGGCTTTGATCAGGGACAGAGGTGTTATACGGGTGCCATGTCTGTGATACTTACATCAGGCACTTAGGTGCTCTTGCATGCACTGGATTAGTTTTACCACATGCTGTGGCCACTTTTAGCATGGCAGGAAAATAGCCACACATATATCTTTTTCTATAATAGCCACACACTAATTTCCCTATTTTGTAGGTACTAAGAACTCCTGTGCTAACCCCATGCTAATCGGGCAGCATGCAGTAATGTGCCTACGCTACTGAATTAGCATAGGGCATGCCTACTCACTGCCCATCGACATGCCTCCCACGCTAAAAAATAAAAATATGTATTTTTAAGCGCAGGATTAGCTGGACAGCACACTACAATGAGATGCCTCAGTGCATCCCACGGCAGTACTTTTTGGCACTTGGTAGGGACATGCTAGTACCTACCGTGGCTTAGTAAAAGGGCCCCTATAGGTAATACCATCAGGATTACCACTGTAAATTTAACCTAGCCGTGTATACATTTTCTGTTATCATTTCATCTATCACCTCTCTATTCATTCTATTCACTGATGTTCTCTTCCAATTCACATATGGGATTTCTGTCCAAAAGCGTTCTGCAGTTCATTTTGTTCCTGAACAACTTTTGTTCTGTTTGACTCAGTGGCTTCTTTAACATACAGGAGCAATTTTAAAATTAGTACCTATAAATTTGTGCACAGAGGGAGCCTGGTAAGAGCCAGTTCTATAAAGAAACACAGGCACCTACTTTTTTTTATATAGAATACTAGCATAACAGCAAAAATGCATGCCTATAAATGATTCGGCATGAATACTGTAAGGAAAAGTCATTTACATTCTTAGGGGAAAAGTAGATAAACACACATCTAACAAAGGAGTGTTCAAGGAGCTATCAGACCCTCTCAATATCACCTCATGACTGAGAAGACTGTTCCTTGCTGTGCCCTTCCCCTTACTTTGTATGAGCCGGAATCAGTAGAACTGAGAGAATAAAACAGCAAGGAAAATTCTCAGAGGAAAAGTAGGTTGTTTCACTTTGTGATTTCCACTTGACATTTGAAACTGATCAACTTGCAGTCTTATAAGTGTTTTAACCAGCAGAAGGGGAAGGGCAGCAAGGAGTAGCCTTCTCGGTCATGAGGTGATATTGAGAGGGTCTGATAGCTCTTCTTGGCTACACTTGAGAAATCAATTCTACTGTTTGATGGGTTTTTACTATACTTTCAGTTTCTGTAATAGTATAAATTCCTGCTTCAAAAGAAACCTCAACTAATAGTTATTTACCAAACTTATATAAAACTTTGCTGGTACCAATTTTAATGTTAAGTTTGTGAAATGTGCTCAGTTTTTGACGCATTATGTATGACCATAATCATCTGATCTGTAATGTCACCATCCACCCATCATTGCGCTTTCCCTTTCTACCTGCCATTGTTTACTTTACATTGATCCACACTCTATTTTATATATACTTTAATTATTCAAAAAATGTAAAGTTCACACTTAACTGAAACAGTGGAGTTGCTCTTATATGGTGGATGGCTGATGTCCAACACCATTTCTTAAGATGATTACTTCCAGATGTTCATAGAATGTCGCATTCAATCAATAGTTCTATACAACACTGTTTTTCATTGTAACCCCTTCCCTTTTACCAGTGTTATTATGTCTTCACAAATAAATACCAAAAAGTTTGTAATCCTCAACATAGATCATGTTTCACTACTGCTTCTATCAGGGATGTAGTATTAATGCAACTAGTTCTACCACATTGGGGGGGTGGGGGGGGCACCATCTCTAAGGTCGACCTAAATGTTGAGATTTGGGCATCCCCAACCGTATTATCGAAACAAAAGGTAGAAGCCCATCTTGTTTCGATAATACGGTTTCCCTGCCCCTTTGTTGGGATGTCCAGGAAAACTTGGGCACCCCGTTCGATTATGCCCCTCCATGTGTGTATGGGGGCTTTTTTTACCTGCTGTGGTAAAAAGGGCCATGGCGTGCTGGAAAAATGGACCCCCACCATTAGCACAGGTCCTTTTTTCCCACAGCTCGGTAAAAGGACCTCATAATTTCTGAAAACTTTGCTTTAGTAACCAATGAAAAAGAGAACTAACTTTTGGTTTCATTCCGCAAACTATGTCAAACGTGGCTGCTTCTGCTTGTAATTAATTCTCTTCTTTTTTAATGTTTCTGGGTAGAGAGGTGTGGTAGCCATGTTAGTCCACTTTTAAAGGTAATCAATAGAAATAAAACAAAATAAAGCATGGAAAAGAAAATAAGATGATACCTTTTTTTATTGGACATAATACATTTCTTGATTAGCTTTCAAAGGTTGCCCTTCTTCGTCAGATTAGAAATAAGCAAATGTTGGTAGATGACAGTATATATGAGCGAAACATCAAAGCATTTCAGTGACAGTCTAACAGGATGGGGGTGGATAGGTGAGAGGGAGACAGGAGAGCACTGCAATTTACAAAGCAATACAATTGTATGCTTTGTAATGGGCTAGAAAACCCAGATCTTTGTTAAGTCCTGTCTGGTGGGTGTCACATAAGCACATAAGCACCGCCATACTGGGAAAAGACCAAGGGTCCATCAAGCCCAGCATCCTGTCTCCGACAGCGGCCAATCTAGGCTTCAAGAATATTTAATCATTTTGACTTCAAAGGTATTATGTTCCTGTATTGTTTTAAAGTTCCCTTTCAGGATCCTTGCCATGAAGTCACTGGTTCAGTGTTCTGGTTTTGTAAAGTGCTGTCCCACAGGCGTGACATCTTTGTTTGTACTGGCATTTTTCATATGATGTCTATGTAAATTAAATCTCTTCTTTAGCATTTGACTTGTTTCTCCAATGTAGCAGCCTTCATCGCACTTTTTACAATGAATGATATATACCACATTGGAAGATGAGCTTGTGAAAGATTCCTTAATGTTGAAAATTTTACCTTTCTGAATAATCGTGGGGTCCTGTGAGATATTTTGGCTTAGTTTGCAGCTGGATATATTGCAAGAATGTGTGCCATTCTTTTCTTTTAGAGTCTGTGTTGGGAGCTTACTTCTAATTAGCTTGTGTTTTAAGTTGGGTGGCTCTCGGAAAGCCAGCACTGGTGGGGATGGGAATATTTATTTCAGTAATTCATCCTCCTGGAGTAGAGGCTGCAGATCTCTTATGATTTTTCTTAATTTTGCAGCTCTGGGTTGTATGTCACTATAAGGGGGATTCTGTCTGTGGCTTATTTTTCTTTGTACTGTAGCAGACTTTCCCTGGGTGCTTTGAGGGAGGAGGCAATATTCTTGGAGATTATTTTGGGGTTGTAGCCTTTCTGTTCAAAGGATGCAGTCAGGGTTTCGAGGTGTCTGTCTCTGTCCCCTGGGTCAGAGCAGATACGGTGGTATCTTGTGGCTTGACTGTAAATAATGGATCTTTTTCTATGTGAAGGGTGGAAGCTGGAGTTGTGGAGGTAGCTGCATTTGTCTGTGTGTTTCTTGTATATGGATGTTTGTATATAGCCATTGCTGATTGAGACTGTGGTGTCAAAAAATTGACTTTTTCTGGGGAGTAGTCAATTTTGAATCTGATTGTAGGATGGCATGTATTGAAGGAATTATGAAATTGTTTCAGAGTTTCTTCCCCCCCCCCCCAAATTTTTTGTACACCACAGTCTCAAGTCACAGTAAATTAGGAGTCAGCACCCATGAAAAAGATCTAGATGTCATCATAGATAACACACTGAAATCTTCTGCCCCATGTGAGGTGTCAGCCAAAAAAAGCAAACAGGATGCTGGGAATTATTAGGAAAGAGATAGAAATAAGACCAAGAATATTATAATGCCCCTGTATTGCTCCATGGTGAGACCACATCTTGAGTATTATGTGCAATTCTGGTCGCTGTGTCTTTAAAAGATATAGCAGAATTAGAAAAGGTTCAAAGAACAGCAACCAAAATGATTAAGGGGCTGGACCTCCTCTCATATGAGGAAAGACTTAAGAGGTCAGGACTCTTCAGCTTGGAAAAGAGATGGCTGAGGGGGGATATGGTAGAGGTCTTCACAATACTTAGTTGTGTAGAATGGGTAAACGTGAATTGATTATTCTTTCAAAAAGTAAAAAAACTAGGGAACACTAAAGAAAGTTACATGGTACTACATTTAAAATGAACAGTAGGAAATATTTTTTCACTCAGAGAATAATTAAGCCATGGAACTCATCGCCAGAGGATGTGGTATCAGTGGTTAATGTGTCTGGGTTTAAAAAAGGTTTAGACAAGTTCCTGGAGTCCATGGTCTGCTATTGAGATAGACATGGAGAAAGCCATTGTTTGTCCCTAGGATCAGTAGCATGAATCTTGCCCTGGGATTGATAGAATGAAATATTGCTACTATTTGGGTTTCTGCCAGGTACTTGTGACCTGGATTGGACACTGCTGGAAGGAGGATACTGGGTTACATGGATCATTGGACTGACCCAGTATGGCTGTTCTTATGGGTGTTCTAGGTGTGGTGTGGATGAATTTTAAAATAGATGTGTAGCTCCCACTTTACAAGGGGAATACATATATATTTCAACATATTTCTCCTCAGCATTTATACCTTCAGGTCTAAATGAATTACCTGCTCCTTTAGACCGCAAATTTCAGAGTGAATGGGCCATGGTGCTTATCTCTTTAGCCTTGAAGCTCACCTCAAAAAGCCAAATATTAAACTTTGCCCTTTAACTGGCCCTTCTATGTGTACCTTTTTCAAAATGTTCATGTATTTACAGTACCTGCATTTTTGCATGTCAATACTGCCACATGTATGTGCAACATCCCAAGAGCAGTTTTTGCACTTCTTTAATGGCTATTCCTGCTGTTTGTGCCAGGAAATGCACTTGTAATCTTACACACTCTTAAGCATAGTTTACAAAATACTCTGCAGTCAGAAAGCCTTCTGTAAGACACCTGGCAAATTCTTATTGTCCTGACTTATGTGTCCCTTTTCTGATCTATGTATCCGATGCAAAATGGGACTTAATATGTAGCATACTGAAAGCTACAAGTCTTTGTTGTACTCAATTTAAGGATTACTTTTAATATCTAGAGTGTAATAATATGAAATTTTCAAGGTCTCTCTCATTGATTAGGAAATTGGTCCTCTTGTTCTTTTTAATTTCTTCCGTGCCCTTTTTATTATCTTCTTATATCCTTTAGGGCTTCTCATGCTGTGAGATGAAAAGTATGCAATCATTTATAGCAAAGAAGAATGAGAACAGAGCTATCAAGCATACTAATGAATTTTCAGCCTGTCATTTAAAACCATTCTAGAACGAAGATCTGTGCTCAATTATATAGATTAATTCCAGGATCCCATGAAAGATACCTTGTACATTATCACATATTACCATTATGGTAAAGAACTTGGTTCTGTTATGACCTATGATTTGCCATTGGAGACTGTGTTCCCTTGAAATTGGTTGAGAATTTGACCCCTGACGAAGTTGCTAAAAGATGAAAATTGAGTGGGGAGAAAACACAATATTCTGCAACTGTTAAGATAAGTGGTTGAGCATTGTATGACAGTTATTGTCATACAATACATTGTATTGGAGGAGTGGCCTAGTGGTTAGGGTGGTGGACTTTGGTTCTGAAGAACTGAGTTCAATTCCCAGCACAGGCAGCTCCTTGTGACTTTGGGCAAGTCACTTAACCCTCCATTGCCTGCTGCATTGAGCCTGCCATGAGTGGGAAAGTGTGGTATACAAATTTGAGTAGTAAAAGAACTTGACTGGGCTGATGCTGGTAAGGCAGAGTTTATTTAGCAGTGCAGAGACACAGCAGTCAGCTCATTTTTTTTCTGAGATCCTTTACATTATTAGTAATAATTATCACTCAGCGTTTCAACTAATTTGGTCTGTGGGGATTTGCTTTGGAATTGGACTTTTGTTTGACCTTCTTATATAAATATAAGCAACAAATAACTATCTTAGATGATAGGTGGGATATAAATAAATAAATAGAATAAAATAAAATAAAATCATTTTCATACTTAAATTAAGCAACATAAAAATGATAGAAATCAATGTGAAGGTGACTGGCCTGAAGATCCATCTCTCTATTAACCTCTAGAGAAGGTGCAACATTTGTATTTAACTTGATTTGCAAGCCATAACTTTCCAAAGTAATCTGATTGAATTGAAAAAGGGAAATGTTAAAATGAATGAAGGATGAAGTGAGCTATCTGTGTTTAATCTCCTGTTTCATCAGAAATTGATTAACTAGCTGACTTTGGGTCCAGAAGCATTAATTATACTTGGTCTCCAGTTTAATTAACATGAGTATGGCCATTTCCCAAAATATTCATTAAATAGTCAGAAACAATATGAAATTCAAATTAAAACTGGGAAAGAGATTAAATAGAAGTATTCATCTAAAAATTCTACATCTGAGATGAAATCATTTGTGCAATAGAAAATATGGAAATACATTTTAGGTAATATTTAATTATCATTAATTTCAGCACTGCAAGCTGGCAGCTATTCTAAGCTCATTATAAAGAGTAAATTGAGCTGGAATTTCAATATGAATCAGTTCTCATTGGAATAATGGGAATATGATTCAAACTTTTAAGAAGTTTGTTGTGCTCTGAGTTTTGTTTTTCACATAACTTTTGTTTAGGTCAGCATTTCAACAGAATAAGAACTGAGGTTTGTTATTTACAGATAAAGCTAATTTTCTCTTGGTTACTTAGTACAATATTTGACAGGGTGTGCTGATCCCTCAAATGGCGATATGATTAAGGAAGGCTCATGGGTGTATAATAATGTATTGGATTTACTGTTTTCAGCAATAGTTCAAGGTGAGTTACACTCAGCTACAATGGACATGTTCTCTGTACCCAGAAGATTTATAATCAGAGATTGTACCTAAGGCAATGGAGGGTTAAATGACTCACCAGAGCCTAGAAGGAGCCCCGGGGGGATTTGAAGTTTTCATTGGTTCTGTGGCTCAGGGGCGTATCTGCGTGGGGCCTCAGGGGCCTGGGCCCCCGCAGATTTCGCCCTGGACCCCCCTACCGCTGCCAACCCTCCCCCTCCGTTGCTCGCCTACCTTCGCTGGCGGGGGACCCCAACCCCCGCCAGCCGAGGTCCGCGTCCTCCTGCCGCTGCCGGCTGCCTTTGGTCCTTTAATTCTTCCATTGAAGCTGGCGCCGACGAAAGTTTCTTTTGAGTCTGACGTCGCTGCACGTTGTACGTGCAGGACGTCAGACTCAGAAATTGTTTCTGAGTCTGACGTCCTGCACGTACAACGAGCAACGTGCAGCGACGTCAGATTCAAAAGAAACTTTTTCGTCGGCGCCAGCTTCAATGGAAGAATGAAAGGACCAAAGGCAGCCGGCAGCGGCAGGAGGACGCGGACCTCGGCTGGCGGGGGTTGGGGTCCCCCGCCAGCGAAGGTAGGCGAGCAACGGAGGGGGAGGGTTAGCAATGGCAGCGGCTGGGGGGGAGGGGGATCGGCAATGGCGGCGGCGGCGGCGGCGGCGGCGGGGGGGGGGGCTATAATGTGCCCCCCCTCTCTGGCCCTGGCCCCCCCTACCGCCGCAGTTCAGATACGCCCCTGCTGTGGCTATAATACTAACCTTGTGGCTACTTCTCCATTCAACTATGAGAAATTTGTGTACTGTATCTCTAGGATTTGGCAGCTGGAAAGAGGTTGGATCATGAGTCTCTTCTAGCCAAACATAGGTAAAACAAATATGTGAAATTAAAGGAATTTAAAAGAAGGCTGCCCAAGAGAAAGAGAAAAATAGACACAGGTGAAACCAATAGATTGTGCTATGAGATTAGAGTAGTGACCTAGTGGTTAGTGCAGTGGATTTTGATCCTGGGGAACTGGATTTGATTTCCTCTGCAGCTCCTTGTGATTCTGGACAAGTCACTTAGCCCTCCATTGCCCCAGGACAGTACAAATAAGTACCTGCTTATACTATGCAAATCGCTTTGTATATAGTTATATAAACCACAGAAAGGCGGTATATCAAGTCCCATTTCCCTTCCTCTATTTGCTGTTCCTGCGTCTAACTCTGTATATTAGGATAGATTTCTCAGAAATTCATTGGGTTATCTCCTCAACCATGCCAATCAAACTGGCTGTGTATGCACAGATTTGTAGTCCTAATGTTTCTGTTACATTCATAATGGAACTCAAATCTCCAAATCCACTGATGCAATAGGACAAAGCCTGAACTGGATCAGTTCTTTGGTTGTTTTTGGTAATGTTACCATCCTCAGAATCCTGGAATGATTGAAAATTTACCTCATGCATTGGATCACTTCTCAGTTTGATGTGAGTAAGTGGGCCTAGGCATGTTCATTAGTGTGACTATAGATTGACTGCTCTTAAAAAACAGTTGGGCAAGCAGTACGCAGATGAAGACGCAGACACAGTGGAATATGAACTTACAAGTCTTTATTGTAGAAAGCAGGTAAAAGGAAACCCAAAATGGCCGTGTTTCAGCCAGCAGGGCTGCTTCAGGGGCGATATAATACTAATAAACATATAAAAAAATAAGTTAAACCAAATTGCACACCAAATATATCAATAATTATAAACCAATAATTAAAACCATATTAACATAAAATCAAAATAAAATGAATACTTAAACTGGTCAATAAGTACATACTAACATAAATATTATTAATACATATAAAAGGAAACATGGCTGTCGGGCATCCTTTTACCTGCTCTCTACAATAAAGACTTCTAAGTTCATCTTCCACCGTGTCTGCTTCCTCATCTTCCATTATAGATTGACTGCTTCCAGCTCTAAGACTCCTCCCTGTTAGGGATGGACACTCACTTGCAACAATATGGGATATGTCACAGACATATTCCATTTTCTTGCATGTTGTTATCAAATGGAAAGAAACAGAAAAGCATGAAAATTTGTTTTTTATTATTTGCTGATAAGAGTGCATACTCTTTTGCAAGAGTGCACTCTATTTACAAAGAGGGGACCCACTGCACATGTGCAAACTATTACAAGTGCATGAACCACTGTGCAGGCACACACATTGCATACTCTTTCAGAAAGAGTGCACCATCTTTGTACATAGGGGAAAATTCTACATATAACGCTGAATGTTAGGTGCTACTTCCACGCTGCCTTTTCGGCATGAAAAAGAGTTATAACAAATGCAAGGTGCCGAAACAGGGCAAAAATGAGAGATCCACATGAAAACACACTTACGTGCCCATTTATAGAATAGCGAGTAGGATGTTCTCCCTTGTTGCATTTGGGCACCTGCAGTTACACAAGGTCTATGATTTGTGCAAATGAGGGCACCTAAATGTAACGCACACCGATACAGGTAATGCTATTATTCTATAATGGAATGACATCTTTCTATTTCTCTCTCTCTTTGAATGGAAGACTCTCACAGTTGTCCAGGACAAGATCCCCTCTGCTCTCCTCTTGGGTGGGATCCATCCCTCCATGGCACATTCCTGGTCCCTAACCTGGATTATAGAACTCCTTCAACTGGCTGGTGTTCAGGAAACCCCTTGTTTGTGTCTATAGATGGTAATGGCTTTTTCTGTCATTGGCTGTAGATAGGCAAAAGTAGGTGTAGTATCATGCTGGCACTTTATGATTGGTCCAGCTTAATGGAATATGCTAAAAGTCATTGCTAATTGTCTCATGATGTGGAGGTGTATTTAGTTTATATATACATAACCCAAATTTTTGTTAGCTCCAATGATAATTAATCTTCATTACTTATGTAACCCTTGGCTTGCCCCTCAGTCATGGCTGCTGGCTAAGCTCCCCAGGTCAGGTACCCAGCACTAGGGACATAAAACAGATTGTACTTCAGCGAGCTGGCTGCAGGCTGATGACTGGCTAAATCCCAGAGGGCCAAAGGGTAATCTTTCTCTGGGCATTCTCAAGTTTACTCTCATTCAAAAATAACCAGCAGTTCCTGAGTTAAACTTCAACTGGCTTTGCTTAACAATAACTTGGAAATCAGTTCAGAAATGCAAACTGATATGTACAGTCAGGACCTATAATAGTTCCAGATCAGCTTCAAACATAAACTTCTCCAATCACCAAAAGTAATGCAAACAGTCATTGTACATCATCAGCATTTTTTTTCTTTTACTTCTGTCCCCTCCGAACACCCACTGAATGTTTTATCAGAAGTGAGGCTCACCTGCTCCCACTTCTAGCTGGGTTATCTTTTCCCCCAGGCACTCCTTCTCATTCCCAGGTTGGATATTGCAGAAGTCCTCCCTTCAGTATCCAGGACTTCCCCCTCAGTGATTGGATCTTGGTGAGGATGGGTGACTGGAGACCACATTCTCCTTAGACCCATTCCTTTTATTAACTTCTGGCCCTGCCCAAATGGGATGGCCCTTCCCATGTCCACCCACCAGGCTGGCAATTCCAACCCTTGTTGCCTAGTGACCTCCCTGAAAATCCTTCCTCTCACTGCCCAAGAGCAGTGGCACTTTTTTCAGGTGGGGGGGGGGGGAGGATCATACTTAGATAATCGATCTATTTGTCTGATCACCCATTGGGTGGAAATATTCACCAAATTGCAATAACCTTCCACATCATGGTTATTCCCTGTTCCACGACTTTAAGGGAAACAGTTCAACATACACGTTTCTACTAAAGCACCTTGAATCAATAATTGCTGACATCTCAGATTTGGTATTCTAGCAGCCAACCAGTGAAGTCTACCTGGACTGTTTTCCTATCGATTGTAGCCCCTAACAAATAAGCATAACAAAACTTAAGCTATAAACTTAATCTGTTAGTATAGCCTAGATTCAAGTGGTAATCTCTGAGTCCCTCCTACAATGCCCCTAATTTCTTCCTACTATGTCAAAGTGTCCTTATTCTGCTTCAGTTCATGTATCCCTTAGCATCATCATGCAACCTTATAAATTTCAAGACAAATTAAAGCAGTCAATGTGCCAAATACATCTGGAGCAGCTCAGCTGTTACCGCACTTCTATGGCTTTCACCCAAATGGTCACCCAGAACCTGAAACTGTTCTGAGTTCAGAGGCTGAGTAATACTACATTGTATCCAATGTTCATATCTATTTGTAAAAGTTGCAGAATTGAGTTCCAGGGATGCTGGATAAAATCTGCTAAAAATCCATGGCTATCACCAGTAAGCAGCACTTATCTGGGTAGAAACCACTTCTATGCAGATAAATGCTACTATCAACCTCTCTGTATTAAAAATAAAAAGTACCCACAGAGAAAGCAAGTATAAACCTTTGCATGCATTATTTCCCAAGCAATTTTAATTTTTTAACTGAAGTTTCTGAAATGTTTGTATTAGTTGTATTCAATAGTAGAATCACTATATTTCTGAAGTCTTTCCCTCCTTGCCCCACCACAACAAAATAATAATCAACTTCACCCTGTGCAAGACCTCACTGCCTCCACATTGTTTCATAGACATCTTAAAAGTAATCCCTTCAAATTCTCACAGTCTGTTACTTGGTGCAGGCTTTATATTACCCCACTCTTCTCTCTCCCTGAATGCTTACATAGTATGTTCCCATTCCATTCTTGACGTGTAAGCACAATTCTGTTTGCTCATATCTCATATGGTTCTTGGAGAGAAGGAACTGTGCACCCTTCAGTGCATTTGTTCCCCCTTTTTTTGATGTGTTAACTGTTCTAGCACCGTTTATACCTCCGGTGTGTTAACCATTCAAGTACTGGTTAAAACCTGTGGAAGACTCCTGAAGAAGGCGCTACGGCGCCGAAACACGGCTGTGTTGAGTTGTTGTAATAAACATTACTTTTTATTTACAATCATACGTCTTCTCCATTGTTTGAAAAGAGTCTATCTTCCCCACCCCCTCTTTGTTTTTCCCTTACTTTGTTTTGTGGGGATTAAGTGCACCTCCACACTCTGTGTGGTACGCCCACACCTTGTGTGTGTGTGTGTTTTTGATTATCCCATTCCATTCTTAACATTCAGGACCTTTGCCAGTGGTAACATACAGTCTGATGGCATTTAGATAGTTGTGGGTGTTAGCTCAGTCTAAAGCCTAGCCTTTGCCTTCATTTTGTTTTCTTTTTTTATATCTCCTAAGTTTTAGTTCCACTCCCCCTCTTTATAGTGGTCTAAGAAGGAATTTGATAGTTTCCTTTATATTTGTATTTATTCTAAATATGCCTCCAAGTGTTTTGAACACAATTGTGAATTGTTCTAAATTTAATAAATATATACATAGAAGCTAAACATACAATATTTGCTTAAATTCGTTAGAACAAATTGTTCCGCACCAAAAAATATTATATGATTTTTAACAATTAGCCTCATCAACCAAGGGTACCATTTAGAATTCGGACACTCCTTGCAATGGCTCTCGTCATCGGCCCCACCACCAGCCAAACAAACCACAGAGATAAACTCTCAAATTTAATTGAGAGAAAAGTCTGTAGTGAAAGGTCAGCAGGGTTTATACAGTCTGTAGTGAAAGGTCAGCAGGTTTGACTTCTTATCACTCCCATTTGGATTGGAGAATTAAAAAAAAATTGTTAGACGTTGTTTTGCACTAAATTTAAAACATATTTTATAAACCCTGCTGACCTTTCACTACAGACTTTTCTCTCAATTAGATTTGAGAGTTTTTCTCTGTGGTTTGTTTGGCTGGTGGTGGGGCCGATGATGAGAGCCATTGCAAGGAGTGTCCGAATTCTAAATGGTACCCTTTGTTGATGAGGCCAATTGTTAAAAATCATATAATATTTTTTTGGTGCGGAACAATTTGTTCTAACGCATTTAAGCAAATATTGTATGTTTAGTTTCTATTTTATATTTGCTTATGCAGTTTTGAATTTATAAATATATACATGAAAAAAAGAGAGAATTCTTGCACCTTTCCACTGATGACAGCTACAAAGTCCATAGGTAAGTACCCATAAACTTGTTATCAAACTGGGCATTTTTTGAAAATTGCACCCTAAGTGGCCCTTTTACTAAACTGTGTTAAGGGGCTTTGCAGTATTTTTTGCAGTTACTATGTAATAAACTGAATGTTAAGTGTTTTTTTTTTTTGTTGTTTTAGAGGGCGTATCATAGGTGGAAAAATGGGTATGGAAGGCTACAAATACCATGCACTAATCATCAGTTTTGCAGTTTGTGCAGGACTAGTGTGTGTGTAGTTATTTGAAAATGTAAGGGCCCTTTTACCAAACAGCGGTAAAAAGTAGCCTTAGCACACCCTTACGTGGGTCATTCCTGTTTGCTAAAGCCATTTTTACCACAAGGGTAAAATGGCTGAAATTACTATTTTGGTATTAATTTTTGGTATTATTGGCCATGCTCTAATTTTGCCATTAGCACCTGACCATTAAAACAGATTAGCGTGTGAGCTCTTACTGTCAAGCATTATGTAGATTGTAAGGGCTCACACACTAAGCATGTGATAATTGGTTAGCACATGACAATGTAACTGTGCTGATTAGCACAGAACATGCCACTCTCTGCCCCCAGACACACCCATGCACCAAAAAATAAATTTTATTTTTTAGGGCTTAGGTAGCACAGGCACATTGCAACATTTCAGTGTGTCCCTCAGTGAGCCATTATTTTCTGTGGTAAGCATGCGTTAGTGCTTACCACAGCTTTATAAAAGGGTCCCTTAACATGGCACCTGAAGAGGACATGCTGGGAACACCCCAATAGTTGCCACATTAACCTACCTGTTTACAAAGCCATGCTAGTGGCTGCTGATGTGGTAATGCCAACACAGCCCATTCACTTTGAATGGGCTGTGTCGGCATTGCCACGTGGCTTTGTAAACAGGGGGGTAAATTTGCAGATACCCACATGGAAAAATCCTGTGTTAAACTGTGGTAAATTTGAATTTTACATCTTTTTAATAAAAGAGACCCTAAGTGAAATAAAGTACTTGTACTTATGGAAGGCACCTTTCCTATAAATGTATTGCTGACAGACCAACAATGGCAAGAATATCAGTTTTAAGGTCCAACTATTTTCACAACTTATTAAGGATTTACACGTAATTCCTTACCCTGAAATACATGGCTGGAATATTAAAAGAAAGTCAGTGCTTTGTACTCTGAAAGGGGACAGAGCAAAATGGCTGCTGCCACACCTTGGGCATTGTAGCATTTTATATTTTACTTCACTTCACCTGGAATGGGAAAGACAAGGAAGGGCAGTAGTCATGGTATCATAAATGCCTATTCTGCCGCTACTGATCTGGGTCAAATGGACTGGCACTTTTGTTTCCCCTCTTTGAATGAATGAGCTTGGCCTTCACTGCTGGGAGTGCGCAAGAAGCCTGGTGAGGCTACTTCCTTGGCATTAGAGACATTATTAAGTCTGGTTCTGCCACATTAACCCTGCTGCTGGAAGATCAAAGGCTGTAGCAGGAAGGGAATCCTTGACTGTGATTGTAAGGATGATTATCAGAGCAGAAGGTGTGGTGGCAGAGGTGGATTATTTCCCTCCACAGGGACTTGTACTTCAAGCTGGAGCTTGTTTGGGATAGTTCCAGGTAAACTTATTCACTTTGAAGCATCCAATACAAGTTTCTTTAGACTATATGGACAGTAATAGAAGAAATGGTCCAGCAGCTATCTCTTCAGTTTTCATTGGTTTATAAACAGAAATCTGATCTTTCTACTAGTTTGAACATTCAGGAACAAGAAGTTAAATCAATAACTACTAATGTTCAGTTATTAGAGATTAAAACAGAGTCTGTTTTTAACAGAACTCTACCTTAATGGACTCGACGCGGTCTCCCTGTTCAGGTGTTATGGACCCGGAAGAACGTCGAGAAGAGGTCTTGCTTCCATTAGAGAAAGGAGAGATGCCGCCGCAAATAGAAGGGAGAGGAGCCGAAGGACAGAGTGAGCGTGTGAAAACTTCTGAAAGGTTTGAAATACCGAAGGAATTATTAATTAAAACCCAAAGAGGTTACACTGGACACTTTATGGGACTTAGTTTCTACCCTGGGTCAAACGTTCCTGAAACAAGTTAATGAAACTGCACCTAAAATACAACTATTAGAGACTGATTTACAAAAAACAGAGGAAAAGATTAAAGTTATAGATGAAAAAACTGATAAAATGGAACAAAGTATTATGAAATTGGAAACGATAAAGACCCTTGCCCAGACATGCCTTTCTGAAGGAAAAAGACTGTCCAGCTTATAATCAAAGGTGATCGCCGGCCATCTTCCAACACAAATTGGAAGATGGCCGGCAATTTCTTAAAAGTGGCGAAATCGGTATAATCAAAAGCGGCATTTTTGACAGCATCGCCGCTTTCCCGTCGCTTCGCCGGCAAAAGTTCAAGGGGGCGTCCCGGTAGATTAGCGAAGGCGGGACATGGGCGGGCATGGGCGTGGCTACCAGATGGCTGGCTTTCGCCGATAATGGAAAAAAAAGCGGCGTTAAGCAGTATTTCACCGGCTTTACTTGTCCTTTTACTTTCACGACCAAGCCTCAAAAAGGTGCCCCAACTGACCAGATGACCACTGGAGGGAATGGGGAATGACCTCCCCATACTCCCCCAGTGGTCACCAATCCCCTTCCAAACTAAAAAAATAAAACTAAAAACCTTTTTTGCCAGCCTGTATGCCAGCCTCAAATGCCGTACCCACCTCCATGACAGCAGAATGTGTTGTATCCTCCGACAGCCTTTCCCTGGTTGCAATGTGGCTCTCGGGTGAGTGTGACACCTTTTCTGTTAGGTGCCCTGTAGAGTCATATTAGCAATGCATTGTGGTGGGTGTAGGGTACTGGGCTCTACTCCCATGGTGCTTTTCCCCCCTGCTAACTGGGACAGAGTGTGCCCTGTTTGTTTCCTGTTGTAGTCCATGCGGTAGTGGCCATTTTTGTAAGCCAGTTTTAGTTCCCTTTCCTGTGTTACCCACGTTAGAGAACGTAGTTCTTACCTTGAATGGTGCTGAAAGAGGGCATTGTACACTATTGTGCCAGCTCTGACCTACTGCTAATCTTAGTACCAGGGGACTCTTTGCCAGTGGGGCATAACCTCTGATCTGCAGTTAACTGTGAGTAAACATGGTTATTTCAAGAAAGGACTTTTTCAGAGAGATTAGTCTCCAGGTGTGAACTGGTGTGCCAAAGTTATACAGCAGCAATAAGTCCTAGAGGCTGTATGCAGGTCCCTGGAGCAATTTTAGTGGGTGCAGTACACTTGTGGGTAGTGGGTTTGGGGGGGGGGTTTGGGGCTCAGCTCCCAAAGTAAGGGAGCTATGCACGTGGGACCTTTTCTGAAGTCCACCGCAGTGACCCCTAGGGTGGCTGGTTTGTGTCCTGCCATGTCAGGGGGGCCAGTGCACTAAAAATGCTGGCTCCTCTCACGGCCAAATGCTTTGAATTTGGCCAGGGTTTGAGATGGCCGACATAACTTTCCATTATCGCTGAAAAACAAACCCGGCCATCTCGAACCCAGTGAACTCCGCGGCATTTGGCCGGGCTAAACCGTATTATCGAAAAAAAAAAGATGGCCAGCCATCTTTTTTGATAATACGGTTCCAGCCAGCTGTAGCGCCACCGCCAACATAGATCGCCGGCGACGTTCGATTATGCCCCTCTGTGGAACCTCCAAATTACTGTGAGTGTAATACTAGTAATCTCCACTAGATCAGTGGTAGGATAAAGATATGTAAAAATAGTTTAGCACTCTTGAAACAAACACGTCTTATACTTAGCTGAGAATGAGTTCAGACACCCTCTCAGTATTCATTGATAAGCTTCCAAGACTTAGTAATAATAAAAATTATATAGGTTTTATTTACACTGATAGAATATAAACGTGGAAATAAATGCTTAGAATGTACAATACTCAGGTGTCAGTTGAAATAACACATACTCCATATGGCCAATTTCTCTGGTCTTCCCTAGCTATATAGTGATTTCAGATCTTAAACTTATATGACCTGGGTAAGCTGTGGAATTTTTGTCCTTTAATAGGATTATATAACAACAGATGGTTGTCTCACCATAGGTAGTGCTTGCTCCTGACCTTCAGCTGTTGCTAGAGATCTAATGCTCTATAGTTTGGAGTTATAATGTGTTTTGATAAATCTGATAAAGATCTCAAAGAAGAGTATCCTCTTGCCATGACAGATGCTCTTTTACATCATTTTGATATCAGCAATGTCCTTTATGACTTGATATCATTGTGCTCTTTTGTTGTAGTTACACACAGGACTGGTTTTAGGCGGGGCCTCATAAGATTTCTGAACTGGTCTGTACTGGGTCTCGCAATTGCTAAGACTGGCCCTGGCTACACATACCCCAGGAGTGTTTTTTGACACTACTCTAGGAGTTTACTCTTAATTCTAGGACTCAAGATAGGCTAGGTCAATATGATCAAGGGTCCTTATCCGAGATTGCCTGTGTTCCTTTTCCTTGCATCAGCCATGTTGCCATCTAGCTGTTCCATCAGTGTCACAGTATTTTCCTTCAGAAAGACATGCCTGGGAAAGGGTCTTTATCACAGAGCATTGTATATTTTGTTAGCTGTATAAGATATACCACAGGCCTGATAAAATCAAGCTGTGCAATATACTAATTATATTGTAGTAGGGGCTCTTACCCCTATATATCCAGCAAATCATAAAAGACGAGATCTCTCAGAAGTAATGAGTAGCAATTCTCAGATCTACCTGGCTAAAACTGTAATGGTACTGTTCTCCAGAAACTTATGCAAACCTTTGTTAAACCCTGCTATACTACTAGAATTTACCATAACATATTCCAAAGCTTAACTGTGTATCCAATGAACATAAGGACAGAACAAAAGAATTGGCATATAGAATCAGACGAAGGATCTATTAAAACCATTATCCCGTTTCCAAGTGTGGCTAATTAAGGCCACAAGAACATATACCTGCAGAGCATTATTAAATATAAAACACCTAAATTTCATGTGTTTCTTCAATACATAATTGTGAAAAAAAATTAAGTGTGTTCTTATTGATTTCAAGGACACGTGTAGACTAGAATGGTCTAAATATAGTCCAGTTAGTGTTTGCATACTGCTTTTCATTTTTCAATATAAATGCTTGAAGCCAACAATTTTAAGGCACTTAGGGGTCCTTTTACTAAGCTGTGGCAAAAGGGAGCCTGCGCTGGCATCAGCACATGCTTTTTACACACACTGAGACCCCCCTTTTACCACAGTGGTAGCCTGATGGTACTTCCGGTTTAGCAAGCGGTAAGCTCGCGTTGGGCATTCCGCCCTTAGTAAAAGACCCACTTAGCTTTCATAGATCTCTTTCGGGTCCCAATATGGACCGTGTTTCGCAGTCAAACTGTTTTAAGGAACCCTTAGGTCCTCTGGCTGCCTTATATCTCTTCCAGTTTAATTTCACACTCTTACACAGGATCACCAGAGTTTACTAAGTATTTTCCTCTCATTTTGGTTATTGGTTGGTCCTACATAGACAAGCAGTGGCATTTATTGACTTTTTCTTCAAAACGTTTTTGAAGACCTGGTATTCAGCCCATGGCAGTCAGCAGTGTTTAAACCACTAACATCCATAGGCTGCCAGGCCATGCCCAGGCACCAGCATTCAATTGTCAGGATCAGCCTGGTCATCTGTATGTTAATGGGGCTGAAATTCAGACCAATGCTTGGTTAGCTTCGTGTATAAAGTATAAACCTTTTTGCTGTCCTAACTGTATGTACTTATTTAACTTGTTAGGGGACTGAATATCACCATTAATCTTTTAAATGGTGCCTTTGCCCAATCTCCACTCATGAACTGCCCTAGCACTAACCAGTGCAGCTGCAGTGGGAGCTGCTGTTCAGCCTCATTTAACTTGGCAGTGCTGCTGAATATCAATGACTGGCCACTCAGCATGGTTTAAGCAGAGGAGCTTCTCCTATCTACTTAAACCACACTGAATGTCGACCCTTGACATGCTAATTGCTATAATCGCATCCTCTGGCAATGTGTTTCAAAGGTT
This sequence comes from Microcaecilia unicolor, assembly GCF_901765095.1. Lineage (NCBI taxonomy): Eukaryota > Metazoa > Chordata > Amphibia > Gymnophiona > Siphonopidae > Microcaecilia > Microcaecilia unicolor. The sequence goes on along the minus strand of NC_044031.1, from coordinate 439,697,735 downwards.
AATTGTGTGTTGTGTGAAAAAAATATTTTCTCCTATTTGCTCTAAATGTATTATTTTGTAATATCATGGCATGTCCCATAGTTTTGGGATTTTTTGCAAGATTAAAACAATTTGCATTTACCTGTTCTACTCCACTCAGAATTTTACAGACCTTTACCATATCTCCCCTCAGACATCTGTTATTCTACCTAAAGAACTCTAACTTCAGCCTTTCCTCACAATAGATCAGTTTCATCACCTTAATCATTTGTCACCCTTCTCTCTACCTTTTTAAACCCCCCCCCCCCTTTTACAAGGCTGCATAGAAATGCCGACAAAGCAATTCACTTTGAATGGGTTGTGTCGGCATTACCACATCAAGAGCCGCTAGTGCGGCTTTGTAAAAGGGAGGAAAGGGTTATTCTTCTGTATCTTTTTTGAGATGTAGCAACCAAAACAGCACATAGTACTTACCCCTGGATTATATAAAGGGTGCTCAAAATTGCTTACTTAAATTTGTTTGTGTGCCCAATTTGTGTGTGCAATTTAATTGAATAATGAGGTAGTGACAATAATTGGGCGCTATCAATCAATTATTGGCATTAACTAGCAACAATTTAGATTTGGACGTGCATCTTGCTAAGCATTATTCTATAAAGGTGCATGCACAAATTGTTTAGCATGTAACTGAAAAGGGGTGTGGCCATGGGAGGAGCATGAGTGGGTCAGTGGCGTTCGCTAAAGATGTAGGCGGTATTATAGAATTTAGGAGATCCATGCATAATTCATGTGCCAGGATTTATACCAGGTTTCAGTTGGTGTAAATCCTCATGCCAAAAGTTGAGCGCAGATCTTGGCGCTATATGCTATTCTTTCACTTGTGCCCAAATCAGACCACAGTTTATAGAACAGCGCTCCATGGCCCTTTTTTTTTTTGGTGTACTGAATCTAGCCTTTAATGTGCAGTTATACCATAGAGTAATTCAGATTTTAAGTATTCATATCATATGACTAATATAAATTTTTACATTTATTTTTACCAATCTATTTAATCATGTATGCATTACTCACCATACATGTACATGTTTATTCCAACTAACATACATATCTAAAGCCAACTCAAATGATGTTCACCATTTTCTCTTTCCCTCGAGAAAGTTCCAATCACAGCTGCACTGATTATACACACCAAACCACATGTGTATATAAACTAGAAAAGTCTTGTAACCTCAAGTATAACTTGTCATAGTCCAAACTCCCTGCATTCAGCAGTAAAGTATCCAACAGCTGAGAACTATCCTCTCTTTATTCAATAATCTTGATGTCGGGCATCATCTGGATAATATTTTCACACACTCCAACAAATGAATATCCAATCTGTTTTTGGTCCCAACCCTGGCCCTGTTTCCTTTATCACTTCATCAGGAGACCTCAAGTGACCTCACATTGTCGTTAGGCACACCACAGCTAGCAACAGCTTCCGGTATGTTAACGTCATTTCCTACATAGGGTAATTCAGAGGGACAATTATATATTTTTTGTTTTATTCCCTATTCCCTTTCCTAATAATTTCCAATATTTACAAGCTTGTAGTTTTAAACTTCATTGGCTGCCAGTACAGGAGCGAATTGCTTTTAAGATCTGCTCCCTAACACATAAAATCATCTATGGGGCTGCCCCGGAATACATGCTCCCCTTGATCGACCTTCCGCCTAGAAATGCCAACCCTGCTGCTCGGTCCTATCTCCACCTTCACTTTCCGAATTGTAAGGGAGTCAAGTATAAGAAAATCTTCGCCTCGTCTTTCCGTTATTGGAGTCCCAAACACTGGAACACGTTACCTCGTCACCTTAAAACTCAAGTGGACCATGCCCTTTTTAAGAAGTTGTTAAAGACATTCCTCTTTGCTAAGACTTATCCCTCAAGTTACCATGTTGATTAAAGCATCCCTTGTCCCTTACCCTACCTAGTTCACTTTGTTAGTTTCTTCCCTCCTACTTACTTCTTAATGTTTGCCTAAGCTGTTAAGTTTGTACTCTTATTTAATACTCTGTAAGCCACATTGTGCCTGCATGAGTGGGAAAATGTGGGATATAAGTATCAAATAAATAAATAAATAAATAAATCAGCCATAGAGCTGGCATAGGCTGGACTTCTAAATGCAGTATTCTGTAAGTTATGTGTATATCTGGTAACCTTGCCCACATTTCTCTCATTCGTAGGGGTGTAGCCAGACACTCAATTTTGAGCAGGCCTGAGCCCAAAATATATGAGCACAAGAACCCCACTCCCTGCCCGGCATCTCCCCATCCCCTCCCCCCAAAGCTATTGGGGGTCCGTTAACTGCACTCCCTTAGCCCCTCCCCAGTACTTTTAAGTCCTTAAAAGCTTTTTTTTTTTTTTTGCCATAAGCAGGGTCTCATATCTGCTGCTCGCACAGCCCTGAGCCTTCTCCCTGACATAACTTCCTGTTTGCAGGACCAGGTATTTACATCAGAGGGAATTCCGGCACAGGACCTGCGCAAACAGTGGGTATGAGTCACTACTTCCTGCCAGCAAAGAACTAAGGGGTATGTTTACTAAGGTGTGTTAGTGCTGCTTAGTAAACATAGGTCTAAAGAATTTAGATGCCTATAGTTTGGCATCAGCCCTACCCTACCCTATCCCCCCCACCCCTCCCTGTAGCCTAGCATCTGTCCTGTCCTTTCCCCTACCCATCCCCCCATAGTCTAGCATATCCCCTCCCCCATATCCTGAAACTCACCAGCCTTAAATATAAACCAGTTGTTTTTTTTTAATGTTCTGGGTACTGCAGAGCCCACTTCCACTCAAAAACCCACCAACATGAAAAATATACAACTTTTTTTTTAAATTATTTTATCCTGGGCACTGAGCCCATCCCCACCAAAAAAACCCACCAACATTAAAATTTATGTCAATTCTTTTTTATTAGAAAAATAATTGCCCTGTTTATTAAGGTGTGCTAGCGTTTTTAGCGTGTGCACAAAATTAGCGTGCGCTAACTATGTAGGCACCCTCTACCGCGGCTTAGTAAACAGGGCCCTAAATAAAACAATACAATCAGGTGAATTTTCAAAAGAGAAGGGCGCCCATCTTCCGACACAAATGGGGAGATGGACGTCCTTCTCGCAAGGTCGGTCAAATCGGCATAATCGAAAGCCGATTTGGGGCGCCCTCAACTGCTTTCTGTCGCGGGGACGACCAAAGTTCACGGGGGCGTGTCGGCAGTGTAGCGAAGGCGGGACTGGGGCGTGCTTAGGAGATGGGCGTCCTCAGCCGATAATGGAAAAAAGAAGGGCGTCCCTGACGAACACTTGGGCAACTTTACTTGGTCCATTTTTTTTCACGACCAAGCATCAAAAAGGTGCCCGAACTGATCACCTCTCCTTACGCCCCCAGTGGTCACTAACCCCCTCCCACCATAAAATAGTTTACAAATACTTTTTGCCAGCCTGTATGCCAGCCTCAAATGCCATACTCAGATCCATCGCAGCAGTATGCAGGTACCTGGAGCAGTTGTAGTGGGTGCAGTGTACTTCAGGCAGGCGGACCCAGGCCCATCCCCCCCCCCACCTGTTACCTTTGTGGTGGTAAATGTGAGTCCTCCAAAACCCACCACAAACCCCCTGTACCCACATGTAGGTGCCCCCCTTCATCCCTAAGGGCTATGGTAGTGGTGTACAGTTTGGGGTTTGGGGGGGGGGGCTCAGCACCCAAGGTAAGAGAGCTATGCACCTGGAACCTTTTTCTGAAGTCCACTGCAGTGCCCCCTAGGGTGCCCAGTTGGTGTCCTGGCATGTCAGGGGGACCTGTGCACTATGAATGCTGGCTCCTCCAATGACCAAATGGCCTGGATTTTGTCGCTTTTGAGATGGGCGTCCTCGGTTTCCATTATCGCCAAGTCAGGTCACAAGTACCTGGCAGAAACCCAATTAGCAGCAACATTTCATGCTACCAATCCCAGGGCAAGCAATTGCTTCCCCATGTCCATCTCAATAGCAGACTATAGACTTTTCCACCAGGAATTTTTCCAAACCTTTTTTAAACCCAGATACACTAACCACTATTACTACATCCTCCGGCAAAGAGTTTCAGAGCTCCACTATTTGTTGAGTGGAAAAGTATTTCCTCCTATTTGTTTTAAAAGTATTTCCATGTAACTTCTTCGAGTGTCCCCTAGTCTTTGTAATTTTGGAACAAGTAAAAAATCGATTTACTTCTACTTGTTCTACACCATTCAGGATTTTGTAGACCTCAGTTATATTTCCCCTCATCCTTCTCTTTTACAAGCTGAGGAGCCCCAACCTCTTTAGCCTTTCCTCATATGAGAGAAGTTCCATCCCCTTTATCATTTTGGTCACTCTTCTTTGGACCTTTTCTAATTCCGCAATATCTTTTTTTGAGATACGGTGACCAGAACTGAACACAATACTCAAGGTGTGGTCACACCATGAAATGATACAAAGGTATTTTAGTATTTTTGGTCTTATTCACCATCCCTTTCCTAATATATATCCTAGCATCCTGTTTGCTTTTTTGGCCGCCGCCACACACTGAGCAGAATATTTCAGCGTATTATCTACAATGACACCTAGATCTTTTTCTTGAGGTTCTACTATTTGCTGGCACTGCAAGCTCACCAGTCTGTAATTTTCCAGATTTGAAGGAATTCTGTCTTAAATTTGCTATAGGCTAGTTTCATGGAGTGTCTGCTAGTCCTGGATTTAGTCAACAGGGTAAACAGCTATTTTAATTAACTCTTTCTGTATCATTTATAATACTATGGGGCTCATTTTCAAAGCACTTAGACTTACAAAGTTCCACAGGTTACTATGGGGCCCTTTAACTAAGGTGTGGAAGGGCTAACGTGCAGGTAGTGTGTGCCAAATTGTCACTACCGCCAGGTTAGCACATTGCACCAGGCGGTAATTCTGTAGTGATGTAACCAGTTTTTATTTTAAACTTGACTGTTCTAGGCTCTGATTGGTCTAGAGTTTTTTTTTTTTAATTACCCAGAAGATGCTGGCTGTTGCTTCAGTCTTAGCCCAGGACGGAAAGAGAGACAGATCTCTTTGCTGAGGCTCACTGAATTATATATCCTGACCTTCCCAGGTACTGTTTAAACAGTATATAGATGTTCAGTTAGTGTTATAATTGATCTTTATTTCAGTTACCTGTTTCTGTTTGCCAATTGCACATTTTTGTCCAATGTTACAAGTTCTGAGAATAAGCACAATTATTTGTTTCCTCTGCCTGTCTAGACTGATAAAGAATCCTGGTGGTTTGTATGTTGGGTCTGTGAGTGCTTTCTGGGAACTGTGGGACCACTGGGAGTCTGGCTCCGGTAACCTAGAACTCACTGGGGATAACAGAAGAGCAGGAGACTTGCCCAGAGTTCGTTGCTACCCAGTCGATGGGAGGAGGATGCTAGTGTAGAGAACAAGCAGCAGGTGCAGGCAGACCTGAGCTGTGCTGGGGAAAGACCCTCTAAGTGGCTGCGGGTAAACCCAGGTGGGTGGCTAGCCATTTTGTGACACTGTGTCACCAGTTCTGTCCACTCTTAGACTTGCCTTTGAAAAAAATCAAGAAAAATCCACAAATTCAGATCCAACTCTGGTCCAGGATTTCCAACTCTACAGCTCAGGGATTCACAAAGCAACTAAGTTCCCAAAAAAGTCTTTTATTCAGCAATAGGAATCAATCTCAATAAAGAGAGTTGAGTGTACAAAGTTCCATGACACAGCCTAGAGCTATTCCCTTAGTGAATTTCTTCTTGCTGACCAGGTATCTTCACCAACCTGATCACAGCCACAGGCTGGGACTCCAGGAACAGTCTCTGCATCCTCCACATGGCTGAAACTGAAGATATTGATTATATATGAGAAGTTCCCATATTCTCCTCCACTGGAAGCTGCTCCCCCTTTCAGAACAAACTCCATTTATTCAGGTACTTATCCTCTGATCACCTCTCTCTCTCCCTTCAGGAAGGTGAGTCCCTGTCTCAGGATATCATTTCCCTGGTGAGAATTGGGCTCCAGTTCCTTTCCCTTCCCTCACCTCCTGGCACTGCAATAACTTTGGGGTCCTCTTCTCCCCACTGTGGTTGGGTAGCCTATTTACCCCTGCAGCCAGTTCTTTATGAGAAAGTTCTCTCCTCCCCTCAATTAGGTTGCTCCCCTTTTCTCTTTCTTCCTTCAGGCAACAATAGGCTTTTTACCTAGCCTCACTTTGGCTTCCAGGGTGTACTACTAAAGGGTCCTTTTACAAAGTTGCGCTTGCATTTTTAGTACATGCTAAAAATAAGCGTGCACTAAACGCTAGATACACCCAAATATTCCTAAAAGCATCTCTAGCATTTAGCGTGTGCTAATCATTAGTGCGCACTAAAAACATTAACACACCTTTGTATAAGACCTCCTTAGTGAACCATGGGCATTGGAGTTGATCTAAATCCTGACTTGTCCTTATGGACTGACTTCTTTCCCCCCAGGAAAGCACTACAGGTGTGGTGCTTCTCCCTTCCTCAGTCCATGACAGGTTTTCTCCCTTCTAAGGGTTCTGTGCCTGTCCTGAGGAAGGACAATACTAAGTATTATTGGGAAGGGTTTAGAACCTTGGGAAACTGCCCTTCTGGTAATTATGATTACCTTCTTCTGCCGCAACAATTCAAGGGGCACAAAATCAGCTACCAAGATAAATTCTTTCCCCCCACAAATAGTATTTATAGTTGCAGTCTGTTATGAAATTCACAACAGGGAAACAAGAAGGGTGTTGCATAAATCACTATTGGGATCTTTTACCAAAGCTTATCTCGAGTTATCTGCAGCAGGGCCCATAGGAATAAAATGGGCCCTGCTGCAGATAACTTGAGCTAAGCTTTAGTAAAACACCCCCTATCTATCTATCTATCTATCTATCTATCTATCTATCTATCTATCTATCTATCTATCTAGCTTTAATCATTAATATTAAAATGTCTTATGCTTTGTAACTTAGAATGTGATGTGATATATTAATGTTCTATCTCTTAAATTAACTGAATCACTGCAATGAAGAAAAACAACAAAAACAAAAACAACAAACATATACTACGAGAGGCAAAATTGACCCACTAACATTCTGGCAACAATTCTATATGGACGAATGGACAATACCTACAGACTCTCCCCACTTTCTCCAAGACAGGGGCATAGCTACGGGTGGGCCCAGGCCCGCCCAATCACACACATCGCGAGTTCGCGACAGCAGCAGCACGGCAGGGACGGCACCCGCACGGCGCACCCGCTAGCTGATCTCGGGCTCCGACGGACAGAGTCTCCAGCTGCACGGCAGCCCGATTCATCTCACTCAGGCCCGCCGGTCCCACCCAAGCGCACACACGCGTTGCGGCCTAGCGCTCAGCTGATCAGGCTCACTGCAACATCAGCCCGGCCCGCCTACTAGGCACCCTACCTTCGGGAGTGCAATGCAGCGCGCCAGTACCACTCACTGACTGGAGGAATCTGGACATCGCTGTGAACGGCCTTGCTCTCGCCTCTCCTTCCGCTCGTGGTCGTGGCATCTGAGGGCACACAGGGCAGGCAGGCTAAAAAAAAATTGCTGCACGTGCACGCACGCACGTAGGTGCGAGGCGAGCCTCAGCTGGCCCTACCTGCATGTGGGGGAAAGAAAAGTTCAGAAGATCATTCCAGAAGGCAAGGCAGAAAGTTCCAGTGTCTCCTCCTCCTCTCTTACTGCCAGTGCCAAGAGGTAAGCAGCAGCCCAGCCCAGCCCAGCCCAGCCCAGCAGGAGCAGGTAATAAAATTGTAAATGCTTTCTTTTTCATCATAAAAATCATCATGTATATTTTTTTAAATTAAGCTGGGGCCTGGGCACTATTAAAATTTATTGTTGTGGAATTTCTGGGTGGGGTAACCACTTCACTGCCTAGGGCAAAAAATGTATATATTTAATGATTAAAATATACCTTTTTTTGCCCTGCAGTGAAGAGCCCACCCCGAAGCCCACCACCATGACCTGCCAGCATTTTGATTATTCTTTTGTAATCAAAATGATGGCTGTGGTCTGGTAGTGGGCTTCTGGATTGGGGGGGTAGACATTTCACTGCCGGTGCCTAGGGCAATGAGGAGCCCATCCCCACCCAAAAATTCCCCAACAATAAATTTTAATAGTGCCAAGCTAGCTTAATTTTAAAAAAGTTGTCTTTCTCTCATTTTGGTGGGTTTTTGGGTGGGGATGGTCTCTGCAGTGCCTAGTTTAAAATTAAAATTAAAAAAAAAAGTGTAGGCATCGGCGGTTTTCTCTGGGTGGACCGGTGCATGCAGAAAAATTCCATAGGGGGTGGGTAGGGAGTAGGACAGGGCTGATGCTAGGCTACAGGGAGGAGTGGGGTGAAGGATAGAGCTGATGTTTCGCTATGGGATGGATGGTGGGGAAGGGAAGGATTGATACTGGGCTACAGGGATGGATGGGGAGGGGGGGTAAGGTAGAGAAGGGAAGGGCTGATGCTGAGCTATGGGGATGGATAGAGATTATTGAAGGGAAATGCTGATGCCAGGCTGCTGGGATGAATCTGGTAGGGTAGGGAAGGTCTTTATGTTTTTGTAATATGTTTTAAAATTAATGTGTGTTGAATTGTGATCTGTTTAGTACTGCAGAGATAATGTGGCATAAAAATTTAGTAAATAAATCAATAAATTCTGTAATTGATGAGGGTTGGTCTGTGGTCTGCATGTGACCACGAGCAGATGAGAGTTTCTGCTGGCATGTGGCTTTTTCCCACTCATGGCAGGCTCAATGCGGCAGGCAATGGAGGGTTACGTGACTTGCCCAGAGTCACAAGCTGGCTTTTCCAATGGGATGTGTATTGCTGTTGTTTGTTGTGTATATTCACTGCTGCCTTTTTAAAGGTACTGTTATTGGAACTGGTGCTATCGTTTGCAATATAGGCTCTAAGAAGCCTCTTTGCAGGATCACAAAGTACTTGGCAACAAAGTGATTTTGTGTTACTATTATTGAGGTGCTACTACAATTTGAATACATTGTTCCAGGATTGTGGGGGTGCTAAGCTTTAGTAAAAGGGCAACTTTATTATGCTTCTGCTACCTATGTTGTTGGATGTATTATTATTATTTGTTACATTTGTATCCCACAGTTTTGCAGGCTCAATGTGGCTTACATGTAACCATCAATGGTGTTAACCAATTCTGGTCTGAACAAATACATGGTATGAATGAATACAAAGTGATACTGTTGTAGAATGAGATGCATGTATGGTAGGTACAATTGGGAGAACTTAGAGAGGGAAGGGGGGAAGAAGAGTCAGGTAATGTCTGTTACGGTCTTTGGTAACATTGTGTTGCAAGTGACCAGGTATTTTTATGTTGGGTCGGTGGGGTATGCTCTTCTGAACAGGTCTGTCTTTAGTGCTTTCTGAAAATTTAGGTGGTCGAGCGTAGTTTTTACTGCTTTTGGCAATGCGTTCCATAGTTGTGTGCTTAGGTAGGAAAAGCTGGATGCATATGTGGATTTGTATTTGAGTCCTTTATGTAAATGTAAACTCAGAAGATCCTTATCACAAAACTTACTGAAGTTATTATGATTTTAGCTTTGAGGAGAGAAAAATCCCGGAAGTGTTCCAGAGATAAATATATTTCCTGATAGTGTTCCTTATTCTGCCCCCATGGCAAAACAGAGTTCATTACTAAACTACTTCAAAAAACCACGTATAGAGGAGCATGGTGAGGATGCAGATAGAATTGAAAAACCACATCTAGAGGAGCATGGTGAGGATGCTGTTCCCTCAACAAGTTCTACTTTATGCTCACAGATCAGTAAACCTGGTGTGCAACCGATGGAATTACTTTCAGATTTATCTGACATTGATGAACCACCAAAACAGCCAAAGTTACAGGCTTTCCCAGTTTGTACAATTAGTGGCAAGTCCCGAAGTTTTTCATCTCACTGGTATGATAAATTTTGCTGGCTGGAATACAGTGCAAGCCAGGATGCAGTGTTTTGCAAAGCGTGCAGACATTTTTCTGATACCCGGGCTGAAGAAACTTTCACAAGAACTGGCTTTAGAGATTGGAAGCACATGAATCAGAGCTGCTCAAAACATGAATCCAGCAAGGCACACTGTCTTGCACTAGGAAAATAGTCACTTACCAGGAGGTCGGGGAAACATTTTCAATCAACTAAACCAAGATGCCATGAACTTTTCTTTAGTTGAAAGGAATCGTGAACACATCAAAGTAGTACTTGATATTGTGATATTCTGTGCCAAGCAAGAAATTCCATTACGCAGACACAGAGAGACAGAAGAAGCCTTAAATAAAGGAAACTTTTTGGAAATGTTCAAACTCCTTAGCAAATATGACGACAGTATCAAAAGTCGCCTTGAAAAACTTCTAAAGAATGCAACTCTAATGAGCCCAGATATTCAGAATGAACTGTTAGAATCTGCCACTATACTACTGTTACACAAAATCAAATCCGAAATACATGAAACCGATAATACATACTATGCAATCCTGGGTGATGAATGCAAAGATCTCTCTAAACGTGAGCTTGTTGCAGTATGTGTCAGGTACCTACACAAAGGGATAATAAAGGAAAGGGCAGTTGGATTTCTTGATACTGCAGACATGACAGCAAATGGGATTTCTGATAAAATCATAAAAGTGATTGAAGTGCTTGAATTAGATCCAGAGTTATGTGTTGGCTTCAGCTTTGATGGAGCATCTGTGATGTCTGGAAACAAAGAAGGTGTTCATGTCATTTTGAAATGCACGTTTCGGTGGGCTGTTTATGTGCACTGTAATTCTCATCGCCTCAATCTGGTTCTCTGCACAGCATCTAAAGCATGTCCCTCTGTTAGCACATTTTTTGAAATTCTGAACTCCTTGCATAGTTTTATGACAGGTACATATAGGCATGCTCGTTTTTTGGAAGTACAGAAACAGCTGCATCCTGATAGACCATGTCTTGAACTTGAACGATCAACAGACACAAGGTGGAGCTCAAAATCTGGCTCTGTGAAAAAATTATTGATACTTTTTGATGTTATTCTTGAAGTACTTGCTGAATTTTCAAATGCTGCTGGACAGACAAAACTAGATTCCTTATCACTTCTACAGCATATAGAGACAAAGAAATTCTTATTTCTGGCAGTTACATTTGGGAAATTATTTGAAAGCAGTGATTTTGCCACAAAAGGACTACAGAGTGCCACATTGTCTGTTACAGATTGCATAAATCTTATAGAGTGTCTAAAAGAAACTTTTGTTCAGTTTAGGGAGAACACATCAAATGACTTAAATTAACAGAGGATCACATGGAGAAATATGATATTGAAAAGTGGGATGTTTCTTCCTCTCGAAAGACAAAGCTACCTATAAAGTTTGGTGATTCATTGGTTTTTTCCACTTTGGGTAAATCTTCTTCTGTGCAAAGCAATGAAGATTTGAGACATCTGTGGAATGAGATTATTGACTGCCAGCTAAGTGAACTGAATAATCGTTTTCAAGATGATGCTTATGGAATGATGACTGCTTCTGCTGCCTGTATGCCAACATCTGAGGCCTTTGGCCGAAGAGAGAGTCTACTGCCCCCATGTACATTATATGGCATTACCATAGAGGAGGCTGAATTAACAGTGTTTGTTCAGCATCCAAAACGCAAAGTAGTAGAAGGTATAAATTTTCCATCTTTAATTGAAGTACTAGACAGCTGCAATGTGGACATTTTCCCAAATGTCAGTGCCCTTTTAAGAGTACTTATCACTCTGCCGATGTCAACTTGCACTGTGGAACGATTGTTTTCAACTGTAAACAGGATCAAAACGGCATCAAGAGCCTCAATGCTTACCAGTCGCCTCCATAATCTGTCACTGTTATCATTTGAAAGAGAACTGTGTGATTCATTGGACTATGACAGAATTATTGATATATTCAACACCAAAAGACGGTGCCTCATTCTTTAGTGAGCATAGTTTCATTCTTTAGTGAGCATAGGTTCTCAACTTAATTTGCTACATACTATTATACAGCTTTGGAATTGTACGTTTATGCACTTACTGTTTTTATATTAAAGCACACTACACTGTTCTATTTAAATAGTTACACTTCTTGAATATATATAACCACACCTGTACTTTGTTCTTAGTTTTTATTTTAAACTGTTTGTTTTTACAAATGTCCCTAGCCTTCAGGCAAAACATGGTCATGTTGGATCATTTTCAATAAAGTATTTTTGGTTTGTTCTTCGTCTGTGATTCGTTCTGTCCTTTGATTTGCATTTCTTTTATAAAGCAAAGTTGAAGGATATGTGCCAAACTGGCAATTTTATTTTGTCAGCATCAGAATAGAGAGAGAAAGCAGTAGAGCCAAAGGAAGGGAAAAAGTCTTCCAAGGTTTTCTTCCTGTTTTGCTTAATCAGGCATTTACATTTGTTAAGCAAAGTATATGCCATAGCTGTGATTATACTGTTATGTGTGTTGACATATTTGCCATTATAGTAGACATATCTGATCAACTTTGATATGGCATAATGTAACTATATTTAAAACTATTGTTTTTTTCCCCCACATTAAGTAAGTGGTTTATGTTGATGCAGGGCAGCTGTTGGGCAGAATACTTAGAAATCCATCATCAAGTGCATTCTAAGGCATTATTTTGTAGTATCCCAAGAAACATTACTCATGTCTCTCTCTATCTATCTATCTATCTATCTATCTATCTATCTATCTATATAGTGCCCACCCATATTAGCTTTGGGCCCACCCAAAATCTCAGGTCTGGCTACGCCACTGCTCCAAGATTGGGATAACAGATGCAGAATAACACTAGACAATATAGCACCACTTCAAACTAGAACCTCACATAGGAAAAACTCAATACCATGGTTTAACGAAGAACTGAAAGAACTAAAAACACAAGTCAGAAGATTGGGAAGAGCATGGAGCAAGAAAAAAGACGAAAACACACACAAAGACTGGAATAAACTGCAAAGAAAATATAAATACACGATCAGACAAACTAAAAGGACCTATTACAAAACCAAAATAGGACCAAACTATAAGGATACACACAAACTCTTTTCACTCGTAAACAATCTTCTAAATACTACCAAGGTCACCTGTAACAACGCAGATACTCCATCAGCAACCAACCTTGTGAACTACTTCAATGAAAAAATCATAAAACTCCGACTCATGATACCCACTAACACAATGGACTACACAAATATCCTTGAATGTCTAGATCGAAATCCCGGAGAATACCCAGCAGATCGATCATGGACCGACTTTGACATGCTCTCATCAAAAGAAATCTCATATTGGCTAGGAAAATACGCCAAATCGCAATGCAAATTAGACATATGCCCTAACAGTCTAATAAGATCCGCACCCAAACAATTCAAAACAGACCTCACCAACCACATAAATTACAGGCTCCAAAATGGACTCTTTCCCACGGATAAAGGAAACATCCTACTCACTCCGTTACCGAAAGATGCTAAAAAAAGCACAATGGACCTAATCAACTATCGACCAGTAGCATCCATTCCACTCATGACCAAACTCATTGAAGGCATAGTGACAAAACAATTGACTGAATACCTAAATAAATACTCAATTCTACACGAGTCCCAATCAGGATTTCAGATGAATCACAGCACCAAAACTGTACTAGTGTCCGCAATGAACGCATTCAAACAAGCAATTGCGACTGGCAACAACATCCTCCTCCTGCAATTCGACATGTCCAGTGCCTTTGACATGGTTACCCATGATATACTAATACATATACTAGAATACTTCGGAGTAGGAGGCACTGTTCTCAAATGGTTCAAAGGATTCCTGACCACAAGATCATACCAAGTAACAACGAACGAGGACAGATCACCACCATGGATACCTGAGTGTGGAGTCTCCCAAGGATCCCCTCTCTCACCAACACTATTCAACCTAATGATGATACCTCTAGCCAAGCTACTAGCCAATCAAAACCTTAACCCGTACATTTATGCAGATGACATCACAATTTACATTCCATTCAAACATGATTAAATGAAATCACCAACGAGGTCAACCAAAGCCTCCAAATAATGCACACCTGGGCAGATGCATTCCAATTAAAACTTAACGCAGAAAAAACACAATGTCTTGTACTCACCTCACAACATAACACAAAAAACTTCAACACTATAACCACACCATACTGTTCCCTTCTGGTCTTACAAAACTTAAAAATTCTTGGAGTCACCATTGATCGAAACCTCACTCTCGACACCCACATGAAAAACACGACCAAAAAGATGTTCTACACCATGTGGAAACTTAAAAGAGTAAAACCTTTCTTCCCAATATACATCTTCCGTACCCTGGTACAGTCAATGGTAATAAGTCATCTGGACTACTGCAATGCACTGTACACCGTGTGCAAAGAATAGACAATCAAAAAACTCCAAACTGCCCAGAATACGGCCACCAGACTCATATTTGGAAAAACTAAATATGAAAGTGCAAAACCACTAAGAAAGAAACTTCACTGGCATTGCGTTCAAGATCTGCACGATTGTACACAAAATCATTCATGCAGATGCCCCAATCTACATGCTAAACATTGTGGACCTACCTCCCAGAAACGCCACAAGATCATCTCACAAATTTCTCAACCTGCACTACCCCAGCTGCAAAGGACTGAAGTACAAACTAATGCATGCCACTACCTTCTCGTACAAGAGCACGCAGTTATAGAATGCATTACCCGCAGACCTGAAAGCAATCAACGAAACAACTATCTTTCGAAAATCTCTGAAAACATTCTTCTTCAACAAGGCCTACAATGAACACTTATAATCTCACTAAGTCATCTCACCAACCCACCCAATTATGAAAGCTCACCTTATACAACTATCCTAATCACTCCCTTCTATCTTCCCTCTTCCCTTCCTTGATCATTACACATTACTAATTGTATCTGATATCTTGTTACGATAATGTCAACAAATCTTTGTAAGCCACATTGAGCCTGCAAATAGGTGGGGGAATGTGGGATACAAATGCAATAAAATAAATAAAAACACACACAAAAATAAAATTGCTCATTTCTTTTAATTAAGTTATAGGTGGTAAAATAAATCTATCCAAAGCAGAAATTTTCTTTAACCATCATCCTGAGTGCTAGCAACAGCACAATATATAATATCCTTTTGTGGTTATGAAAATACTCCCCTTGCTATAGTATAGTAATTGCAATTTCTCAGTTAAGTTTATAGCAATACTTAGTATGAAAATGATGTGAAGGAAAATCTTACCCACCAAGCAGTATTTTTCTGAAAGAAGTGATAAAATGCAGAGAACAAATAGTTGACAGTGCTTGTATCTGATGCATACATCTCTTTTGCATTATTTCTTAGATAGGCATGAAGAATCTTTGCGTGTGGACTGTGAGCCCTCTGAAAATAGGAAAATACCACTGTACCTGAACATAATACACGTTGGGTTATGAGTAAAAGAGATTTGAACTAAATATATATTTATACATGTTTGGTTGTAAACCACCTTGATTCAATATGAGTATTGTTAATGACAGTATAAAAATTTTAATAAATATAAAGGTAAATATATAATAACATATAGGGATCCTTTTACCAAGCTGTGGTAAAAGGGGCTCTGCAGTAGCATTGGTACATGGATTTTCCACATACCGAGGTCCCTTTTACCACAGCGTGTAAAAAGCCAAAAAAAGAAAATGGCTGTGCAGTAAGTAAACACTTGCCGCACGGCCATTTCCGAGGGGGAGCCTTTACTGCCATCTATTTAGGTGATGGTAAGGGCTCCCATGCTAAACCAGTGGTTAACAAAAAAAGGAAATGTCGTGCTCTGGGGGCGGCACTTCCGCCATCTCCATCATTAGGCCAGCGGTACTACTGGATTGGAACACGACAAAGCAACGGTAGCACCACCGCCACTTTGTAAGAGGGCACTTTAGAGAGGAGAGCAACGAGTTAGAAGAATAAACAAAGAGCATTCTATTACTTCTTGAGGGCTAACCTAGTGGTTACAGCTCTGTGTAAAAACAAGGGAAGCTGGGGTGAAAATTCTGCTTCTACCACTGACATTTCCTATGACCTTGGGCAAGTCATTTCATCTCCCTTTGCCTCTAGTAACCACTTTGATTATAAACTCTTTGGAACAGTGGTATCTTGTAACTGCATACTGTATAGACCTGCTTATGCCCAGTAGCACTAAAAACATTCAAAGTATTATTATTATGTATGAGATAGAGAGAGCAGTGTTTAATATTTTCTTCAGGAAAGAGGCGTAATGCTAAAACAGCTCTTTCAAGGGTACTGAATAATCTGAAGGACACAATAAATCTTTCTTACATGTGATTGATTTAGTGAAAGGATGGTGATCTTCATGATAGAGTGATAAAATACAGATGAACCATGACGTGTCTTATCTCTATAAGCAGTTTTTTTTTCATCCTAGCTTATGTATGTTGTTGTACAATAGATACCTTCTCTAATAGAGCATCTTATCTCACTATCCCTTATAATGTAACAAATTTCAGGAACAGATAAAAGTTTTATTGATAGAAGAATTGCAGAAATATTAAAATATTCAGTTAACAATGTAAACATAAACATCAGGAGTTCTTATCATTTTTATTCTAATTTGTATTTTCTTTTAGAGAACATATGAATAGATAAGGCTTTTTGTATGTTTTGTATGTTTTATTTTCATTTTTATAAATTTATATATATATTTTTTAAATTTTAACACTCATTATTGATTTGCCAAATACAATGTCATTTCTAAACATTCAAATATACATCCATATATACAGAGCAACTATCAGAAACATGTTTGCCGATACAAACCTTACATGATATTGCAACATCATAGTCTTCCCATATTACTTCATCCCAAAACAACCTTAGTATCCAACCAATCCCCAACCCCATGACAGTGAGTAAACTAGCACAATACAATTAAAAGCCCTCATCAGTCCCAAATAAAATATGCTTCAGAGAGTACCAAGCAGTTTTACATCTCCCCTCCCTTTCTGTCTCCTTCAGTTCCACTCCTAATCTAGCTCTGATTTTGATCTTATCCTTTCAGTTTTTTCCATTTATTTCTCTGCCTATATGATTTCATTTTTACTATCTAGTCTTCAGTCTTCCTCTCTTTACTACATCTAACTGCAGCTTATCATCTCCCTGTCCCTAGCTCTCCTATTCCTTATCCTATGATTCCTCAGTTTTCATGCTAGCACTCACCTCTCTTTCTCTCCCTACCCCTCCTCCCAGTTTCTCTTCTCTCCTCCCCTCTAGCCAGCACTTCCTCTTTCTCGCTCTTCTCCTCTGAACAGTACTCTCCCTTTTCTCTCCTCTGCTTAGCATCTCCTCTCCCACTTCCATCCAGTATCTTAACGCTATTTCTACCTCCATCCAGCATTTCTCCATCACCCTAATTTGTACCCCCATGTCCAGCTTCTCCCTGTCTGCATCCCCCTTTCTCCTTATCCCAACCCCAATGTCCAGCATTCCCTTCTTTGTTCTTATTTCTCTCCAATTGTCCAGCATGTCTCCTTTGCTTTCTAACTATCCCCCATGTCCAGCATAAGTACATAAGTATTGCCACACTTGGACAGACCAAAGGTCCATCAAGCCCAGCATCCTGTTTCCAAAAGTGGCCAATAAAATATTTTGGATAATATACTGATCTGCTTGCTCATTTTCCACGTTGGATTTCACAGATCGTTTGCCTTGCTGTTTTCTGGGTCCAACAGTGGCCAATCCAGGTCACCTTTACCACATTCTCTGGCAAAGAATTCCAGAGTTTAATTACATATTGAGTGAAGAAACATTTTCTCTGATTTGTATCAAATTTACTGCTTTGTAGCTTCATTGCATGCCCCCTAGTCCTAGTATTTTTGGAAAGAGTAAACAAATGATTCACGTCCACCCATTCCACTCCACTCATTTTTTATAGACCTCTATCATATCTCCCCTCAGCCATCTCTTCTCCAAGCTGAAGAGACCTAGACTCTTCAGCCTTTCCTCATAGGGAAGTCATCCCATCCCCTTTATCATTTTCGTCACCCTTATCTGTACCTTTTCTAATTTCACTATCCTGCTTATAATCGAAAGAGAAAAACACCTATATTGCGACCCAAATCGGGAGATGGGCATCTTTCTCCCGTGGGCGCCAGTGCGAGCCGGCTCCAGCATACCACTGGATAAACTATAACACTATACAATTGACAAATTGTCAGTAACTAGCAAAAAATGTAAACTTACATTTAAAAAATGACCCTGAAACATAATTTAATACATGTCCAAATAAAGTAAAATTTAAAAATTAAACATTTAAAATACACAATATTTAGAGCAAGATGGCTACTGTGAAGTATAGGTGTCCTCTATGAGCCCTTTTGTCTGTTTTAAAATCTTGCCATCTTATCTGATATATAAAGATGAAGTGGAGAGCTAGGATTTGCAAGTGCTGAGACCTCTTCTTCTCCTGTCAGCCTGACTGACAAGTTTGTGACTTGAGGAGTGCATGCTTCAGATGTCTCCTCAGCAGCTACAGCGATATATCCGCCAGAGCTGAAATCTCCATTTACATCTCTATGCACTAAAGTGCAAAGTGCCTGAGAAACTGTTCTTCATATGAAAATCAGTATAAAACATCTGTAGATGTGTAAAAACACCAATGTGTAGGTTTTTATGTTATTCTTTGTTTTCACTTTGTGATAATAAACTTTTTTGTGAAGCATATTTTGTTGATAGAAGTTAGAACCTCATTGTTATGGCTCCGATGCTATTTGGTGAATGGCAACTCTGTAATGGCATCCAGGTGCCCAGATTCCATTATAGAATACTAGTAGTGTCACCTTACATTTAGGTGTCCACAGTTCTGGTATACCTGTGGGCACTTAAATATGGCAGCAGGTTGCATAATCGACAGCATTCATTGTTACGTATGTCCCGCCCCTGCCCTTCACATGCTGCACCCGACGCTTACTCTGACCCCAATGTTATGCTCAATCCCTCATCTTCTTCCCTCCATCCTTTACCATTTCCCTCCATTCTCCTTCCCTTTCACCTATCATATCCTTGTCTACCTTCCCTATTCTAGTTCATTACGTTCTTTTCACATGTCCTTTGTAATGCCTTTCATAATGTAAGTAGCTATGATCATCACAATTTATAATACTGTTCCTACATTTCCTTGTTTTTACTGTATTCTTTACCACGTAAGATGCTTTCTTTTACTATGTAAGCCGCACTGGACCTGCTGTATGTGGGAAAGAGCGGGGTACAAATGTAATAAATAAATAAATAAAAATACATGAGGGTCAAGACTTCAGTGGACTGAGATGTCGGGGAGGGGGAGTAGAGAGATAGCAGGGATGTTATTGCTCATTTTGGGGAGTTCTGTAGAGTGGGAATTTACTTTTCATTTAAGGCTATCCAAGAGACAGTGGGAGTGTCTTATTTGAAATGGTGAGGGAAGTGATAATCAAGATGTCAGGAGAGATCAGGGAATGAGGAGAGTCTGTCAGCGTTTGCAGCTGCTCATTGATTTAGATCCTAGGTCTAAACTTGGAGCTTGCACTTGTGCATGCTTTGGGGCAGGTGCCAAAGCTAAAAGGAATATTTTTTTTATAATAAATTTATTTCCCTAACCATGTCACTGCCTCACTCCCTTTAAATCTCTTCATCTTTTGGATATACAAGTGCAAATAGAAACCTTCCATAGGTTATTTGCAAGTACATGTGATCTAGAATTGTAAATGTTGTTATTTACACAATCTGATCTCCATAAGCAATTACGTGTCTTTCTAAAATAGCCTTACACCTGTACAATAGTGGCTAAAGTACACCTGCCTGCATTTATATCTCCTTGAGAGGAGGTATACATATATGTGGTTGAAAGATGTGCATAGGTGCGTGTTTTATAAATTATGTATGTACCTTGTGACTCCTCCCATGCCATGCCCAGATTATATAACCGACCATGCCTACATGTGAGTCCAATAAATGCATGTGCCTTCTTGTCATCACACATAATATTATGCACATATCCTAGGTGGTGATTTTATAAACAATCTTTTAGATGCCTAAAACAGTGTTTATGTGTAAAAATTCGCTCTAGGGCGCATATTTGACATAGAAAACATCCAAAAAGTGACTCAAAGTGAAAGATGGAGTTTTTTTGTCAAAACGTCCAAATTGCTATTTTTGAAACCAATTTTGAAAACTTTTTTTCTGTGCAGTTTGTCTGCAGTGCATCCAAACCACAAAGGGGCATGTCAGGGGCATGCTAGTGTCGGGATCTGTGCGTTTTCAGAGCTTGGATAACTGGAGGGATTAAGGTATGACCCCCCCCCCTTATGCTCCCAATGGTCATTGATACCCTCCCACCCCACCCACAAGATGTGAAAGAAACAGTATACCAGCCTCTATGACAGCTTCAGATGTTAAGGGCAATTCTATCAGTGCAGCAAGCAGGTTCCTGGAGTAGTCTAGTGGTCAGTACAATGCACTATAGAGAAGGAGACCCTGGCCCATATCTCATGCTAACTGGTACACTTGTAGTGGAAAGTGTAAACCCTCCAAAACTCACCAAAAACCTACATATAGGTGGCACATGCAGACATAAGGGTGGTTGTAGTGGTGTACAATTGGGTACAGTAGGGTTTTGGCAGGTTTTGAAGGGCTCATCATACAATACAAGGGGGTAATGGTGAGATGTGTACCTGGGACCTTTTATATGAAGTCCACTGCAGTGTCCTCTAGGGTGCCCCACTGCTCTGCTGGGTTGTTTGTGAGCCTACTAGGAATGCTGGTCTCCTATATGTACCAAAGGCTTATTTTTGTGTATTTTTCCCATAGAACTTTTTCACTCCATTGGATATTATATGCCCTCTTGTTGTTTCAAAGCTACGTTTCAATTCAAACAGGAAGATATGAATTATTAGGAAAGGAACGCAAAATAAGACTAAGAATATTATAATGCCTCTATATCACTGCATGGTGCAATCTCACCTTGAGTATTGGGTTCTGGTTACTCAAAGCTATAAGGGAATTAGAAAAGGTTCAAAGAAGAGCTACCAAAATGATAAAGGGGATGGAACTCCTCCTATGTGAGGAAAGGCTAAAGAAGTTAGCATCTTTTTATTCATTTTGGAACTAAAAGGGTTTTTGCTATGATGATATAATTCCCAGCAGAAGCTTTCTCAACCCTTGTTATTACTAAATTACTACTTGGGTTGGAGGTTGGGTTAAATTCAAAGGCTTTTCCCTTAATTCCCTTAAAACAAATGCACTCTACAGAATCTTTAGTCTATTGTTGAAATTACTATTTTTTGCCATTACATGAGAGAGTTTTGTTTTGTTGTATACTTATATATAATACCCTCTTACCCTCTGGTTGAGGAATGTGTAAACAACACTTTTAAGTCCCTGTATCAAAGGCTCTCCCTCAAGAAAATATCTTTAGGTATCAAGAAATGCAGTCTGAGACTAAGAGAATGTAACAGAAGTGCATATAAATATTTCTCATCATTTTGGCTGCCATGTGCCTCATTAAAAATAATTTTCAAGCACACTTGAATAAATTGCTTACATATGTAGCATCTCATGAACCCCAGAAAGAAACTGCAAGTACTTCAGCATGCATTATCAGTAAATTTGAGAGACTGAAATCATACTCCACATACCCTGGCTTAGAAGTGAGGTTCACTATTCTCATGGTATATGCAAAAATAACCCATTTGGAGACATTGCACCCAGAGCCACCAAAACGTCCTAAGTTCCTTCAGTACTTTTGGATCTGGGCCCATCACTTTCACTACTTTTTATTTAGCTAGCTCATCAGAAACACTGTCTTCTGAAAATTGTTCAAGGTCTACTGTGTCTGCATTCCTATTTGTGTTAGTCTTCTGTGGTCCTACTCTCAGCCCTATATCTGTGAACACAACAGAAATATTTTAAGCATGTTCTAGATTTTAAGATCTCTCTAAGATCAAAATCATAATCACGGGAGAATTTGGTTTAAACACGGTAATACAACCTCAAATAGCCAAATTATTACGTATATTGATTCAAGTTGCTTTAAAACTGATATGTCAAAATTGGAAGGACTTTACGAAGTTATCTTATGATATGTGGTGGAATACAGTATGTCTTTACGCTAAATATGAAAAAGCTGCTGCAAAGAAATGCGGCTCCCTTTTAGCATTCAATAAAACCTGGTCTCCTATACTCAATTACTCATCCAGTTAATATTAATTATTATAATCTATGCAAATATAAATGGGTACTAATTACATATATATGTATAATTTCTTATCTCCACCTCTAACATTTAGTAATATGCTTATTCCTATAGATATACAATACTTGTAATGAAACAGAATCAGGGATCCTAGAGTTGATGTAAACACTGTCTATAATTCTTCTACAAGTCAGTATACATAATCAAACTTGTTAAAACTATTATTAAGTCTCTGGTACTTAATTTCCTTTCTTTTTGTTATTTCAAAATTAATAAAAATGATTGAACAAAAAAAAAAAGAAATATTTTAAGCAATTCTGCTTTATCTTATCAGCTTCTACATATTCCTTCTCTTCACCCTTGTCTCACAATGCCACTTTTATACCTCATCCTTTCACATTTAAAAAAAGCATTTTACTTTATTGGCTATTTTACTTTCTATTTGCATTGCTTTCCTGACTACCTTGTCAGTTTTCCTTAGCTTTTCCAGATATTGTTTCTGTCTATCCCTTTCTGTGATCTCTTGTAGTATGAAGGCTAACCTCTCTTTTCCTGATCTTTTCAAATACTTCTTTTGAGAATCAGAACTCCCTCCTCATTATTTCTATCTATCTTTTATATAGTTTAATATCTTTATATACAAATGTGTTTCTGTGAAAATGAGTATTGCATCGCCACTGAGAAAATATACTTTCACATACTAATTACATATCAAAAATTCACTGGGAACATTTTAACCAGGATGTATGAATCAACACCAGCTGAGAAAAAAAGCTGTTTTATTTCACTTCTCATGACCTCTGAAAATGAGCTGGAGCCCCAGCCCTGCAGCTTTTTGCTTTTCATACTCTGGAGAAGATCATAAATGAAATTGTCATTTTGGTATTTGTCTTTGACTCCTGAAGAAAAATAAAAATCTGCAATAGCAAGGGGATGCCTGGTGCTTTCAGTTCATCTTAGCAAATGAAATGAAACTACAAATAATAGATACATTAAATTGCACCTCTGGCATTGTTTGTTTACCTACATGGCACTGTCTATTTACAACATATAATTGGATAACACCTCTCTTGCCAATATTTTCTTTGGACTGCATATCAGTAAACTGAGCTGGTATATATCTAACTGAATACAATAAACTATATATAAAAGTAAACATGAACTAGAGGATTCACCGAAGAGGATCACAGCATGTCTGAGCAGGCACTCATCCTTCCTGTTCAGCACAGTAACAGGGGTAAGGGGGTTGGATACCAGGAAGAAGTCAGTAGGAAGTGCAGGGACAAGGAGGGATGGCAATGTGGAAGGCAAGTAGGGGACTGGCTGCACAGGTTTTACTTCTGCAGCCAATCAACTACCAAAAGGGGCATGAGCTGAGCAGTGGGAACAGGGCTCTGGGCTGTTGTGAAGCCTGGGATGATTTCAGAGACACACCTGTCAGCGGATGATTGGTGGGTTATTCTGGGTTGGGGGATGGGGTGAGTGGCTGGGGAAGGCTTGTTTTTGTAGCACAAGTCAATGGCAAGGAATTGGGGGTGAATCCTTAAGTATTGGGGCTAAATCCATATCAGTAAAATGACCTGTTAAAAGAAAGAGGAGGTTTTTGATATATTTTTGTGTGGTGATGGAGGCCTATGTGTGACACTGTTGTAGTTCCAGAGAAGCACAGCATGGTTTTTGCAGTACTGCAGACTATACTGGGGGACGGGGATCCCTTATTCACAAGAGTGCGATGCATGAGAGTTGTAATTATTTTTGTATTTTGAACAGGACATATTGAATAGTTGTTTGCTTTGTATTGGTTGGAAATACTTAATAAAACTGTGACAAGTTTATGCCACACTGCATTGTGTTTTGTGTTATTTGGGGATACATTAAAGAGAGGGATTCGGGTATGTAATAGCGAGTGCCTCTGCTAAGTAAAAATACAATAGATATATTTGTAGTTGCCTTTTTAAATGCATAAGAATTAATATTTTTGTAGTGACACATGACATATAACATTTATTTAATAACACATGTCTGGTGTTCTACTATTTTTGAATTATATTTTGGAGTAATTATTTTATACACTTTTGATTGGGCTTTATGTTTGAAGGGTTCCTTAGAAAAGGGGTGTAGAGATTTTCATTCAAGCTTTTCACACTCATTTTTGAATGCTTTGGAATTGTTTGAATTTATATATAAGAAATAAGTTTGAAAGGTCACAGAGTAAGGAGTATTGATGATGTATAAAGCATGACGGTGAGCTGTTGTTCCGGCTAGACTCACTGAAAACTTAGCTCAGGTGTGGCAACAGCCTATACTGAATTCTACTTTTCTTCCCCTTCTTTAATTTAATTTGTTTGCTAATTTATATTGTTTATGAGTGTGGAATCCTTTTTTGAGTGTCCTATATACCTATAGAGGGATTGATTATTGTCTACTTTTTCTATATATTTAGTGGCATTTACATGTGTAAAGGGCAAACACATGTAACCAATTTTACAAAGCCATTGTTTACACTCATAGAGCCTGTGGCATGCATAGATATTAATTGGGCATCTTCTGGATATGGTTTGGACAGTCCAAAGTTATACAGGTATTTCTAATTGCACAATGACAATACCCAAATATTTTTTTAAAATGTTCCAACATTTACCCGTGCTCTGAGGCACATGCAAGTTTCAGCTACCATCTCATTTGGACTTAGGGACGCCAGCCGTGATTGAAGAGTCACTTGTGTTTTCCTCAGTTGTGCCTATCACCTTCTCAGAAATTAAAAGAAAACAAAAACAACAGTTATTTCACTCAGCTACTTAATTGGCTTTTCTTGTACATGTAGTCTTGTGAAATCCAATACTTACACATGTAAGTGCAGGCAAATATATGTATATAGTGTGAAATTGGAAGAGGCTAATTTGGATTTAGTGGAAATGACAGGAATATAGTTATACCAGGCTATAACCTGTTCAGGAACGACAGGGAAGAGAAAAAGGGAGGGGGTGTGGCATTATATTGTTACTCACTCTGTTTCAGGATATACCCAGCTCTTCAGAACCTGATGTTAGTAGTCGTTTGTAATACCTCGAGTTGCACCTTTAAAACAAGTGGGGACAAATAAACTAACCACATCCTCCTAACCCAGGGCTAGGAGGAGGAAAAAGGAAACTAAATTCAGGATTTTTCCCCAGAATATAAGGTCCAGAACCAATTAGTTATAAGTTAAGTTTATTGCAAACTTGAACTTGTTTGTGATCAAAATATTTTCTTTAAAAATAAACAATAATATTCTAACCCAGGATAGAGTTTACAAATATGGGAGCTCCACTCACCTTATTTCATGATTTTTCTTTTTTCTTTCCCTCACAGTATATTTCTCTAGATTCTGGGACATATAAGAACTTTAGAGCATATACCACGTAGATTATCAGATAATTGATGTTTTTACTTCTTTCAACTTCAAACTTAAACTTTATAATGATGTTATAAACTTTCTCATTTAACATAAGAATTGATTCATTGTATTGTTTTTTTCCTTCTTTTCTAGAAACATGCCCCACCCAGACCTGAAAAAGTTATGTATTACAATATATTCCCCTGTCAAAGTCCCCTTGTTGCTGGTGTAGTATTGATGAGATTTCACTTAGCTGTAGAACTCTCTTGTTACATGTACACTGGTCTCTCTTGTGTGAGGGTCCATAGACAGCGTTGATGATCTTGCAGTTCTTCTTCTATAACTATTGACCTAGCTTTATTCAAAGTAAAAGGAGGCAAAACCCTTTTTTCTTACCCTATTCCAGCAGCTTTAATCTGGGGTTTATTGTCATATACTGTGACCTTGCTAACTAGCTTAAATAAAAGTAATAATTGTATGCCCTACCTTCTAGGCCCTATTCTTAAAACTGATTCCCTGCAGTACAGAAGAGCTCCATTGTTGCTTTGAATTCCAAGGTGATACTGAACATGAATGCAGATGCTGGCTGCTGACACATGTCACTCTCCCACAGCAACAGAGAGCAGTTACAATGAGGTGCACAAGGTCACTTGCTTAATCATTGAACACATCTTTGGTTTTTTGAAAAGCTACTCAGTTGTCTAGATTGGACTGAGTTGCCTCAGAGTACATGCTTTTAAAGGTTGTGCAAATAGTGCTAGCCTGTTGTATGTTATACAACATTGCTGTGTAGTATCAGATGACAATAAACATCAACCCTGAACTGGAGAAGGACCATCATGCCCTGTTCATGCCAGAGACGCTACTGCAAATGGCAACCAGTTTGTTCTCAAGTGATCTAAGAGTTCCTTACTTGTACATATCAGATATGTTGCTAATAATACTATTTTGTCATGCCTAAGAAATGGTTAACCTATGCTTATGACCCCCTTAAATGCCATTAGTTCACTGTCTTCATTGTACCACAGAGCACCATATCATAGCTGTGCTCTTCCTTGTGATATATGTATGCAATCACAAGGCAGCAAAGAGCTCAAAGAAATAGGAGGATCACACAGGTATTTATTTGTGCTCTATCCTCCAGATTCAAAATATGGCACGTAGAATTGCGTGCCCAATATTTGTGCACAAATTAATTGACTAATGAGCCCTTATCTATGAATAATTGGGTGCTAACGACTTATTAAAGTTTGTGTGTGCATCTGGATTCAGCAGGCATAAATGCTGGTACCTAAAGATATCAATAATCTTCAAATCATCCCAAACACTAAAGAATTATTTATAGTCTTTTCACAGTGTATTCATTATTAACTCCTTCATGTTGTAGTATGCGGGGATCTTCAGAATTAATAACAGCAGAGAGCCATCTAAAAAACTTTTCAGTTATACTGATGGAGCTGTTCACCTCGTCATAGATCAACCCATTTTCTCCTAATTTCTTACTTATTCATACTTATTTGTTCATTTATTTTCAATCATTTCTTAAATGAATTCTGAAATAGACTGGTGGTCACTTATTTGATTGGTGCTCACAAATATGACGTGAGCCTATCAAAAAGTGGCGTTTTTCAATCAGCTGTGGTCTATTTAAACCGCTGGGGCTAATGAAGACGCCGCAGCCATTTTGTTTATATGAACCAATGAAGTTTTAAATGGTATATCACAGTGAATCTATCTTTAGGAATAGTTATTTGTGGTGGACAGGACTTTTGATATTTTGCTGATGTACGTTTTCTTTTTTTAGTAAACCTCTTCCCTGAAGAAGACCTCCGAAACCTGGCCAAGTCGGTAGAGGTTTATTTTGGAGATATAATGCTGCTTTAAGTTTCTTCAAAAGCTAAGTTATATTACTTTATTTCTTCTGGAAAAAGATTTAAAAAGTATTTAGGAATATTTTCAAGAAGAAATTCATTTAAGAAATGATTGAAAATAAATGAATAAATAAGTATAAATAAGTAAGAAATTAGGAGAAAACGGGTTGATCTATGACGAGGTGAACAGCTCCATCAGTATAACTGAAAAGTTTTTTAGATGGCTCTCTGCTGTTATTAATTCTGAAGATCCCCGCGTACTACAACATGAAGGAGTTAATAATGAATACACTGTGAAAAGACTATAAATAATTCTTTAGTGTTTGGGATGATTTGAAGATTATTAATTGATTTAATCCTCACACTTATTTTATATGGTCCCTTTAAAGTAGGTACCTAAAGATAGGCATGGGAATCGGCGTTAAGCGTAATTCTATAAAGGGTGTGCATTCTTTATAGAATCATGCTTAGCACCGATTTTTATGGTGCTGAATTTTGAGTGCAGACAATATCCAAAGGAAACACAGGAGAAAACCTCTACATAAGTCCAAACCAAATACCAAAGAAGTATATGATGTCTAATGACTTCCACACATGAATGGAGAACATAAGATCTTGATTTGGTGCCTCAATTAATATCGTCTGTTCTCCATTCACGTGTGGAAGTCATGAGTCATCCTCTATTTCTTTGGTATTTGGCTGAATTTTGAATGTCATTTATAGAATGCCCTCCTATGTGTATTGCCAGCCATTATCTATAGGACTTGATTTGGGCCTTGGGGATGCAGTAGCTCTAGATGATGGGTGGACAACTACTGGTTCTAGCATAATTATGAGTACAGAGATGTGGTAGCTGTGTTAGTCCACTTCTAAAAGCAGTCAATAGAAATAGAATAAAATAAAACATAGAAAATAAAATAAAATGATACATTTTTTATTGGACTAACTTAATACATTTTTGATTAGCTTTCGAAGGTAGCCCTTCATCAGATCAGAAAAAAAGTGTAATTATGAAAGCTACTGGTTGCATCCAGGTTTATACATGAGGAGGGAATCATAATGGGTTGGGTGGGGGCAACCGGGGCAGGTTTAGGTCTTTTGGCTCTCAAATTCAGCAGTCATAGAATGTAGGCTAAGTTCCTGAATGATGATGAACTCCAGATTATGATTGCTTACTGTTTACTGTTGATCCTTGATTCTTTGTGGTTGGAGAGAAAATGCTTACTGTAGGCCTGAAAAGTGTTATGAGGCAAATCAGACATCTCTACTATAACATAAGAAATGTTATGCTGTCAGACCAAAACTAAGGCCTAGCAAGACCAGGATTCCGTCTCTGGCAATAGCCTGCCCAGATCGTATCATAGCTCATTTGCAGGGATGAGCAGTGGCTCTACTAAGTCTACCTGGCTAATAATTTTTTATGGTTTCTTTTTTCTTTCAAGGATTTTGGCAATCTGAAGAGGTATTATATCAGCACCAAAATCTAACCACTTTACCAAAGTTCATGATTTCAAAATTAATTTATCTGTACCAAAAGCTTCCATTGCTTCTCAATGATAATATCCTCAGATTTGGCATCTTATATGAAAGAACTCAAGTATGCTCAGGAAAGATAGAGTGCACAGTGAGAATATTAGTAGGGGGAGAAGGAGGGAGAGGGAGGGGGCGAGTGATAAGAGGGACACACTGGGAATTAGCATTGTAAGCCATGTACTGAAGAGTGGAAGTATGTTATTACCTTTCTGTGAGAGTTCGGGATTGGGACGTTTTTTGTTACCTATGTCCTGTTGTATCATGTTCAAAGTTTTATTAAAAAAGAAAATATTAAAAAGAAAAGACTTAACTCGGTACGTGAAGCCAAAATGGAAACTGTGAAAAGAAGCCTCAGCAGTGACTCAAAGCTTCTTTTCATAGTTTCCATTTTGGTTTCACATACTGGGTTAAGTCTTTGATATGCTGGGTTTATTGCTATTTGTGATATTTTACCCCTGCAACATCATCTTTGGGACATTGTAAGAGTTGATCAGGCAGAAAAGATAGAGGACAAACCTAAGGAAGGGATATGACATAGATCTAAAGGATTCTCAGAAGGAAGAGGCAACTGCATAGGTTGAAATATCAAGTGGTTCTTGTCTATTAAAAACTACTGTTACTATATTATTAGGAGGAAAATTATACATACCACTCAACAAAAGAGAAAAACACAAAAATTAATCCTGCAATCCAAATAGTAGTTTTGGACCATTATTTTCTTCCTGAATTCAATGAGTATTTAGTTGCATAATTTCAGCAATAATTAGTGTCTTGTCTCTTTCAGTCTCTTGAGTCAAAAAATACATTAGAAAGATAATGTAAGGATTTGTTTTTTTTCTGTTTACAGTTCAATGAACTTCACACTATTGACATGTAAATTATAGTAAGGAAAATAATGACTGCAGTTAAGGTTATGAGTATAAAATATATAGCTTGTAGCTTTACAAAGTGATCTGCATATTGATAGGATGTCCTTGTACACAAGGATATCTCCTTGATATGTTTAAAGTAGTAGTAATGTTTTCAAACTAGTTTATAGGATGATTCTTTCTAATTCTCTTACCTTAAAATATTATTTAAAAAAACAAATGAGAAACATTTCTTACTAGATTAGACATTTACAGTATATATCTGAATTTATTTTAGTTCCAAATATTTATTAAAGAAATATCAAAATAACATCCAAACAGACCTCCAGAAATACAACATGCAGCACAATAGAATACCAATGTCAAATGGAGAGAATCAACATGGCAATATACCGACACTCCTATTTCATCCACCCTCCAAAACCCACATTTAGCACATGTTCACTTCTAAATAAAGAAGGCACACTAATCCTACAGTGCACAGGGTAGCAGTAGATCACTACAAAGAGGTACGCATAACCTAAGACATAGCTGAAGCCACAGAATTAACATAAGTCTGTACTGGGGTCTAGACAGCATGGTATTTGTCAAGACGTCCTGCCTTTCCTCATAGCTGGATACCAAACACACAGTGTTCCACCAGAACTGAAAGTTCAAAAGGGTAGGACTTTTCTAGTTTCTTAATAGATGTTGCAGAATCTAGATGCACAAGGATAAAATAGTGGGCATGGAAGCCATAGCAGACATAATAGGTAAGGTGTGGTACAATGCATGACCCAGCTGGGACTAGCGGAAACAGTATGCAAAATACAAGCCATATTGTTTCCGTATGTCCTGGAAAGCAAGAAGCCTGCTGTCCAACATAAAGTCAGAGTGTGAACACCATGGTGCGTCTAACTGCACCAGAGCAGCATTGAACCACCAAGGCGGAGCTTCGGATTTCTCCACAGTAAGAAGAACTGAATGTGGGCTATCTGAACATACAGTTGCACGTCCAGCTTTGACAATGCACTCTGAGTGGATGTTACAATAAGATTGACTTTGAAAGAGAGTGTTAAAGTCATACTAGCAAGATCACAAATGCAAAAAGGAGCTACAAACGCTCTCTCCAACCGGAGCCAATCTGGAACATGCTCTTCAGAATTCATCACTAGCCAGTCCATACCTTGACATAATATGTATGCCCAGTGATAATTATAAAAATTGGGCAAGTACACACCCCCAGATACTACAAGCAGCTGTAGTTTGGACACTGCAATTTGCAGCTGGTGTCCTTGCCAAAGAAACTGGGAAACTGTCCTGGTAAGCATCATATTTCAAGCAGGAGAGAAGAAGACATGAATCATGTTCATATAATACAGAATCACAGGAGCAATAGATATCTTTTATAGTATCCTAATGACCCCACCATGAGAGCCATATAGGCGACCAGCAATAACAAAGATTTGACTATATCCAACAATCTATTCTCATTTGCCAGCCCAATATCCTGTATACGTTGGCAGATCTGGATGCCCAAATATTTGAACCCAGTTTTGTGACATTTGAATGGAAAGAATGAATGTTCAAAGGCATAAGCTCCAATTTCATCCAGTTGATCTTATACCCTGCAAATATGCCAAAATGGATTATCAGAGCTAACAAGGCAGTTACAGTAGACTGTGGTTCAGTTATGTACAGAAGTTCATCATCAGCATATTTCCTTTGCTCCCTTATCTTGTCCCTTGAGCCCTCCAAAACAGACTGTCCCCCCACTGTACACCACTACAATAACCCTTATGTGTGAAGGAAGCACCTATATGTGGGTACAGTAGGGTTTTATTAATTTTTTTTACATTTGTATCCTGTGCTTTCCCACTCATAGCAGGTTCAATGTGGCTTACATATTATACACAGGTACTTATTTGTAGATGGGGAAATGGAGGGTTAAGTGACTTGCCCAGAGTCACAAGGACCTGCCTGTGCCTGCAGTGGGAATTGAACCCAGTTCCCCAGGACCAAAGTCCACCACTCTAACCACTAGGCCACTCTTCCACATTGACAGATTAAGGGTTAAGTGATTTTGGCAGATAGTCACAGCTTTCACCACAAGTCTGACAGGCAGAGGGAGATAGAGACCTGAGTCCCCCACTGTGCACTGCACTGACCACTACACTACTCCAGGAACCTGTATGCTGCTCTAATAGACCTGACTTTTAACATCTAAGGCTGTCATAGAGACTGGTAAGTCATATTTTTGTTCACTTTTTTTTGGGGGGGGGGGGTGGGGTGGATTCAGTGACCACAGGGGGTTATTGGGTGGTCATCCTTGATGCCCTCCAGTGGTCGTCTGGTCATTTAGGGCACCTTTTTGTGCCTTATTCATTCTGAAAACAGGTCTAGACCAAAACGTCTTGGTTTTAGTCCTGTATGTTTTTGTTTTGTTTCATTATGGCTGTAAAACATCCAAGTGTTAGGCACATCCTAATTCCACCGTTGAAACACCCCCAACACGCCCCCTTATGATTTGAACACACTTTTGATGGGCTTCATAGAAAAAACATCTAAAATATGTTTTTCAAAATACCAATTTAGACATTTTGGGACATTTTTTTTCTTTTGAAAATGAGCCCCATAGTATTTATAGATTTTCAGAAATCTTTTGACAAAGTACCTCATGAAAAACTCCTGCATAGTACGGGTCTGTGTTGAGATTGGTGCTTTTTAACCCTAGAACGCATATTGGGGGCCTTTTAGGCCCCCATGCTTACATTTTTGCTATTATCTGCAAAATTACTTTAGTTAGAATTTTGAAACTCAAGGTATTACTCAAGTATGTCATTGTTGATAATATCCAGTTGTTTATAAATTTTTTTTTTTCATAGGCATTATGGTGTAACAATGCTTGTTTGGTGAAAACTACATCTGTACGAATTGGGGGCCTTTTAGGCCCCCGCTGTTTTTATCATGTTCTCAGAAGTGTTTGTGTCTCAAGTTACTTTATTTGTACTCAGTAATGCTGGTGGAGGGGCCAGGGTGTGGATAATAACATGTGAGGATGTCATGTGATTTTTGGAGGGAGTGATAAGGCCATGACATCACCTCAGGTCCTCTGAACACTGAGGACAGTATACACTGTGAGCTAATTGCTGAAGGACCTGTGATAAGATAAGCTGTTGAGAGGAAATCTGTTTCATTTTCTAACATCTAGTCAGCAATGGCACAGTCTTCCTCCAAGTGTCTGACTGACCAAGAGATTGAAGCGATTATGTTTCAAAGCGATGATGAAAGTGAACTATCTTTGTCTGATGAAGAATATCTGCCACCAGCTAATCAAACATCCTCATCCAGTGATTCTTCTGATGATGAAGAAGTGAATCTAGTGGATCCTCAAGAAGTGATAAGTAGAACATCCAAAACGAATGTTTTTTGGGACAGTAATCCTACATTAGTCGGACGTACTCCAATACACAATATTGTGAGACAGGCTCAAGGAGCTGTGGGAAGTCCCAGTTACTTTACCCCTAAAGATGTATTCTGTACTTATTTTTCTGACAATATTGCAGAAGAGGTCCTATTATGTTCAAACCTAGAAGGAAGACGTATCGCTTCAGCAAAAAATAAGTCCTGGAAAAATATCTCAAAAGAGGAACTTTATGCATATATTGGACTTTTCCTGCTGGCAGGGAGTCAAAAATCGTATGATGTCCCAATACGAGAATTATTTCTGGACCCACTTTCTGATCCACACTATAAGGCGACAATGTCAGTGGGCAGATATGAGGAAATTAGAAGGATCATTCACTTTGATGATAAGCGAACTCGTGCAGCGAGGTTTGAAACAGACAAATTAGCCCCTATCAGTTATATCTGGAACATATTTATCAAAAATTGCACAAAACTTTACAATCCTAGTACTAATGTTACTGTAGATGAGCAACTTGTACCGTTCAGAGGACGCTGCAAATTCATACAATACATGCCCAGCAAGCCAGCCAAGTACGGTATAAAAATCTTCTGGATGTGTGATTCTGCAAATTATTATGGCATAAATGGCGTAATCTACTGTGGCAAAGAGGTTGGTGCACCAGTACAGAAGGATCTGGGGTCTGAAATAGTCAAAACTCTTGCTGTTCCAATATTCAATTCAGGTAGAAACATCACCATGGACAATTATTTCACCAATGTTGAACTAGGCAATTTTCTGCTTGCAAAAGCTATTACACTTGTTGGTACTATAAAGCAAAACAGACGAGAAATTCCAGCAGCACTCAAACACAATCGTCAGCGAGCACTTTATGAGAGTGTCTTTGGATTCAATAACAAAGCGACTTTGGTATCTTACAAGGCAAAGAAGGAGAAATCTGTAATTTTACTCAGTACCATGCATCACGATTGCAGTGTTGACAGCAATAACCAAAAATTGAAACCAGAAATCATCCTGCATTACAATGCAACAAAAGGAGGTGTAGATAAAATGGATGAGATGGTGGGAGAATATTCGTGTAAGAGGCAAACAAAACGATGGCCTGTAGTACTATTTTCAAATATGCTTGATGTAGCAGCCCTAAATTCATTCATTATTTATACAGAAACTCATCCTGAATTTCATGCACAGAGGAAGGACAGGAGACGCTTATTCTTGAAGGACCTTTGTCATGAACTTGTAATACCTCACATGATAGAGCGAAGCGACTTGAAATGCTTGCCAAAGAAAACTAAAGAAGCAATGAAACGGTGTGGCGTACAGTTTCAGATTACTCCAGAGCCAGGAGAAAGAAAACGAAAGCGTTGTTTCATGTGTCCAAGAAACATAGAGAGGAAAACTGAGCGATATTGTTCCACTTGTAAGGAAACTGTTTGCAAAGAACACTCTTCTGAAAAAATAACATGTCAGAATTGTTTGGAAGACTAATATAATAGAAAAGAAAGTTAGAATAAAAATGTAGCTGCAGCTAGTTTGCTATAGATTTCTATACATTTTTGTGTGTTTTCATGTCTTTGCGTGAAATTTGGGAAAAAAAAGATTTTTTGGTGTTTTCTGTGAAAAATTATAATTAAAATGTTGTCCACTATTCATATTTTATTGAGCAATTTTGAAATAAACTTGTGAAAGTTATTTAAGTGTGTTTTTCTACATTATGTGCATGGGGGCCTAAAAGGCCCCCATGACGTTAATATGTATATTTTTAACGTCATGCGTTCTAGGGTTAAAATATTTATAAATGAACTAGAAATGGGCTTCACAGACATAGATTAACGAGCTACTATAGGCTTCCAGGTCTACCTAATGGTATTACCACATCCAAATATACAAAATGTTCTCAAGTATGAAAGAAAATGTCCAGAATCCATCTACATCAGTAAACTTGGATAAATATTCCAATAAGGAGAAGTAATGAGCCAGAATCGACCAGTACACAAAGGAAAAAATGCAAAGGGAATTTGCAAAGGAAAACATTCTTCAAAGAATTGAATCAGCAAATAAGGAAAGACAAGTTTCAAATGCATAAGTACCATAGGAAATACAAAGTGCGGCATTTTTGAAAGAACATCCAAGTCAGAATTGGGACTTCCTGCTCATAAAGTCTATCTCACAGCAATTTTTGAACAGGAAAGACGTCCAAATTTCTTGTTTGAAAATACATGAGAAGGATGTCCTGAACAACCTTTTACAAACTGAAATGTTTAAGTTATAATTTGGGAGAGGGGACGGAACAAGGCACAGGGACATCAGGCAACATTCTTATTAAAATAGCCACACAGTTATCCTTCTGGAACAGAGTAGCATAATGGTTAGAGTAGTGGAGTGTAATTAAGGGACACAAGTTCAAATCCTGCTGCAGCTTCTTTTTTTTTTTTTTTTTTTTGTAATCCCTCTAGGAACATAAAAATCCCTACTGTCCTAAAAGTACACCATTTGAATAACCTTCAGGCTTGCCAGTGACTTATTTCATTACACTAATCACTAATTTATTTGTCTGACCTATTTGCTACTTGTTCAAAATGGCCATAATACCTGCAGTTGACATAGAACCTGGTTTTCCTTTCTGGTTTCAGTTTCAGGAGAGAGGGAGGGGTCAACAACCACTGGGTGATTAATGAGGGGTCAGACTTTAATCCCTCAAGTGGTAGCTGCTCAATCACAGCAATGTTTTGGACATGACTGGAACAAGTCTAGATAAAAATATCCTTTTTAGACATGGACGTTTCTTCCTGGTCAAAAATTGCTGTTGGATGTCCTACTTTTGGGCCCTCCCTAGTACTGCCCAAAACAAGCCTATAACACGATCCCTTGCTATTTGGACAAAATGCAGTGCGAAACATCCAAATTCTGACTTTCTAAAATCAAGATTTGGATGTTTTTAGTAGATACACTTTTCTAGGCATTTTGAGGCATCCATCTGCTTTGAAAATGAGCACCATTGTGTTATTTCAGGACCCATTCATTGATCAAAACTGGACACATGAATGGTTAAGGAGAGGTAAATTGAAACCTAAGAATGAGTGATTGATAGTTGCAGCTGAAGACAATGGATTATGGATGAGACATTTCACAAAAAGAACAGAAAAATCTAGTTCAACACATTTCTGTAGACTCTGTAATAAAAAGATGGAAATGATTATTTATCTTGTAGCTGGTTGCAAGGTTCTGATGGCAAAACATTTCTAATCAGAAATGCAAAATAAAGTGGCATGCCTCGACCTTTGGAAATTCTATAAACATTACAACATCGGTGTACTTAAAAAGCACTTGGATCCTGACCTAAAGAGAATTATGGAGAATGAAGAGGTTATGATCACTTGGGACATTTCCATTCCAACTGATAAAATGCTGGATGCAAGGAAGCAGGACATAGTAGTGAAGGAGAAAAAAAACAAAGAAAGAATTAATTATAGAAGTGTCAATGCCAAGCACTTATTCTTTGAACCATAGAGATCCTCAAGCAGTAGCAGAGCCATAGGTGGAGTGGGCTGTTCCACTTTGGTTTCCAGCCCACACAAAATTGCAGCACTGTCTGCTTCTATGTTTGGCAGGGATCCCAAGCCCTGTCAGCAGAACAGTTCCTCTACCAGCAGCTTGGCATTCAGCACCTCTGTCATGGGTCACCCCTACACTGCCCCTCCCCCACATGCTTAGTTTTTGTGTATTTTAAAATCTTAACATGCATGGAAAGTGCCACCAACTGTCAGCCTGCTGGCAGAGGACCTGTTTTACTGGTGAAGCTGGGGGATCCCTGCCAACTTAGACATTTGGAGGTTGTGGAGGGTGGGGGGTGGAAGGAGCATGGGGAGCAAGATAGGGTGGAGAGCAGGGAGGAGGATGAAACTTTATGCCCCCTCTCTTTGAAGGTCTGTCTATAGAACTATGTCCTCAAGTGCCATGAAATGCAGTCAGAGATCAAGAAAATATGGCAGAAAAATATATTTCCCATTGTTTTGGGTCCACATGCTTCATTAATAGGAATTTTCAAGCACACCTTAACAGATTGCCTATACATGTCACATCTTATCAACTCTGGAGGAAAACTCAGTTTGGTATAATGCAAGTACTAGTGATAATAAGCAGTCCATTTGAGAGAGAGGTCATACTCCACATACCCTAGTTTAGGAGTGAAGTTCATTATGGTATACACAAAACTAACTCATTTGGAGATATTGCCCCCAGAAGCCTGAATCAGAGTGGGTGAATTCATAGCAGGCCTCCAGCAGGGGCACTTCCTTCTTTTATCTTAGCTGCTTCTATAATTGATGTGGTTTGACTGCAGAAACAGCACAATGGGAGAGCACAAAACAGAAAAGGACATTATTGGCCATTGTGGCCTGTGGGTAAATAAACTGAAGTTTTAGCACTCAGGTCTGGGAAGGCTTAACTTCCTGAAGCCTCTTATTTGGGGCAACTGTGCCTAGTGTGTAGTAAGTCTCTCACTTTTTCTTATTGTGCTGACAAGTAAATCCCATGTGACAGGCTTCTTTGGAAATCAGCAGGAGTTTTCAAGAGAAAAGAATATATTTTATTCAGAAGGACATAGATGATATATTTGCCACACTGGGACAAGTATGAAGTAAGAAGTATTTGCA
The DNA here is from genome assembly GCF_901765095.1 of Microcaecilia unicolor. Taxonomy (NCBI): domain Eukaryota; kingdom Metazoa; phylum Chordata; class Amphibia; order Gymnophiona; family Siphonopidae; genus Microcaecilia; species Microcaecilia unicolor. The sequence continues at coordinate 439,659,725 of NC_044031.1, read as the reverse complement.
GTAAAAATTTTTGAAAAAACATTTAGAGAAAAAAAGATTTGTATTTTAGATTGCAGCAGACAATGAACACCAAATGCATCCATCTTCTTGCTGTTTTGATTATATTTCAATTTAGCAATTTCTGCGACAAAATACATTACAAAATATATAGAATCCTGAACAAAATTATTTATGTATTGTAAAGGCAGGTACTGAAAAATAACAAACATATAATCAGTTATTAAAAAAAATAATTTGCAACGCACAATTTAGAAAAAGTAAGTTATACAGTACTGTTATACAGAAAATGTTTTACTCTGATATACTTGCTGACAAATACATTAAAAACATAAAAGGCTTAGTTTTTCAAAAAGTCCATCTACAAAGAATATCAAATGGTTCCTATGTTATTGGTACAAAAATCAGTCTTTGCAATTGCACATCATTCAGAATAATTTATGCATTAATGATCAACTTACTGTACCTTATGAAAAATTTGCCTTTGTAGTGGTTGCCATGAACTGGAAAAGAAATGCAGTGAGACTTCAAAGATCTAAGTTATAAGAAAAGATCAAAGAACTTCAGATTTATAAGAAGTTGCAGTATTCACTTGTCACCATTTCACTTTCTCTGTTAAGTCTACTCAGGAAGAAAATTAGTTTATATGCCTTAACTTTGAATAGTCAAAAGTGTAGGTGAGCTTTGCATCCAGTTTTACATATGATAATACTGTATTATCTGTTCCTCATAAAAGACACAGATCTAGTTATTTAAACAGACTTGTATTATCTGTATTGTCTGGTTCTTTAAATAGACCTGACATTGATTAAAAGTATGCCATTATCGTTTGAAAAATATGTGTAGTCTTAATGAAAGTATGAGGAAAGCACCAGATTATTTCTCTGTTACATTCAAGTACCATGAGCTGTAAGGACAAATACTGTAAGGCCTGCATTAGCCTAACTTAGGCCTGTGAGCCATGCTGAGAACTAACCTGGATTCCTAATGCACCGCATGATGGTTTTTTGTGTGTTGTGCCAAGGACAAGTTGTTTGTGAGAAGACACTGAATAGGCCTTTGTTCATAGTTTGTGTGTGAGCATGGGGCCCAGGCCTTCCCAGAAGTTATGATTAGCTCAGAAAACCTTGGGGGAAACACTGTATATAGACTAGCCCAGACTGTGTAGATATATATTCAGGCTGACCTGTGAAATGTCCATCAACACCTTAGCCATTGCTTATAGCCTATTCACATGTATACCTATACCTGACTGGTCCCAGGGGAATTCATGTGAGAAGCTTATTCAATCAGAGAACTGTTTGCACATGATACAATATTGTCCATATAATCCTGATGCTTCAATATCCAGGGACTACTAATGTTTCTCAGTGACAATATTCCAACCAGAATACTGAGTAAGGTTCAGCACAAATAGCATCTCAGTGATAACTAAGGCTAGTGAACAAGACACACTGTTTGCATCCAGCATGTACAGTGTCATTGTAGAGCCAGATTTCTCATTAGATACTACAGACTGAGACAAGCTGCATAGCTGAAGTATCGTATCTTCATGACCTTGTGCATTCATCCACAGCTGATCCAAGATCTAGCTGTGAGACATTGGCTTGGAGTCTATCAGAAGTAATACTACTACTACAATTATAACGTATCATTTATATAGTGCTACTAAATGTACACAGCATTGTACACTGAACATGTATGAGACAGTCCCTGCTCGACAGAGTTTACAATCCAACCAAGACAGAAACAGGACAAAAAAGGGACAAAGGAATTACTTAAGGTGAGGATTATAAAACTGACATGGGTACTGAACAAGTGAATAGGCATTAGGAGTTAAAAGCAGCTTCAAAATGGTGGGCTTTTAGCCTAGATTTGAAGATGGTCAGAGATGGGATCTTGACGTAGAGATTCAGGAAGCCTATTCAAGACATATTGTGCAGTAAGATAAAAGGAATGGAATCTGGAGTTCAAAGTGGAGGAGAAGAGTACAGATAACAGAGATATACCCAATGAACAGAGTTCCTAGGGAGGAGTGTAGGGAGGTACAGAAGAACTGCAGAGTGAATGCACTTGTAAGTCAATAAGAGGAGTTTTAATTGCATGCGGAAACGGATAGGGAGCCAATGCAGTAACTTCAGGAGAGGGCTAATATGAGCATAGTGGCACTGACAGACTATAAGTCATGCAGCAGAGTTTTGAACAGATTGCAGGGGAGAGAGATGGCTTAGTGGAAGACCTGTGAGAAACAAGTTGCAGTAGTCTAAGCGAGAGGTGATAAGAGTGTGGATAAGGGTTTTGGTAGTGTTCTTAGAAAGGAATGGGCAAATTTTGGTGATGTTATAAAGAAAGAAATGATAGGTTTTAGCAGTCTGTTGGATATATGCAGAGAAAGAGAGAGAGAGAGAGAAGAATCAAAGATGGCCTCAAGGTTAAGAGCTGATGAGATGGGAAGGATGATAATGTTATCCACAGAGACAGAGAATGGGGGAAGAGGAGAGGTGTGTTTAGGGGTAAAGAAAAGAAACTCAGTCTTAACCATGTTTAGTTTTAAATGGCGGTAAGACATCCAGGGAGCAATGTCAGACAGGCAGGCTGAGACTTGGGCCTGGATTCCTGATGACATTTCTGGTGTGGAGAGGTGGATCTGGGAGTTTTTAGCATAAAGGTGATTCTGAGAACCAAGGGAAGAAGTATAGATGGAGAAAAGAAGAGGTCTCAAGACAGAGCCCTGAGATACACCAACTGATAGTGGGATAGAAGTGGAGGAGGATCTGCCAGAGCATACACTAAAAGTAATTTGGAGGAGAAGAAGAAAACCAAGAAAGAACAGAGCCCTGAAATCCAAATGAGGGTAGTGATCGACAGTGCCAAAAGCAGCAGATAGATCAAGAATACAATAGAAACCTATGGATCTAGCCAGGAACAGGTCATTGAACACTTTAGCAAGGGCTGTTTAAGTTGAATGTAGAGGGCAAAAGCCAGCTTGAAGTGGATCAAGAATAGCTTGAGATTAAAGAAAGTCAAGACAAAGGCAGTAAACAATAAGTTCAAGTATCTTGGATATCAAAGAGAAGAGAAGAGAGAATAGAAGATGTTCTGATTGCAGGATATACAGGATCCCCTATGCAAATTTTTCTAGTTATGGCCAGTATGTTTGCTCATTTTTCCAAAAATTCAAAATATCTTTGTAGGTATCACTGAAACATAAATAACAGTCCAGTTCATTAACAGGCTTCAAATGGAAAATGACACGGGGACAAAGTTTGTCACTGCCCCTGTTGTCTCTGTCTTCAACCCCACCCCGTCCCCGTGGGAACTGTCCCTGCCCCATCCCCACGAGCTCTGTCCCCATCCCAATCCCTGCGGTTACCCGTCCCCATGTCATTCTCTATTCCACAGTAATTCTTTTTAATGGCCTTGTGCTAATGTTAATATTAGTACATGGCTAATAATAGAAAAAAAAAGAAAAGAAATCGGCCATTTTCAGGCTTCAGTAAAAATGGCTTTAGCGCACGGGAAAACACATGTACAGGCTCACTAAGGTCACTATTTAACACAGCTTAGTAATGTGGCAAAATGAACTGAATGCACATTAATGAATGCACTTTCCTTTTCTCTATCCCTGTCCTCTCTTCTCACCATCAATTACTAAGATCCCTGTTCACCTAAAAAGGGCCAAATATTATAAATGATCACATAAAAATGCCAAAAAATGAATGTATTAATAAAGGAAGCAAAATAAAGATAATTTAATATGTAAATATGTGCAAATTTATGAAGATATGCCACATAATTGAACAACAATTTGCAAAATTGGCCACAGAATCTTGAAAAAAACTCTTCCACCAGAAGTTGGATACTGTGGTCACAATGGTAGTACCCAGGGGTGTGCTGGTAAATTTTTAACAACAGGCTCTTTCTCCGGACGTAGCCAGCTCTGCAGTTGGAAGGGCCAGGGGTGGCCGTGGGGGGGGGGGGGGGGAGCAACATTTGCCTCTCTCTTCTTCATCCCTTCGTGCAGGCACACTAAGCATACCTTTGCTGGCAGTCAATAAATGGACTGCCACCACTCCCAACGTCTTGCTCTGAGCAGCATGCTGGAACTTCTCTCATATGCTTGAGAAGTCCCAGCCTGCTGCCCAGAGCTGGAAACAAGGAGCGGGGAGCAGCAGCAGTCTATTTACTTGGCTGGCGGGGCTCAGCATCCCCACCAGCAAAATAAATGATAATTCAGAAGGGGGCCCAAGCCCACATTTTGGGAGCCAGTTGTTAAAGTAGCCATGGAGGGCCCTACTTTAACAACCGGCTCCCAAAATTCTTAAAAACTTAACAACCGGCTCTTGCGAGCCTGTGAGAGCCTGCTCCAGCACACCACTGGTAGTACCAGCTTGTGAGCTAAGTTTCATAATCCAAAAGTATAAAACAGCATGATCCAAAAATATAAAACAAGTTTGGCTGTTTTGTGGGCAATATGGTACATGTGAATGTGTGTACTTAAGAGTCTGAGGTTTTGAGCATTCTGTAGGATGAGTAGAGATAGAGGAAAAAAAGCATTCTAGGATTTGGAATGATGATGATAGCAAAATCTGTAACAGGGTAGAAACCCTAAAGGGTGTGAAAAGTGTCATGAAGGATCTAGCAATGCTTGAGAAATGGTATATAGTTTGACAACTAAGATGTAATGCAAAAAATACAGTAGACTTAAAAGTCCCAAATGAGCGATATAGTATAGGAGTGAAGTTTAATGCACAAATGAAGAGCGGGATCTGGGAACAACTGTTTCTGATAATCATAAGGTGGCCTTACAAGTAAATAAGGTGACTGCAAGAGCCCTGATACCTGGGTGCATAAGGAGATGAATGAGCAACAGGAGAAAGGAGCTGTACATTTCTAATGCGACCTCATTTATTATAGGAATGTGCTTTCATTTGAGAATCTCAGGAGCAGAAAATTTGCCGTTCTAATGTCATCCATTTCTCTACTTTTTCCCACTGCAGCCTAAATGAAATGAAAGATCATTTGTGTGATTACTATTTTTGTGAAGTTTGGCATTTGCTTTCCTTTCAATCTCAGCAATACACTGTTTGGACAGAGAGAAGTATTTTTGAATGAATATTTGAACTGTGGATTGTGACCATCATTCGGTATAGTAACATCTAGAATTATTCTCATACTGAAAGACTGACACAATTTACCTATGCTTAGTCCAATAGGTTATATATTCCCATATCAATATGCTCATATACTTCCAAAAAATATGTCCAAATAGAAACTTGGATTCTTAATAAACTGTGATACCTTATATTGAAGTATGGTAAAATAATCAAAGGTTGCCATGATATTTAAGGCACAGTGCATGTTTTCTTAATTCAGATCCGGAGATTAATCTCTGCTAGTAAACCGAGTTGAAACAGAAGCTGATCCCTTTTTAGCTGCTTCTTCTTCATTTCAAAATGCATCACTAAAGGGGTAATATTTAACTATGACCTATAACCTGAAAGAAAATTATAGAATTTCTAGAATTAGAGCTTAGCATGGATCTTACTGGCTTTTAACTTTGGGTGTCATTTACTGAATCTGGCCCAACATTGCAATTACTATTCGGATTACATTAAACTCTGGGGTCAGTGTGTTGGCTTGAAACCCATCCCATTGTCTTCTTGAACTCCTCTAACTCTTCACTGACTTTGTTTCAGACTGGTGATAATGGTATCTTTTATCTGTACCTGTCCCAAACCAAGAATTATAATTAGCAGCTGATGACAAAATATTTGGCAATGACAAGCGTGAAACTAAAGTGTGGATGACTCTGCAATCCACTATGATATGAATTACCCCTTTTATACTGTCTTTTAGATTTCTTTTTTTTTTTTTTTTGCTTAAGGTCAAGTTATGTTTTACTATGCAATGCCATAACAAGGTCACATAGAGGGGAATAATCGAACGTCGCCGGCGAAATAGGTCGCCGGCGATCTATTTTGGCGGCGGCGCAACGGCTGGCCGGAACCGTATTTTCAAAAAAGATGGCCGGCCATCTTTTTTTTCGATAATATGGTGTGGGCCGGCGAAATGCCTTGGATTTCGCCGGGTTTGAGATCGCCACTTTTGTTTTTCCGCAATAATGGAAAAAACTGCCGGCGATCTCAAACCCGGCGAAATCCAAGGCATTTGGCTGTGGGAGGAGCCAGCATTTGTAGTGCAATGGTCCCCCTCACATGCCAGGACACCAACCGGGCACCCTAGGGGGCACTTAAAACATATTTTATAAACAACCAAATTAGCTTCCAGGTGCATAGCACCCTTCCCTTGTGTGCTGAGTCCCCCAAATCCCCCCCCCCCAAATCCACTGCCCACAAGTGTGCACCATTACCCTAGCCCTAAGGTCTGAAGGGGGGGCACCTACATGTGGGTACAGTGGGTTTTGGGGGGTTTGGGAGGGCTCAACATTACCCACCACAAGTGGAACAGGTAGGGGGGGGGGATGGGCCTGGCTCTGCCTTTCTGCAGTCCACTGCAACCAACAACAACTGTTCCAGGGACCTGCATACTGCTGTCTGGGTGCTGGGTATGACATTTGAGGCTGGCATACAGGCTGGCAAAAAAGGTTTGTATTTTAATAATTTTAGTGTGGGAGGGGGTTGGCGACCACTGGGGGAGTAAGGGGAGGTCATCCCCCATTCCCTCCGGTGGTCATCTGGTCAGTTGGGGCACCTTTTTGAGGCTTGGTCATGAAAATAAAAGGACCAAGTAAACCCGGCGAAATACTGCTTATCGCCAGGTTTTATTTTTCCATTATCCGCGAAAGCCAGCCATCTGGTAGCCACGCCCAAGCCTGCCCATGTCCCGCCTTCGCTTCACCGCCAACACACCCCTTTGAACTTTTGCCAGCGAGGCGAAGGGAAAGCGGCGAAGCTATCACAAATGTAGCTTTCGAATATATGCTTTTCGCCGCTTTTGCGAAATCACCGGCCATATCCCGATTTGTGTCGGGAAATAGCCGGCGATTACTTTCGATTATAAGCTGGTTAGTCCCAAGCACCCTTTATAGTGCATAGTGCAGATTCCCACACCTAGCTTTGGGCATAAGAACTTAAACCTGCTGAAATCTGGTGTAAAACCTTGTGACAACTGATACCAGTTGGGGGAGGAAATCCAAATATTCTATAACATGGTGCTTAATTTCTGAGGATGCTCTTGATCTGCCCATGCTCCTCCTATGCCCATGCTCCTTTTGCATTGTGCACTATGAAATTTAGGTACCCATGTTATAGAATAGGACATAGGGCAGATGCACACATAACTCATGATTAGTGCCAATTAAGTGACACATGTATGATTATCTCCCAGTTGCATGTGTGTACTCAGTGCAAAGAGCTCCTAGGGTCTGATCTCTGGAGGCTAGAGTAGCAAACCTAGTGGAGCTGAGACAGACAGAAAGGTTTATAGAGGAGGCCTATGGGGACATAGTAGAGAAGTCCCACCTCCAGTCTGGCAACCTCTGTGCTGCCATAGTTTCCTGAAGGGAAAACATCACTGTGAAGAGGCAGGAAGTGATCCTGTAGCCAAGACCTGCCCTCCAGGGGATGTAATATCCTCTCACACTGAGATTGTAATTCCAGGGGCTTCTGCCCAGGAGGGAAGGGTAAGGATGGTCATTGTAGTTGGAGATTCATTCATTAGGCATGTAGATAACTGGGTTGCTGGTCATGGTGAGGATTGCTTGGTCAGTTGCCTGCCTGGTGCAAAGGTAGTGGACTTTACACATTACCTAGATAAGATTTTAAACAGTGCTGGGGAGGAGCCTGCTGTCTTGATACATGTGGGTACCAATAACATAGGAAATGTGTGTGTGTGTAGGGGGGAGGTTGGAAGCCAAATTTAGCTCTTAGAAAGCTGAAATCCAGACCCTCCATGGTAGCATTTTCAGAAATGTTCCCTATTCTATGTGTGGGTCCCAAGAGACAGGCAGCGCTCCGGAGTCTCAATGCGTGGATGAGGTGATGGTACAGGGAGGAGGGTTTTATATTTGTTAGGAACTGGGCCATATTCTGGGGAAGGAGGAGCATATTCTAGAAAAACGAGCTCCACCTTCACCAGGGTGCTGGCACAAACATTTAAAAAGGAGATAGAGCAGCTTTTAAACTAGAAACCGGGAGAAAGCCAACAATCACTCAAATGTGCATGGTTCTGAAAAAAAAGTAACTTTAAAAGATATCACCAAAAGAGGGAAGATAGGGCATCCCAATAATGAGGTTGCAATAGAGATCATACTAGACCAGGTGTCTATAAATACAGAACAGACAGATTTTAAAGATTGCAAATTATCACTGTCAACTGGAGAACAAGTTGTAAATAAGAACAACAAACATTGATTGAAATGTCTGTATGCAAATGTGAAAAACTAGGAGAGTCAGAATATCTTGCATTAAATGAAAAAAAAAAAAAAAAATATATATATATATATATATATATTTTTTTTTTTATATAAAAGCTTGGATTAATGTGAAAAAGCCAACATGAATTTAGTGAAGGTGAATGTTGCCTTACCAATCTACTATATTTATTAGAAGGGTTGAACAAACATATGGATACAGTGAGCTGGTTGATATTGTCTGTATTTTCAAAAGGCATTTGAAGTACTTCATGAAAGACTCCTGAGGAAATTAGACAGTCAAGGGATAGGACATAATGTCCTCTTGTGGATTTAAAAATAGGAAGGGTAACCGACCAAAAATGCTGATTAAAATTTAAAGAAGGAACTCCGCCTACTCTTGCCAATCAAAGAACGGAGTGCTATCATTCAAGAAAACATGGACCACTACACCATGACATTTAAACCATTTGGTTCAACTGAATTGAAGAAAAAAAATCCATTGTTGTTCAAGTTGGCGACGCATACGCAAAAAAATCACCCCTGCGATTAAAACGATATAATTGTTCCAAGACAATACATTGTAACATATCAAATTGATGGCCCTTCTTTTTACAATGCATAACAAGAGGATCCTCCTGCTTGCCTAACTGTAAATAAGACCTAAGCTACATAAGTAGCGTTTTCAGAGTCCTTGATGTTTGTCCAATACATAAAAGGTCACATGGACAGCGTATCAAATAAATGACACCCATTGATTCACAAGTAGTGTCAGTTTTCAAAATACACTTATTTCCAATTGATAAATGAACAAATTCACTTGCTTTCAACATTATATTGCAAACCAAACAATGGCCACATTTTCTGATTACCTTGTCGCAAATAACAAAGTTGTCTCTGAAAACACACGGAGTGGCCTAGTGGTTAGGGTGGTGGACTTTGGTCCTGAGGAACTGAGTTCGATTCCCACTTCAGGCACAGGCAGCTCCTTGTGACTCTGGGCAAGTCACTTAACCCTCCATTGCCAAGCTGCATTGAGCCTGCCATGAGTGGGAAAGCGTCGGGTACAAATGTAACTAAAAAACAATTCAGACTCAATAGATCTTCAAGTTTACAACCATGCTGGTACGAAAACAAAAGTCTAGTTCTTTCAAATACATGATCCCAAAATGTTTCTTCACAGCCTTACATAGAGCATTTGTGGTGGCATTAAATTTGGTCACAAAGGGAATAATATCCTCTTCCTGCTGTGTTGCCTTATACTGCAATAATGCATCTCTTGAATTATATAAGACTCTCTTTGCTGCTTGTTTCACTAAGAGGGGCATTATTGAACGGGTCGTCCAAGTTTTACTCAGGATGTCCTGGCAATGGGGCGGGGAAACCCGTATTATCGAAACAAGATGGGCGGCCATCTTTTGTTTCGATAATACAGTCGGGGACACCCAAATCTCAACATTTAGGTCAACCTTAGAGATGGTCGTCCCCGGTTTTCGGCGATAATGGAAACCGAAGGCGCCCACCTCAGAAATGACCAAATCCATGCCATTTGGTCATGGGAGGAGCCAGTAGTTGTAGTGCACTGGTCCCCCTGACATGCCAGGACACCAACCGGGCACCCTAGGGGGCACTGCAGTGGACTTCATAAATTGATCCCAGGTGCATAGCTCCATTACCTTGTGTACTGAGCCCCCCAAAACCCACTCCTCACAACTGTACAGCACTACCTTAGCCCTAAGGGGTGAAGGGGCACCTACATGTGGGTACAGTGGGTTTGTGCTGGGTTTTGAAGGGTTCACATTTATCACCACGAGTGTAACAGGTAAGGGGGATGGGCCTGGGTCCGCCTGCCTGAAGTGCACTACACCCACTAAAACTGCTCCAGGGACCTGCGTACTGCTGCAATGGACCTGAGTATGAAATTTGAGGCTGGCAAAAATATTTTAAAAGTTTGTTTAGTGTGGGAGGGGGTTAGTGACCACTGGGGGAGTAAGGGGAGGTCATCCCTATTCCTTTCGGTGGTCATCTGGTTAGTTTGGGCACCTTTTTGAGGGTTGTTCACAAGAAAGAATGGACCAAGTAAAGTCGGCCAAGTGCTCGTCAGGGACGCCCTTCTTTTTTTCCATTATCGGCCGAGGATGCCCATGTGTTAAGCATGCCCCAGTCCTGCCTTCGCTATGCTTCCGACCCCCCCCCCCCCCCATGAACTTTGGTCATCCCCATGACGGAAAGCAGTTGAGGACGCCTAAAATCGGCTTTCGATTATGCCGATTTGGGCGACCCTGGGAGAAGGACGCCCATCTTGCGATTTATGTCGAAAGATGGGTGTTCTTCTCTTTCAAAAATAAGCCTGTTTATCTACCAGGTCACCCTGCTGCATAAATTTCTTATTCAACTCTTTCATCTGTGCTAGGAATGGAAGCCGATTCTCTAGTGGGAAGAATTTCTGGGGTAGCCTATGAAACACCTCTGAGTGGAATAGAGAAAGTGGTACCAAGTGCAGTGCTTAGATGTTCTCCTGAGGTGATGCTTGCAATGTTGTTGAGAAATGCAAGTATATTTTTAGACAGCTTGAGTTAGCTGGTTGCCTCATTAGATAAATGACTTTCCTTAATGACAACTCTTACTTTAGATATACACCCTAAACTGCAAGCAAGGGAAGGGGATCATCAGGCTCTAGAGTGGACATTTAAGGACCTGAAAGAAGACACCAATAAGTTAGTGACTGCTCAGTGGCTTTTGTTTCAAGATAAGAGTTACAATTTGTAATAGAAAAATGAGAAAATTTTATAAGATCTGTTAATTTGTGGGTACTACATTTTTCTAATGTTGGTCTTTTATCACCATCTGTATTGTTTTGTAAATATACTAGTAAAAAAGGCCCATTTCCAAAACCAATGAAACGGGCGCTAGCATGTGGCTTTTTTTTCTGTGTGTATGTGTCACAGAGTTATTTTGTGTGTGTGTGTGTGTTTGTGAGTGTGAGTGTGTGAGGGTGGGGTGTGTGTGCAGGTTGTTGATGTGTGTCTTTTTTTTGTTTTGTTTTTTGCTTGGGGGGTTGGGGGATGTGCTGTGCTGTGCTGTGCTGTGCTAGCAAAGTGGGATGGATTGGTGTGTGGCTTTGAGGGTGTGTTTCTGTTGCATTGTGTGTGTGTGGCTTTGTCTGTCAAGGAGGTTTGTGGAGGGGGGGTCTTTCTGTTGGTGAAATGTAGGGGGGTCAGCCTTTGCTGAGTGGTGGATTGTTTTTTCCGGGGGGGGTTTTTGTGTTGTGCTGAGGCAGCAGTGTTGTTTTAGATGGGCGGAAGGTAGAGGAGCAAGTTCTTGGTCTGTCAGTATTTTTTGGCCGTTTCAGGGCTGCTGTAGGGGAACGCTGGAAGAGAAATGTGCTTTGGGAAGCAGCGCCATCTTTTTCCATTGGGCTGGGGTTCTGGGCATCCTGGAGGTGGGAGACGGCTTGCCTGAGGACGGGGATGGTTGTTTTAAGTTGGCAGAAGGAAGAAGAGCACGGTCTCGGGCCATCAGGGGGTGATCCGGTATGTTCGGTCCATTTCAGGCCGGCTGCAGGGGAATGCTAGAACATTTATGCGCTGCGGGAAGCAGCGCCGTCTTTTTCCGGGTGCTCGGGGAATCCCCGAGGTGGGAGATGGCTTTCCTGAGGCTGGGGATGGTTGGGCACGTCCTTGGCCACTTCGGCAAAAGGGGAAGAGGAAGGGGGTGGGGAGTTACCAGCAGCCGCCTGAGAAACCATGTAGTCTTTGTTTGTTTTGTATTATTAGTTTGCATTTCTGTTGAAGAAAGAGTGGATGCCTTTCGAATGATGGAGGTGGTGCGTCGGTGTGCGTTTGTTGCGTTAGTTTGGCAGCCAGTCTCCAGCGATTCCTAAGCAGAGAAGGAGTAGGGAAACACGCTCCGCATGTTTCCCTACTCCTCCCCCTTCCTTGGTCGCTGTTTGCTGCTGGCTGGGTCGCGGGTAATCCTTCCAGCTGGGCTGCAGCTTGTCCTGTTTGCCCACATCCCAGATGGTGAGGGGCACGCTGTTCTCTGGCTCCACCGACTCCATGTCAAGCGAACCCAAATATAGTCTGTGCTATATAGGCCCTCCAGCACTCTTCAGTACCAGCATTAGGCATTTAAAAATTTCTCCCCCCCCCCCGGTCTATTTTTGCACATACCCACAGCAGGAATATTTTTCTCTCGTTCAAGCGGTGGTACTGCACAGATAATGAGCCGTTCTGCTGGTGAATGCTCCTCCCTTATTGCCACGTAGTTTCCTCTGATAGGCCCGTGTTATGTCGCCTAGCGTTGCCTGGGAACGGTTTTATGATGGTCCTTTGTGTTTCAGAATGTTGAGGGTGTTTTTTCTGATTGGTCTGTCATGCGAGGGCGGGGCAGAGAGACATGGTCAGTGTTATGGCTTCACCACCATGAATCCATGAACCCTTCAGGGAGTGACTGAGTGACTTCAGAATGTTGTCTTCAGAATGTTGAGGGTGAGTTTTATTATAGCAGATGTCATAGGTCTTTAAAGTCCCCGAGGGAGCATTTCCTCCTGTAAGTAGTTTCTACTACCTTCCTTCCTGACAATGAGATAGATCAGGCTGAAAATAATTTGGATCTCGTGGCATTTCTAGAAAGCTTAGATGCTGAGACTCTCCAAAGAGGTGCATTCTTGGTGTCATTTGTCTACCCACAGGGCCATGATGGTATCTTTCTTTTATTATGAGAAGCAGGACTTCAATTTATCCATACCTCAGTAATTTAACTCAGAAGAATAAATGTTTAACAATGTACTATGACGTTTTGACCCTTGGAGCTTCTTCTTCTCTTACAGTATCCCTGTAAATGTTTATTAATACATGAGCACATAAGTATTGCCAAATTGGCATAGAACAAAGGTTCATCAGGCCCAGCATCTGTTTCAAAAAGTTGTCAATCCAAGTCACAAGTATCTGGGGAACCCAAAAGAATAAAACAGATTCCATGCTGCTTGTAACATGATTAAGCGGTGTATATTTTATGGATTTTTCTACCAGGAACTTTTCCAAACTTTTCTTAAACCCTGCTAGTCTAACCAGTTTTACTATATTTCTTAGCAATGAACTCCAGAGTTTAAATAAATATTGAGTGAAGAACAGTGAATAATGTGAAATATATCTTTTTTATAACTACAAATGCAATAAAAAATTGGATGTCAACCCCCAGATTCTATATATGGTCCCTGAAAATCAGCATGGAAACTGAAGCGTATTCCATAACTGTGAAGAAACAGTATGTTTTAAGCCTGTAAAATGTATTAGATATTTTCCTGTTTTAATTATGTCCTAAAGTGTATTTCTCCTATTTGGCCAGCAGGTGGTTTTTCTTTGCTGTAAAGCTGTTATAGGGAACTGAATGTTCTTTTTCTTTAACACAAGCAGGAAGGAAGCAGCAGTATACTTTTAAAACTTGTTGACGGCGCTCTGATAGGTCTGGAGTTTGAAAAATTATCCAGTAGTACTGGCTGTTGCTTCAGTCTTAGCCTGGGAGAAAAGATAGACAGATCTCTTTGCTGAGGCTCAGTGAATTATATGTCCTGATCTTCCCAGTACTATTTGAGCAGTATACAGATGTTTAGTTAGTGCTATAATTGATCTATATTTCAGTTACCTGTTATTGTTTGCTATTTGCACTATTTTATTCCACTGTTCAATATTTTTAAGAGAATAAGCATAATTGTTTGTTCGCCTTGTTTTTTCTGAACTGATAAAGAATCCTGGTGGTTTGTGTGTTGAGTCTGTGAATGCTTTCTGGGAACTATGGGACCACTAGTAACCTAGAAATCACTGGGGATAATTGGAGAGTGGGAGTCTCGCCCAGAGGCAGTTGTGACCCAGTGTGTGGGAGAAGGGTGCTAGTGTAGAGCACAAGCGGCAGGTGCAGGCAGACCTGAGGGACCTGAGGGACCTGAGCTGTGCTGGGGATAGACCCTCTAAGTGGCCGCAGGGTAATCCCAGGCAGATGGCTAGGCATTTTGTGACAATAACAAAGCACATAACTTAATTTGTTAACTAGTTAATTAGCCATGTTAATTGGATGTTAATAAGCATTTATCAGCATTAATTGGCATTAATTGAGATTTAAGTGCACAACTCGCTTTGTATTCTATAATGTGGTGTGCCTAAATTCTAAGTTGCAAAATTGAAAAGGGGGTGTGGCCATGAGCTAAGCATGGGTGTTTCTAAAATCTATGTGCATTGTTATAGAATACACCCAATCTGCACATAATTTAGGCATTGGGATTTACACCAAGTAAAACGTGGCCTAAATGGATGCAACCAAATTTGGCATACTTTACAGAATACGCCAAGGCATATTTTTTTTCCGCGCAGAATTTTCAGGCATCATATATAGAATCTAGCCCCAAGGGTATAATTCTATAAGGAACTGTATAGATTTAGACAGCAAGTATGTGTGTGAATGCTGGTATTCTAGTCATTTGGTGAGCATGTAAACATATATGTGCTTACATGACAATATTATGCATACAGGCTATTCTGTACGTATGAACCTATCTTCAATGGAACATGCTTTGCTAATTAACATTCACACAGGTAGAGTCTGGTGAAGCATGGGTAGGGTACACACTTAACACACATAACTTATAGAATACCATAAATTGAATGCATATCTCCCCAATGTAGGTGTGAGCACTTACACCAGCTGTATAGCAAGTATAAGTGCTTACACTTTAACACATGTGAATATATACCCGCTATGCTAATATTATATAAAGGATAGTGGGCAGCTATGTCCTGTATAGAAGAGGCTTAAAATAGGTGCCTTCTAGATGCCCTCCATAAGACCACTGCATAAAGCATCTATGTTTGTAAGAAGAACCAGAAGGAAGACAATGTATTGTTATGTGGAAAGCTGAAACTTGATTAGTTATAATTCCTATTATTTGTTGCTTCCTTTTGTTTTTGTATTATCCTGAGTATTATAACTCCAACCCCCCCCCCCCCCCCCCCCACGCACACACATACAACCTTCCTCTTCCGCAGCCTGACATAGCACAATGTTTATTTTTCCCTTATATAGCAGACTGGCCATATAAGTACTGTCTGGGGGGGAGGGGAGGAAGAGAGAAAGGATGAAGACCGTGGATCAGGTGGGGGGGGGGGAGAGAGAAGGGAAGTACTTTGTACTTATGTGTGTCCCAGTCAATATTCAGCCAGGGCCCCTATAAGTATCTTATGTGGGTCTCAGCTGAATATCAGCCAGGACCTCTATAAGTTCTGGCAGCCTGTACAGTCTGACGTTGAAACCAGTTATTTAATTTTAGTGTCCAGCCGTAGCCTGATACTGAATAACAAAGGTTAATTTTGCCCATGATGGTCAGCGTTTAAAAAAACACTGACCACCATGAGCAGAATATTGAACAAGTTATATTAAAGCAAATATGGTTTAAAATATTTACCATGCTGCCAAAAGTTTATTTTTTAAATCAAATGCTTTAAGAGAGACAAGGTTGACTGCATTAGCTCATGAGAAGCCAATAATATTTTACTGTCCAGATCAGCTGCATGATCTGTTTTATTTGTCAGTATATGCAGTACCTTGAAAGAAAGATGTCACTGATGAATGTAGAACCTTAAGGCAGTTGTGTTTCTTTAAAGACATAGTTTGAAAGCTAATAATTCATTCTTTCTTATCTGCCATGTTTTGAATAGCTAGGGACTATATATTTTGTCTTTTATCATTTACACAACTACAATCCCAGTATTCTAGCTGCAAGGGACAATTCTAACTAGAGCTGGTGCTTATAGCATTAATGATTGTTGTTGACACTTCAGGGCCTTCATATATCAAACAATAGATATATGAATAACAGAAAGTAATCTGGGACTTCCATTTCTAGCTGAACAATCTTAGATATAAGACAACCCCAAACAACCTCTGAAAAGAAATCTTGGGGCACTACCAAGGCATCTTAACATAATTAGCACATATTTTTCTTCTTTCAACATATCCCTTACAAAAAAAGATAAAATGGATTTATCTCTGTACCACTCTCAGTAGGGAAGATCATTCATTATTGGACATTTGTTTTGTTAGTGAACCTTGAAACTTTAGGGCATGCTAAATAAATTTAACAAGGTGTGAAGGAGTCTTTAGAAAATTACTGTTCCCTTATAACAGCACTCCCTCACAGTCACAGAGCTACCTTAAAAGGTTGCCACAAAGCAAGGAAGAGATGGCTCATCAGGAGCACAGTAGGGAGGGTGTAATCAAGGCAAGATAAAAACTCTGGACACAGATCAATCAGGGAGGCCCAGATGATGGAGGAGAAACCTTTTACTCTATGCCTCCACTATGGAAGTGTAAGCTATAGAAGCTGTATTCAGGTAGACTAAGTTTATCTTGGAACCCTGCTGAAAATGTGGTTTTTGATCCAAGAACCCGCTGACTGCTGCAGGCTGAATATCGGGATACTCAGTGATGGCCCATGTTGGCACAGGGCACTGAATATTGGGGGCTAAATATGGGTGAGCAGGCTGCTGTAGCTTATGTGGGCCTGAATGATATTCAGCTCAGGCCCGTATAACTTTTTGTTGTTGTTGTTATAAGCCCCCTCCTGAATCCCTTACATTGCCCCCTCTATCCCTCCCCTAGCTCACTCCTATGACCAACCTCCATCCCACCCCTCCCCCCCACTGCAGCTTTCCATCTCTTTTTCTAACCCTGGCCAAACAAACCTAGCCAAACAACCCTATCTCCAGCCCTGCACCCAAGCTCTAATTGTTGATCCTGTGCTGGTCAAAATATTTATGAGGCCATGCACCCTCTGCCCCACCCCATTCTGCTGCCTATCTATCCAGCATTTCTTTCCCTTTTCATCCAGCATGTCACTCCTTCCATCCAGCATCTTCCCTCTCTATTTCTCTTTCCACTCAGCATCTCCCCTTCCTTCTAGCATCTCCCTATCTTTCTCTTCCACTTGCATCCAGCATTTCTTCTTCCCTAGCCACCTCCCCTCAGCATCCTCTGTTGTCCACCACCTCTTACATCCAGGCATCTCACCCTCTCTTGCCCAATCTATCCAGCATCTCTCCTCTTCTGTAGCCACCACCAGGATCATCTGTTTCCTCTATCCCTCCATCCAGCATGTCCACTCTTCCATCTACTGCCTCTTCTCTCCTCTTCCCTATCCACCTCTACCCTGCAGCATCTTCTGTTGCCCTCCCTCTCCTATATCTAGCATCTCCATCTCTCTCTCCTCACCTTCCATCCACCCTTACTCCTCAGCATCTTCTGTTATCTTTCATCCCCTCCATCCAGCACCCTCTCTCTCTCTCTCTCTCTCTCTCTCTCTCTCTATCTCTTCTCACCTTCCATCCAGCATTTCTTCTTTCCTCTTCCTTATCCACGTCCTCTGGTACCTTCTGTTGCCCTCCACTCACAAGCAACATGCCCCCCTTCCTAACCAGGAAGACATCCAGTATGTGGGCCTCCAGGTCTACAATAGGCACCAGGCCAGAAGCAAGGAATGGCCTTACACCTCTGGACCAGTATTTTATAGGTAAACATGAAAAGTTTCACTATCAATATCCTCATGCTTTTTGTGCATCAATTTCTTCACTTTCTCCTCTCCCAAAGGCAAGAAGAGACTAGAACTCTTCAACAAATTTCTTACTATTCAAGCTGCCAGACTTTAGAAAGACATTGCCTGAATGCACTCCCCTACACTATGTTATCTCATGTTTTGAAAAAAGTAAAAAACTTGTTTATTTAAGAAATATGTACTCTAGTTAAACTTCTGCTTGTCTCCAAAGCGACCATTGTAACTCTCGGACGAATGTTCTGGTCTCCACAAAAATCTTATAAACTGCTTAGAACTTAAAAAAAAAGGTATTAGTGGGATATAAAACCAAATGTAATGTAACATCTAAGAAGGGTGGGGTGGGGTGAGGTGTGGTGACCATCCTGCTTCACTCTTCTGTTCAGGTACTGGTTGTTAAAATTAAACAAGATCTTGTGGTCTGGAGGAATGATTCCTGTTTTTAAACCTTTTGCTGGACCAGTTTGCTGTTTCTTTAGCCTCTGTCTATGCTCCAAATGAATTCCAAGAGCTCTTCTATGCAAAGCTTTGGGCTATGCTGCAGGTTTTCCTGCATGGTAAATTGATTGTGTGTGTGTGTGTATAGGGGGTACTTTAATGCTACTTTACATCCAGCTATTGATGATTCTGGGACCCCCACAGGGTCTGATTTTAGGTTTTCACAGGCTTTGGACTCTCTTACTCGAGACCTTGGTCTGTGTGATATTTGGCGCCTCTCCTACCCTACCATTCAGGACTACATCTTCTTTTCTGACACCCGTGGATCCTACTCCCATTTAGATTACATTTTCTTGGATACCCTGCCGGCAGAGGGAGGGAAGGGCTTCTCTGGTATTGGTAATATTACTATTTCAGATCACAAACCTGTTGGGGAGGGGAGACACATTGAATACTCTTTTGCTGCAGGATAAGGAGATTCTTGTGGGCTATCATTCCATGCTTTGGGATTATTTGCAAACTAATCTCCATTCTGGACCTTCTTTGGGTATGGTCTGGGCAGTGTGCTGTGGCTATTTTCTTCAGAATGCTAGTAGGCATACTCAACTTTAACGCACCCAGGTGGCCCATTGTCTTTCTACTATCAATACTCTGGAGGAGCATCATAAGGCTACCCTGGTCAGTTTCTATACTGCAGGAATTGCAAGCTGCTAAATTACATAACCCGGCCTTGGTTCAACAGGTTATCAAAGAGCTCCCTGCGAGTAAATCTCTGGGTCTTGATGGCCTACCAAACAATTTTTATAAACCCTTTGAGTGAATTGGCTTCATTGTGGTTACCCTTCATAATGAGGTCCAGAGTGGGACAGCTTTGCTTCCATCTATGATGGAGGCCTGTATCACGGTAATCCTTAAACCAGGGAAGGACAAAATGGAGTGCACCTCCTATCATCCTATTTTGGTTCTCAGCTATGATGTTAAGCCTCTGCCCAAGGTGTTAGCTCACCACCTTGCTGAATTTATTCCCTTTCTGATCCATCATGATCAAGTGGGCTTTGTGGCCCATCGTCAAGTGCTGGATAAGATGTGTTGTATGGTGGATTTACTTTATTAGGCTAAGCAGGAGAATCTCCCCTTTTGCCTTCTCAGCCTTGATGCCAAGAAGGTCTTTTACAATGTTCATTGGCCTTTTATGGATAAGGTGATGGAGAGCTTTTGTGTGGGATATTTCTTTTGTGTTTGGATCCAGGCTTTCTATTCCTCTCCCGATGTTACCCCTCCCCCACGCCTGAGCTAGTTGTATGGTGATCACTAGGTTCTGGTTCGCCTGATGTCAATAGTCGTGGCGGCACTTCCAGAAACCCAGTGCTCAGTAGTGGAGAGGGGACAAAAGAACACTAACCCCGTCTCTTGCCCTCAAGAAAGCAAGAGAGGAAAATAAGCTAAATTTAGGAATTTTTCCAGTTTTTGGTAAAAAGCACCCTCTCACTTCTCAGTCAAGTAAAGAACTTTTAATAATGAAATGCTTTATTGCATGTATTCCATGCCAAAACAACAACACTTTAACATTTGTGGCTGAACAGTGAATAAATAACAATGTTTCCAATCCTTAACTAGCACTCCTTAGAATATAACAATGTGAAATTTGGAATGTAACAATTCTCATCTAATCTTCAGTTCCCCTTCACTTTTTAAAGAGAACCATCTTCACTTCAGGTAGGTATTTCATTAATTCTCTCCTTTTCTTATGCAAATTCAAATTAATAAAGTTTTCCTTTAGAATTGGCACTTATCTGTAACTGATCGGTTTATAGCCAATTTGAGTAAATTCTTTCTTGCGTGGGGGCCCTTGGATGAAATGAGTCTCCGGTGTTCTCCTGCAGTTGTCTTCTTCCTAACCTCTCTAATAACAAAACAAGTTGGGAGGCAAAACCCTGACTTCCTTTTTTCTCTCTCCAGAAATTCCTCTAAAGGAATTTTAAATGTATTTCATAATACTGTGGCCATCTCGCTAATTTAAATAAAATTAATTAAAGTATTACTAATTATTCAACCTATTCTTTACTGGGTAATCCCTATTCTAAACCACTGGAGTAGCTTCTGCAGAGCTGCTGAGCTTCACCCACAGTGTGGCATCTGAGACCAACATTCCATCACTCACTAAATATATAGGATTATGATTCTCTCAGACCCTCAAACTCACCAACACTCAGACCTGGTACCCCAGCAGTATTCCCCTTTCCAGTTTACACACTCACTCTCACAGTTTTCCCTGTTCCACTCAGAAACCTCTCTTTTTTTCTCACCACTCAGCCATATCTCACCCCCCCCCCCAGTCAATTTCAACTATTTCTCACCCAGTGTACTTGCAGACTTGAAACACAATCAAACTTCCTTCCGAGTCACTCTCAGTTTAATCCTCAATTATTCCCTCCTCTATACCAATCTATTCCCAAATCACTTAACCACTTTTTCCTGTTTCTCTCTCAGACCCTACAGAAACACATCCACTCCCACTTAGTACTCAGCTTCCTCTGTTAACTGCCAGCTGTTGTTACCAAGCCAACAGAAGCTCAGGTCTCAGCAAATTCCAAGAACCTGTGCTGCTGGCCACAATGGAACTGTGGGACAACTTGGGTAATTTTATGTATTTTATTAACCCCTCGGGTTACACCGAGGTCTGTGTCCAAATTAATGGTGGAAGCTCTCCTATCTTTTATCTGACATGAGATATTTGGCAGGGTTGCCCTTGTCCCTGATGCTTTTTGCAATGGTGATGGAGCATTTGTGATCTGGATATTTTGGGGGTCCGTGTTGGGGACACAGAAAATAAGAGAGCACTTTTTGCTGATGATGTTCTTCTTTCCCTGTCTCAGCTTTTGGTTTCATTCCCCAGTCTTCTGAAGGTAATAGAGGCCTATTCAGTGGTTTAAGGATATAAATTTAATGCTCATGAAGCCGACGCCTTAGCCTTAAGCATTCTTCATTGGGTTTTGGATTCTCTTCAGACTTATTTCCCTTTCTGGTGGGCCACAAGAGGAATTAAATATATTGGTGTCACCTTGACTCCTTCCTTTGATGACTTGTTTTTGGCTTACTATACCCCTCTTGACAAAGAGCTCTAGCAAGATTTAGAGCATTGGGATAGCTTGAAGCTGTCCTGATTTGGCAGGATCACCACGTTGAAAATGAATATCCTCCCTCGTTTGATGTACCTGTTTCAGTTTCTTCTTATCAAATTGTCCAGGGGATTTCTAACTGGTTTGCAGGACCAGTTGATTTAAATTATTTGGCATAACAAAAGACCCCATCTTCCTCATTCCTTTCTTTATAGAGATCTGAAGAAGGGCAGCTTAGGGGTCTCTAATGTTTTTTGATACTATAAGGTGGTTCAAGTGCATGCAGTGCTTGAGTAGTTTCAGGAGCAGTCCCCATAAACTCTGGGTTCATTTGGAGTAGGTTTTTGTTGGCCCTCATCAATTACATTATCTTAAGTGGCTTCCTTGTAAACATCACCGTTTACAGAGAGTCTTTGTCCCTCCTTTTCTACCACATTTTATTATTGGGATGGCATGTTTCTTGGACCTAATTTGAATCTCTCATGTCTCATCTCATTAGGCATTAATCCACTTCTACATCTGGGTCTTGTTCTTGGCATATTTACTCAGTGGGCCTCTTTAGGCTTGGCGACCTGGGGGTCAGCTGTTTGATGGCGATGCTTTGATTTTGTTTTTCTATTCTAGCAGCTGACTATCCAGTTCTGTCTCAGGATATTTATGTGTATACTCAATTGCATCATTTTCTATACATAGCCTGTATTTGCAGCCAGGTAGTGTGAGAGGAGTCTTTTTTTGTAGGATATCTGTGAGGAGTCCAGGAGTACCTGGGGCTTTATAAATATTAGTGGCTCAGTCTCCATCCTTATGTTTTGCACCACCACAATTGGTAGCGTGAATTGGG
This sequence comes from Microcaecilia unicolor, assembly GCF_901765095.1. Classification (NCBI taxonomy): domain Eukaryota; kingdom Metazoa; phylum Chordata; class Amphibia; order Gymnophiona; family Siphonopidae; genus Microcaecilia; species Microcaecilia unicolor. The sequence goes on along the minus strand of NC_044031.1, from coordinate 439,637,358 downwards.
GATTACTTTTGAGGATGATGACTGGAACATCATGGAAAAGGCTTTATTGAATGTTTCTGTCTCAACACCATTTAAAGAAAAGGTTGTTAAAGTTATATATTGCTGATAGCTTACACCTGTTTGTCTTCAATATATGTTTCCTGGGTCCTCTCCCTTGTGTTGGAGGGGCTGTGGTGAGCTTGGTACCATGGGACATCTTTGGTGGACTTGTGTTAAAGTTAAAGCCTTCTGGAGATCAGTTCAACATCAACTGCAGGGTTGGCTGTACCACCCGATCCAATGGTCCTAGATTTATTTTTATTTCCCAAGAAGCCAACAGGCCTCACTTAATCACAGGCCCTCTTTATGTGTCATGCTATATGTGCTGAATGAGTGATTCTATCAGCTTATTGGAAAAAGCTTTCTGTCCGTTCTTTGGTGAAGTGGGTGACTAAACTTTGGTGTATTTGTGAAATGGGGCATCTCCTGTCTACTTGCCATCACACTCTTTCTAAATGGGAGGCAATTTGGGAACCCTTTTTGAGTCATTGTTCCTATTGACTGTTCTGTTGCTGGTCATTGTATTACCTGGATATTCGCTTAGCTGTGGGTGGGGGAACTCTTTTTTGGGGCAGAATCTAAAAACTTTGAAAAATGTTTAGAAGTGACTATTAAGTTATTTTCATTAGATGGGGCTGGGTGCCTCCTCCTCGTGGGAGGCCTTTTTGATGGTACTTTGCTGTAGTTGTGCTGTCTAAATTTGTTTCTGTTCATTATATTTTATTGGCTCCTGGTTCTTAATAAAGACTTCAAAAAATAATTAAAAAAAAAAGAACAAGCCCATACCTCATAAGATATTTAGACACTATCACATGGGTACATATGGGAGGGGTGGGCCTGGCTAAACTATGATATTAAATTTCAGGAAGAGCATGATGGAGGAACTGTCCATCTCTTAGTGTTACAGGGTAGTTGATCTGTGGTTGGATGAAATGATTTCATCCAGGCCATTTAGCCTGCACAGGTTCCCTTCTCCAAGCCCTGCCAGTGCAAGACCTAACTCACACGCTAGTAAATGAATATGCAGACAGTTCAAATCTGGCAACTGTATGTAGAAATTGACAACAACAGAAGAACAAAAGACCCTCGCAAAGGTCAAGCATGCAGGCAACACATAGCAAATGTGACATACACAGGTGGTGTCAATGCAGAATGTACACTGACATCATCCGTGTGTGTCATCTTCGCTGTAAGTTGACAACTGTATTTAGAATCCATGTAGGTTTACATGCCTGATCCCAGGGTGGAACTCCACACCCAGCCACATAAAGCAGATCTGCTAGGGACAAATGGACCCAGCAGCAACACCCCTACCATCAATACAAGTTGCCTGGCACCAACCCAAATTAATTTAAACATGATCCTGCCTTAGTTGGTCCAATACCCAAAGCAGAAACAGGCGGTGAGCATGGTGGTTTCTCAAAACATTTCCCCATTCCTTACACCAGCCCTTTCTATGGAGAGGACTCCATGCCTTATAATTTCAAGTCCATTTCTGTTCACTGAGAGATTGCAAAAACAAAAATAAATAATGAGATAATTCTAGGTATTCACTATATGCAAATCCAAAACTGATCAATGGCAAGTGGTCGGGTAGTAACCCTGGGTATGCTACTAGGAAGCTTCACATGCCTGATCCAGAATTTAATTAACTAAAAAGCGGGTGGCAGAAAGGGACAACCAGTCGATTGCTTTTCTTTTTGTGTTAAAAAAACCCCTTTATTTCCATTCTACAGTCTCCACTACTGTTGTATTACCATATATCAAGCAAGAATGAGCATTCTTTGACAAATCATACAATTAAGAGATTCAAAATTAGTCTTCAATCCCTTTTGCTATAAGTACGTCAGATGAGATCTCATTGGGTACCGTGGAGTGGCATAATCGAACGTCGCCAGCGAAATAGATGTATTTTGGCGGCGGCGCAACAGCTGGCCGGGACCATATTTTCAAAAAAGATGGCCGGCCATCTTTCTTTTCGATAATACGGTTTAGCCCGGCCAAATGCCTTGAATTTCGCCAGGTTTGAGATCGCCGGTTTTGTTTTTCAGCGATAATGGAAAAAAATGCTGGCCATCTCAAACCCGGCAAAATCCAAGGCATTTGGTCATGGGAGAAGCCAGCATTTGTAGTGCACTGGTCCCCCTCACATGCCAGGACACCAACTTGGCACCCTAGGGGGCATTTCTAATAATAATAATAATAATAATAATAATAATAATAATAAAAAATACACAAATACCTCCCAGGTGCATAGCTCCCTTACCTTGGGTGCTGAGCCCACCAAATCCCCCCAAACCCACTCCCCACAACTCTACACCATTACCATAGTCCTTATGGGTGAAGGGGGGCACCTACATGTGGGTACAGTGGGTTTTGGGGTGATTTGGAGGGCTCAACACTTAGAACCACAAGTGTAACTGGTAGGGGGGGGGGGTGGACTTGGGTCTGCCTGCCTGAAGTGCACTGCACCCATTAAAAATTGCTCCAGGGACTTGCATACTGCTGTCAGGGAGCTGGGTATGACATTTGAGGCTGGCATACAGGCTGGTAAAAAAAAGATTTTTATTTTTTTAGTGTGGGAGGGGTTTGGTGACCACTGGGGGACTATGGGGAGGTCATCCCCATTCCCTCCGGTGGTCATCTGGTCAGTTGGGGCACCTTTTTGAGGCTTGGTCATGAAAATAAAAGGACCAAGTAAACCCGGCAAAATACTGATTAACGCCGCTTTTTTTTTCCATTATCCGCGAAAGCCGACCATCTGGTAGCCACGCCCATGCCGCCCATGTCCCGCCTTCGCTACACCACCAACACACCCCCTTAAACGTTCGCTGGCGCAGCGACGGGAAAGCGGCGATGGTGTCAAAAAAGCCACTTTCGATTATACCGATTTTGCCGCTTTTGAGAGATCGCCGGCCATCTCCCGATTTATGTCGGAAAATGGCCTGCGATCACTTTCGAAAATAAGCCTGATAATGGCTGAGCTCTACTCCATGAAACACATGCTGAAGGACATTAAAGACACTACTGGGGATATTAAAACTGA